>NC_046662.1:142721365-142741777 GCF_010883055.1 Belonocnema kinseyi
CAATGACCGACATGAGGTAAATGAAAGTGGCCCTCAACCCTTAAAATGTGTGCGTCGCGTGGCCATCGTAGGTATATCGCACGCACACAACCTGATATCGGCATTGACTCGGGCAGATTTAGAATTGAGATTGTTGGTATTTTACTGTTCGATCCCGAAGCAAGGAAATTTTTACAGTTACAATCTGACAGATAAATGAGTCAATTTTGTGTTTTTTTAACTCTCCAGTGTTTCACCTTAAAACCCGTTTGTAGATTTTGTATATTTGTGCAATAATCGTTATCAATAAGTAGTTCAATTTAATGCCAGATTAAGCAAATCTGCAAATACCTCAAGAAATTGTAGGCTATGTTTCTATGTTTACCTTTCAGCTTCACTCTCCTCATCATTGTTTTCAGGTTCTTCTTTTTCAGAATTATCACACCAGGTGTGATCGAAAAATCGCTGGATTATTAACATCAACACCTAAATATTTGACTCAAAAAAAAGAAACTGAACCATATATTTTAAGTGACAAAAAATTAAAGAAATGTACAACTTCAAGTCGGGCGGTCACTGACTGGGAAAACCGGGAACTATAGCCCAGATTTTTGAACACCAAGAAGTACCCTAGAGTTTAGAGGAAAACCCGAAATTTTCAAGATTAATTTTTTACTTTTGTTGATTTTATCTAAATTTTCCTAAAAAGTCATCTTTTTTTGGGTAGCAAAATCAACTATATTGATGAATACTCGTCTATTTCGAACAGCTAGTTCGATCTTTTAGATCTTGTAGGTTTTAAATTAGAAACAGTTAAATTCATTCAAAAATACGAATTTTCAACGAAATACTTAAATTATTATCTCAGAAAAAGTAATTTGAAAAACAAACAGTTGAATATTCAGTTAAAAAAATCAATTAAAAAAAGAAGATTTTTCAACAAAAGAAATTAATTTTGAACTAACTGTAAGATTACAAATCTTTTACCAATAAAATGAATTTTAAAGAAAGTAGTTCAACTTTCAGCCAACAAGTTAAATTTTCAACAAAACACTTGAATTCTCAACTAAAACAAATTAGTTTTCAACCAAACAGTTGAATTTCTAACCAAATAGTTGAATTTTCATGTCAAAAATTGAGTTTTAACCCAAAATATACATTTTCAACAAAAGAGACGAATTATGAAGAAAGTAGTTTAACTTTCAACCAAAGAGTGGAATTTTCAATCAAAGAATATGAATTTTTTACAAAAAACGCCATAGTTGATATTTCAGCCAAAGAAGATTTTAAATTATAATTTAATAAAAAATTAATTTTTAACCAAAATAAGAATTTTTAATAAAATATTTCAATTTTTAACAAACGATGAATTTTTATTTAAGATTATGAATCTTCAACTGAAAAAATGAATTTTGAAGAAAATAGTTAAAATTTTAAGCAATAAGTTGAAGTTACAATCTATAAGAAGATGAATTAAAACTAATGTAATATTTGATATTAAAAACTAACAAAATTTTGTATTAAATTAGAAACAGCTAAATTTATTTAAAAAATACGAATTTTCAATGAAATATTTAAATTCTCAACTAAGAAAAATGAATTTTAAAACAAACAATTGAATATTCAATTACAAAAATTAATTAACGAAAAATGTTTCACTAAAAGAAATAAATTTCTAACTACTTTTAGTTCAGTTTTTAAACAAATAGTTAAATTTTCAGTTAAAAATTGAGTTTCAACCCAGAATAAAAATTTTCAAAAAAAAAAATGAATTTTCAACTGCGATTATCAATCTTTAACCAAAAAGATGAATTTTGAATGAATTAGTTTAACTTTCAACCAAAAAGTTGAATTTACAATATAAGAAGATGATCTTTCAACAAAAAATGTAATCTTTGACATTACAAACAAAAAAAGTCTAAAAGTAACATTATGAATCTTTAACCAACAAAAATATATGAATTTTGAAGAAAGTAGTTCAAATTTTAATCAAATATTTAATTTTAAATCAAAAACAGTTGCATTTTCAACCAAATAGTAAAATTATCAATGAAAAAATAAACGTAAAACAAAACAAAAAACTAATTTTTAACAAAGTAGTTTTATTTTAAGCAAAAGAGATGAATTTTCAGCTAAGATTATGATACAAGGCGGGTTGTGGGGTGGTGCTTGTCCCAGCCTTGATCTAAGATACGGTGTTGATCGGTTGAAGGTTCTGAAAGATGCCTGGGCGCCAACCGGGCGCTATCGGGGCAGACTGGTTTGCGAGCCGGTGAAAACTGAAACCCGAGCGTCGTGAAGCGGTGTTGGCCGGCGAGAGTTGGGCGTCTGCTAGTGCGCTGATCAGATGCTGGCGAGGTGGACTAGTTTAGTCCGGTGGAAACCGAGGCCGGCTGGTGCAGTGTCGCTGGACGGTGGCGACGACGAGATGCTGCTTGGTGATCTCATCTGCTCTCGCTGGACTGGTTAGGGGGCCGGTGGAGACGGAGGCCCAGGTGTGCAGGATCGCGGCGGCTGCTGGATGCTGCTTAAAGATCGAGGCGCCGCCCTCGCGCCGGGAGGCTGGATCCGGTGAGGGGGGGGGGGGCGGTGGAAACCGAGGCCCGTCGACGAAGGCCGCTGGACGGTGCTTGGTGGTCAAGGCGCCGTCCTGGCGCGGACGTGGTTTTGTCACGGCCGGTGGGACTCGGCGCCCGCTCTACACTGTCGCTCGTCTCAGTGGTCTGCGTTAAAGGAATCGCGGAAGGTTGCAAGGTGACGGCGAATGCGCGTCTGTTTGCAGGGACGGGAGCGGCGCTTTTGGATAGGACCAGGCATAAGTGTGGATTAGGAGTCCCAAGAAGAGAGAGAGAGATTCGCAGGGAGTATCGGGGCTGTTTGCAAGCGGACCTATCCCGTTGAGAAGAGAGAAAAGTTCGAGGGTTGCGGGGCTGTTTGCAAGCTGACCGACCTCTTTAAAAGAAAAGTTCGAGGGTGCGGGGCTGTAAAAGCTGACCGATCTCTATCGTAGAAAAAGATTCGAGGGAAACGGGGCTGTAAAAGCTGACCGACCTCTACTACAGATTCAAGGGTGACGGGGCTGTAAAAGCTAACCGACCTCTAGTAAAGATGCGAGGGTACCGGGGCTGCGAGAGCTGACCGATCTTTAGGTGATAGAGAGAGAGAGAGACTCCGTGGTAGGAGGGATGTCTAGGAATCGGATAGGTGAGAGAGAGACAGAGAGAGAGAGCAATAGCTCGGCGGGGCTACGAGAGCAGACCGCCACTAAGGAGGAGGGAGGAGAGGAAGTTTAAGAAAAACTATGATCTGACTTTTGCTTTTTTACTTTACTCAAGGCTCAAGAATAACTATACAAAATGTCTGGATTTTCTCTGAGTCGGCTTAGGCCTGAGAAATCGCCAGAGCGAAGTACTCGGAGTGAGGGTGCTGAGCGACAGTTCGAGCGAGAGTTACTTTTCGGGTCGATGCTCCCGCCTTTTAAGCAGCGGGTCCGAGAGGCTGCCGGCCGTCGGTTGGCACGGAGCTCTCGGCGAATCGCGAGAGAGGTGGAGGGGCGTTTCGTATGCCTCGGCATCCCCTTCTCCCTAGTCTGGCCGCGCGCAGGCGGCAACTTTTCTGAAATTGCCGTTGTTTCGTAAATTTACTAACTCTTGTTAAATTTTCGATTACCAAATTAAAAGTCAAAATAAAAGAGAAGTGTTACAAAACTTAAGGTGCAATATAGTATAAATGACGTGAAAATTAAAGGAAAGAAACTAAAATTACACAGAGACTTAGATAAAACGTAGAATGAAAAGGACTTAAATTAGACATCGATCGAAGTGGTGAAATAAAAATGAAACTTTGAATTAAACAGAATAAAAATGAAACGAAACTTAAATTAAACTTAGACCGAGACAAAAGAGACATAATAATAAAATATGAGACAAAGCAAGACAAAATGAAACTTAAGCCTAAACATGGAAATGAAATTTAAATTAAACAAGCTTTGAATAAACATAAAATGACGGATAAATAATAAAATACAATTAACCCGGATAAAATTATAATTAAAGCTATGTCAAAGTGTTTAATCTCCTTTACCCGTCCCTTTCCTGGGAAATCAAAAAAAAAAAGAAAAAGAAGTGTCGATTTATTTCAATATCAAAATGGTTACGTATTACGCGCAAAAGTTGGCAGCCGCTGCCGACTTTTCTTGAGAGTGTATAGGAGTGAGAGAGAGAGAGAGAAGGTACTTAGGTTGATGAGTCACGGTCACACTGGCCAGGCTAGCCATGGGACGGGGAATCCTTCCCATGCAGCTGCCGACCAGGTGGCCTTTATGGCTTCTCTCGCCCCTTCTCCCATTGAGTCTAAGGACTCACAAGGTTAGGCGAGGTCGTAAAGAGGCCATTAGAAAGCAATTAGGCTGGAAACTTGTCCCAGCTTGGGTTTACGTGAGTAAACACGAGCGGGGAATTATTCTGGAAAATTGCCTGATGATGGCTCTCAACTTTATGGGACGAAGTGGACTATATCAATTATGAAACTTTAACCAAAACAATTAAATTTAAAGAAAATAGTTCACTTTTCAACCATTAAGTTGAAGCTTCAATCCAAATGAATTAATTTTTAACAAATAGTTTAATAATTAATATTTCAACCAAAAATATTAAATTTTAAATCAGAAACAGTTGAATTTATAAAAAAATTGAAATTTTCAATCAAATATTCAATACCAAAAAATACATCTTCTCAATAAATCACATGCATTTTTCAATTAAAAAGTGAAATTTTCAGCCCAGAGGATTAATTTTCTACTAAAAAGTCAAATTTTTAACAAAAAACATACATTTTTAACCAAATAATTAAAATTTTAATTTAAAAAGATACATTTATAAACAAAAATTTAATAGTTAAATTTACAATTAAAAAAAAATAACCTAGAAGAAAAACGATTTATGAAAAAAATAGTTGAATTTTTAAGCCACGAAATACCAGAAATAATAATAATAATTTAAAAATACCAAACAGGATGAATTCTCAACAAAATTGTTATACTTTTAATCAAAATAATGAACTTTTAACAAAGCAGTTGAACTTTCAACAAAAATAGTTGCATTTTTAACTCAAGAAGACGAATTATCAACAAAGTACATATATTTTCAATCAAAAATGAAACATTTAAACTTTCAGTTAAAAAAACGATTTTTAACAAAAATAGTAACAAAATACATTAATTTTCAACCAAACACTTAAATTGAAACAAAATTGATCTAAGAATTGAACAGTTAGATTTTCAGTTAGAAAAATTAATTTTCAACAAAGAAAAACATAAATTTTAAACAAAAGGTATGACCTTTGAACTAAAATAATAAATCTTCAACCGAAAATAAGGACTTTTTAACAAAATAGTTTAATTCTCAAGAAAAACATATTCAGTTTCAACCAAAAAGTAACATTTTAAATAAAAATGCGGAAATTTCAACCAAGATATATGAAATTTACACTCTACTTAAATTTTCGACAACAAAAAAATGAATTCCAAATAAGAAGATTAATTGTTATCCAAAAAGGGTGAATTTTTATCAACGTTTTTCAACTTTCAAACAATTTATTCAATTTTGAACCAAAACGAACAAATTTTTGACAAAATAATGTATTTCTTAATCATAAAAAATAAATATTCAACTAAGAAGATTAATTTACTATCAAAAAAGATTAATTTTCTACAACCAAAAGCGATGAATTCTGAGAATATTAAACGCAGTTTTAAGCGGAAAAAATATTTGCACAAAAAATTATAGTTTTCAACCAAAAAGATGTATTTTCAACTAAGATTATGAATCTTTAACAAAAAAATATGAATTTTAAAAACAGTATTTCAAACTTGAACCAAATGTTTAATTTTAAATAAGAAACAGTTGAATTATCAACCAAATTGTTTTCTAATAAAAAATACATCTTCTCAATAAATCTCATGCATTTTTCAATTAAAAAGTTAAATTTTGAGCCCAGAAGATTAATTTTCTACCAAAAAGTCAAATTTTTAACAAAATACATGCATTTTCAACCAAATAGTTAAACTTTAATTAAAAAATATACATTTATAAAAAACGATTTAATGTATGGACGGCCCCTAAACAGAATTAGGATTCATTGACCTACAAAAAAACATTAAATTTTCTTCTTTTCAGACATGAACTTGTGTAGATTCCCAGATCAGATCCAATTCAAGATATCTTACGAAAACCTAGTTTGTCGAAGTGGAGCCAGCTCTATCATAGCAATGCCACTTATCATCATACTGTCAATTTTATATGCATTTAGACAATATCATTAGTTTAATTTTAAGTCGATTAATCCTCATAAAAGTCGATTATTCTCACACCCTATAAGTACAAAATTGCCTTCATTCACATTTCGACTCTTGGCCACAGTTTCTACATTTTTTAGCTTTTTCCATTTTCTATTGCTATTTAATCAAGTAAAAGTATTAAAAGCTTTCTCATACTTAAGAATCATAATTTATTTTAAGCTATCCTTTTTTTGTTCTGGACTATTCATCAAATCCAAAGTTATGTGGATTTTTGTAATCACTTGTAATAATTATTAATTATAAGCTGCTGACATTTTGAAAATATTTTATAGTAGTATATTTTTCCGGTCAACTTAAAAATCGAGTTTTTCATTTCAAAGATGAAAACTTCTGTCAAAAATGGAATGATGTTCAGCAAAATAGTTGCATTTTTAAACGAAGGATATTAATTCTGATTGCGAAATTTAATAGTAAAAATTTTCAAATTAAGAATCGAGTTTTTAATTTAACAAATGAAATCTTCTGTCGAAAATGAAACAATGGTCAAGAAAATAGTTGGATTTTTAAACGAAAGAGATTAATTCTGATTGCGAAATTTAATAGTAAAAATTTTCAAATTAAAAATCGTGTTTTTAATTTAACCGATGAAAGTTTCTGTCGAAATTGGAATAATGTTCAACAAAATAGTTGAATTTTTAAACGAAAGAGATTAATTCTGAACGCGGAATTTGATAGTAAGAATTTTCAAATTAAAAATCGAGTTTTTCATTTCAAAGATGAAAGCTTCTGTCGAAAATGGAATAATGTTCAACAAAACAGTTGAATTTTTAAACGAAAGGGATTAATTCTGATCGCGGAATTTAATAGAAAAATTTTCAGATTAAAATGTGAACTTTTAATCTAAAAGATCGAACTAGCTGTTCGAAATAGACGAGTGTTCATCCATATAGTTGGTTCTGCCACCCAAAAAAAGATGACTTTTTAGGAAAATTTAGATAAGATCAACAAAAGTAAAAAATTAATCTGGAAAATTTCGGGTTTTCCTGTAAACTCTAGGGTACTTCTTGGTGTTCAAAAATCTGGGCTATAGTTCCCGATTTTCCCAGTCAGTGACCACCCGACTTGAAGTTGTACATTTCTTTAATTTTTTGTCACTTAAAATATGTGGTTGAGTTTCTTTTTTTTGTTTCAAATATTTAGGTGTTGATGTTGATAATCCAGCGATTTTTCGTCCGCACCTGGTGTGATGATTCTGAAAAAGAAGAACCTAAAAACAATGATGGGGAGAGTGAAGCTGAAAGGTAAACATAGAAACATAACCTACAATTTCTTGAGGTATTTGCAGATTTGCTTAATCTGGCATTAAATTGAACTACCTATTGATAACAATTATTGCACAAATATACAAAATCTACAAACGGGTTTTAAGGTGAAATGCTGGACAGTTAAAAACACACAAAATTGACTCATTTATCTGTCAGACTGTAACTGTCAAAAATTGCTTGCTTCGGGGTCGAACAGTAAAATACCAACAATCTCAATTCTCAAAACTCTCAGTCAGGTATTTAAGAGCAAGGAAGTTAATCTTACAATTTCACAAAAAATACGTAGAATTCAGATATGCACATTTTAATCGTTTTTTAGTCCTATTTTGGAAAAGCCTTGAAAAATTCGAAAATAACCCGATTAAAAAAATTATCGTTTAATTTTCGGACGAAGAAAAAACGAGGAAATCCGCTAGAATTTTTAAATTCCGAGATGATTAATTCTTTGACTCGCGGACTTACTCAATGAATTCGAAAATTCTCGCCGATTTTCCTCGTGTTTCCCTCGTCCTAAAATTACACGATAATTTTTTAAATAGGGTTATTTTCAAATTTTTCAAGGCTTTTCCAAAATAGGAATTAAAACAGGATCAAAATACTTTTACGGTTAAAATGCTATCGTTTGAGAATCAAGTTTAAAAACA
This sequence comes from Belonocnema kinseyi, assembly GCF_010883055.1. Classification (NCBI taxonomy): domain Eukaryota; kingdom Metazoa; phylum Arthropoda; class Insecta; order Hymenoptera; family Cynipidae; genus Belonocnema; species Belonocnema kinseyi. The sequence continues at coordinate 142,729,612 of NC_046662.1, forward strand.
GATGATTTCTTCGACATGATTTAAGCGTTAAACTAGATCGTCGAAGAGTGAAACGAATCTGATTTTAAAGTATTCGACTTCAACGATTAAAGGACCGACTTTATCGTTTAGAGGGAATTTCTGAGAGCGTAGTTTATTACAAAATTGTTTTTATTGTACATTTATCATATAACTTTTATTGATTTTAATCAAGAATGTAAATTTAATTTTAAAAAAGAGAAGACATACAGGGTTTTTGAGATAAATTAATGTTATCTTTTTAGACTAGGTGGTTACATATATTCGTAACCTGTCGACTGAAGAAATAAATTCGATGATTTGACTCTTATTAAACAATATTTTCTGTTATCTAGCCCAGATACATCAAATGCTACCATTTATATTAAACCAAATAATCTTCTTCGGACAGGAAACTCGGATAAAAAATGTAGACTACCTCTCGATTTAGAGGTTTTTAGTCTTAAAAATAATTAATTCATTTGATAGCAAGGCAATTTCCCTAAATTCGAACTAGGTGGCGTTTCAATACTTAAGCGGCCTAGCTTAGGTCCGGGCCATTGAATCATCCCAATCTGGCCCCGAAGATATTAAACCGAACAGGTTCAGATCGGTAATCGGGAAAGTATATAGCGATTTCTGTACGTGTGCAGGAGACGTTTCCTTCGCTTTTTTATTATTATTATTATTGAATGATTTATGTTTTTCACATATTTTTTATTTTATTAATGAAATTTATATTTTATTATTAGTTATTGAAGCGTTGAAAAAATTTGCGTTTCTAATCAGTATTGTAATGCTGAAGTTAATTTGTAGTTCATAAACAATTAAAAAAGTTGCGAATTATACTTATTTTTTAATAAAGTTCATTATAATAATCCAAAAAGGTACCTGGAAAATTTTTTTTGTACTGGAAAACTTGGAAAAGTCCTGGCTTTTTTTTAAGGAACAGTAGACACTTGGTGTTAGATAGGTAATGAATCAGCAGCCTTGAAAGGCGCCTGTGGACCATGCGTACTATTTCAGTGCCTACACGTCGTGTGGCTATGACCATAATCCCTCTTCGTCGCAATTAATTCACAATTCACCTTTTAATTGAACCACCCCTGTGGGCAAACAATCTGGCAACGTCTTTACGACTTCGTTGCGACATTATTACAACAACTTTAGGACATCCTATGTCAATGTCGTTAAGGTATCGTTACGATATCATAATGAGGTCGTGTAATCTGTCGATGTCTTCACAATATCGTAATGGCACTGTAACGACATAGACGTAGGATATCCTGAAGTTGTCGTATAGAGGTCGTGACGATGTCGGAAAGACGTAGCCAAATTTTGTGTCCACTGGGCCTCCATCAAACATTTCGTTTCGTACAATCTTACTTATTGATAACATGTACTTTTTCAAATAGCCTATTATTCTCAATCGTGCAATACACAAATATCAACTTGTCCAAAGATAATATCTTCACTTGACGCATGGCAACCATCGCGATTACAAAAGACACAAAGTGAGGTTATGTTCCCCATGTTTCTGACTTACCTTTGAAAATAAAAATCTATTTAACGCAAAAACTTCCTCGACGTTTTGAAAACACCGTTAAAAAATTTTGTTAATATTTTACGTGACTTCTGTTTTTTTTAAATATCTAATAACACATTTTTAGTTTTTATATCATTTCAAAATGAAAGTGCTGAGAATGAATTAGTTAATGCGAGAACGTTGAGAAATTGTGTGAGGAACATTATGTATACGACGATACGTCTAATGATGACAATGACGATAAAGAAGGAGATAAGGAAGATGATGAAAATTATCATAGCGAAAGTATGAGCATCGATAAAAAATAGCATGGATTTTCAGTACGATGATGATGATTTTTTTTACGAGGGCTGGTTCGCTTCCTTCTTATTTTGGGCTTCTGCTCGGACCAGCCCTTTCATCATCAACAGTCCTTACATCATGGCTTGACATAGACCTAGACCTTGACATAGACATAGACCCAGGCAGATGATCGTTCCTGCGCCTCTCCCTTCATTCGGCGCAGAGGAAGCACTGGGGAGTCCTGGAGTACTTCGCAGGCTTGTGACCCTCCGTGTCGCACCCTCAGCATCCTTTAGTCCTATGGGGACCCTTGGAGCTCAGAGTACCTCTGAAGGCCTTTTTTGTGAGACTGACCCTGACTTCTCTTGCATGCTAATCACCGAAATGCTTTCTAACGGCCGCCTCGACTTCCTCCGCATCTGTATTTGTGTCGAGGTCCAGTACCTCGACGTCAGTACGAGGAACCAGGTTCCGAACACAACCCTTTTCTCCAACAGCTGTTCTGATAGCAGCGGAGAACATCGGTCTGCCGTCCGTTGTAGGCTCCACCTCAACAAATACCTCCCCTTTCCTTGTTTGCCTCACATACCTGATGTCAACACCAAGGGCGTCAGGCTTCACGTTTTAATGCTGCTCAAACCCTCGGACGGTTTGATAATAACCGCTTAGGGTCTAGGACGCCTCTTTTTCTCCTTCTTCTGTAAGCCGGTGTTTTTGAGTTCGAGCTTCGTTCTCTTTTCTTCTGGTTTAGGGTTGACGTCTTCGGAACGTTGTTTCGGAACTTCAACCTCGTCGTCCTTGGTTTTGACGTTGCAGACTCAAGGGGACTCAATGTGGGATCTCTCGGCCTCTTCTCACGTGTGGGAGTGAGTGATTCCCCAGCCTCTTCTGTGGTTTGAACCCTTTTACATGCCATAAATCCGCGACTTGCTCTTTTCTTTACATTCTGTACCCTTTTGACAATTGTGTCTTGGTAACAGATTTTGAGAATTCTAAATTCCGTCTTCTCGTCCTGCTTGTGTATCTCCATATCCATAAGCACTTTTCGCTTCCTTAATTCCCTTCTGCATACCCTTGGGGTATGTTTTTTTTAGCATACTGATTTCTGATTTTAGTTTGAGGTTCCTTTCCCTAACTGTATCCTATATGCCGCATTCCTAGGGTCTAATAATTTGTTATGTTTTTATTAAAACATTTCTTTGATTTTACGCACGAGAAATATCATATTCTATGTCGAGGAAACATTCTTTTCCCAAGACTCTTTCCGTTTCTGTTACGTATAGTACACAGTAAAAAATTAAAAACTTGTACCACTTAGAATGGTAAAATTACCAACAAAAGTTGGTGCAATTTTACTACTCTGATTATAGGGTGAATACCACTTGCATGCTGAAAGTTCCAATTAATCTTGTAACTTTACAACTTTTGGACTGACAATGTAGCCAGGGTGGCCACATGAAAAATAAAGTTTGTCAGGGAAATGATGCAGCTGTCAGGGAAAATAGAAATTTATATGTTTTTATAATATTTTAGAAACACTTCCTAATATCTATATAAATATTTTTTCACTGTACATTCTTTAAAAATATAATTCGATTCTTAATTTTTTATTTGTAGTTATTTCTTTATTTACGGTTTAGATACATATCCTTTAGTTAATTAATTAGGTCAGAAAACTCAGCGGCTTTACAATGGGCTATGAATCGCTTTTGTAAAAGCAAACCTTATTTTAAAAAATTACCCCCTGTAACGAAAAAAAGTATTAAAAAATGACTAGGCTAGATCTTTTTTCTATTTTTTTGCTTTCTAATGTGATATAAACACTTTTGTAAAATCAATCCTTATTTTAAAAAGCAACATCCCTGTGCTGCAACAGCGTATTTAAAAAAAGAAAATTATCTAAATGGAAAACACTTGTAAAACATAAACACGGTATTTTTAAAGCATAACTAAGGAGCAAAATTCTGACATGCCATATAAATCGCTTTTGTAAAATTAACCCATCTATAAAAAAGAAACACCCTGTAATGAAAGCACGTATTGAACAAAGTCGATATCTAGATAGATGGAATTTACTTATAAAATAGTAACATGGTATTTTTAATCATAATTATTTCTCATGAAAGTTATTTTTCAGTTCTAGGTGTGTTAATTTTTTCATATAGTTATCAAAACTATTTTCAAAGATAAGTTGAAATCATTTTAAAATCCTAAAAACCACTTTTGTGAACAGGGATGCTGGGGATCTACATGTATGTTTTAAAATACATTTTAGATTTTATCTGTGTTTTATCTTTGATCTTTTATCTATGAGAACCATTTGCCCAAATCACATTTGAAAAAAATGCATTCCGTTCTGTACAAAATTGTCATATAATACCCATAAAATTAAGATTGACTTTACGGTGAGGGCAGTTTTTGGGGTTAATAAAACTTGATCATTTACAGCATTGAGTCGATGAAAAAATCAAGTGATCGATCTACCTTGGATAACGTTGAATTTGTATGGGTTTCCCTACTGCAGTTGTCCAGAAATGTACATAGTGTACCACTAATTATATTCAGACGAATTTTGCGATAAGGGTAGTTTTATGGGGATACTAAACCTTGATTCCTTACAACATTTAGTCGATAAAAAAATCATGTGACCGGTCTACCTGGATAAGGTCGAATTTATATGGGTTTCACTAATTTAGTTGTCCAAAAATGTACATATTCTACTACCAATCAAATTCAGACCAATTTTGCGACAAGGGTATTTTTTAGGGATGCTAGAATTTTATACCTCAGAGCATCGGGTCTGTCGAAAAGCCAGGTGACTGATATAATGTTCGAAATTTGAAAAGTTTTGATAGTAGCAGAGTCGAAAAGTTTCTCAAAAACCTTCTTATCAAACTAAGTCATATTTCACGTTAGGGGTGGTTTCCTCGGGCAGTTGGAACATAATTCCTTAACACATTAACCCGCTGGAAAAATCAAGAAACCGAACTAACTTAATAAAATCGAATTTTCACCAGCTCGAATCTTGAATATTTACTAGCAGAAACACCACGACCCTGTATTTGAATGAGATAATAAATTTGGCGACTTGATATTATGTGACAATTATGTACAGAACGAAAATGCAGATGCCCAACATCCCTAGTCACACGACTGCTTTTTAGGGGTTTAAACTTATTTCAATTTATCTTTAAAAATAGTTTTAATCACTATTTGATAAAATTATTTTGGAAAAAGTCTTCTCTCAAAAAATTTCAATCATTCTGAAAATTTAGATTGTTCATTATATGAAATGGATTTTTCTGGTTTAAAATTGGTTGTGCTGGAAGCTGTTTAAAGGCATTAAAAGATGCATAGAACAAGGTAAATTATATTTTTCGAATGTACACACATAGACTAGAAAATAATTTTGTAAAGGATGTTGCAATTTTAGCTTTTACATTATGAGGGTTATGCTTTTAAAGATTAGGGATGAGAAATAATTATGCTTGAAAGTAACATTATACTATTTTGTAAGTAAGTTTCATCTATGTAGATAACTACTTTTTCCAATACGTGTTTTCATTACAGGGTGTTGCTTTTTATATAAGGGTTACTTTTACAAAAGCGATTCACATGTCATTGAAAAATAAGGAAAGAGCACAAAAATCCTAACAGTTAATGTATACAATTTTTGGCATCAGTCCGCAGGATTGTATTGATAAAAATAAGAATTTATTTTTAAAAAAGTGTTTCATATTACATTGGAAAGCAGATAAATAGAAAAATAACATAGCTTAGTCATTTTTAAATACTTTTTTCATTACAGGGGGCAACTCTTTTTAAATTAGAGTTGATTTTACAAAAGCGATTCATAGCGCATTGTAAAGCAGAAACTAGAAAAAAAAAATGTAATTCAGTAATTTTTTGTAAATTAATGAATTTTTAGAGGGTGCCGCTGAGTTAACGGCAAGCTAGCGCCGCCATGTTTTCTCAAAAACAAATAGTCGTTATAATGTCATTATATGACATTTTGTTTTTAGTTAATGGCGCCGCTGAGTTGTCTGACCTTAATTTATCCATACTGCCATGTGAAGCACATTTTTCTGGCCTGTTTCACTATTTTGCTTAGCACATTATTGAAACCTTTTTCGTTTTTGTAATAATTTCCTGCCAGGGAAATTCGTCTAAATGTCAGGGGAAAGTCAGGGAAATTGCAGTATTCAATCTTGTGGCCACCCTGATAGTAAGACGTTGTGGAAGTGCAGTTTCTGCTTGTGAATCTGTGACTTTTAGAGTAGGTAATAAATTGATATACTTTCTGAGTGTTGAATTTGTTGACGCTGGTTAAAGTACAGAAACTGTTAAAAATGTCTTTTTCCAACGTAATCCCACGTCTTTGCATTTGATAATTGATAACGTGGCGTACTTGCACAGCTCTGAGTGAAGTATAAGTAAAAGTAATTGTGAAGTTTCAAAGTTGCGGAGAATAATGAAAAAATAATCAAATTAAAATTATGTGTAAATTATGGAAAAACTTATTTGCAAAATTGATTAAAAATATTAAACAGGAATTCTTTATTTCAAAACTGCTTTCTAATGTATTCCTTCTTTAAGGGCATGCTCTTCGTGACCACGTGACCAAACTAGTCCCCGGATATGAGCATTTTTTTGGTGTTCACTGTGTCCACACGGATTGAGATATTGTGTTTAAAATTTGACAGATTAAATAAAAAGCACTAAAGAACGTTTGCATACATCAACGTGTTTATAGTTTTAAAGAAAGTTTATTTATAAATCGATGAAAAAGGATATTACCATTCGAGCTATAGCACTATGCAGATAATTTTTGGTTTGATGCATTTCGGATTTTTTGGTTCGCGTATATTGAGCACTGAGACCAGTTTTGGACTAAATAGTCTGAACCTTAAAAAAAATTAATGTAAGCAATGAAATTTGCACATCAGTTGCAAATCAACAAATAAGTATCTGCATACACGTAACCTATAATTATTTTTGGAGAATTTTTAGCGATTTCTAGCGGAGAGAAAAAGAAGCTTTGACCGTCGATAAAGTCGAGATCACCTGACTAAGTTCATTCATCAAATTTTTGTATGGAGAATAAAATGATTTTCATTATTTTCGGTCCTCACTACGTCCAAACGGATTGAGATATCATGTTCAGGATTTAGGAAGTTATACCGAAAGCACTAAGGAACGTTTGTATATATCAAAATGTTCATAATTACGAAGAAAGTTTTCGAGTAAAATACTACAGGAATTAGAAAATAAACTATTAACGTCGATTAAGTAGATGCCTCGATTAAAAAAAATCGAGGAACATCTTAGAATGTAATACTCGAAAATTCGTCCAAGTCCCATCTTGAGAAATGTGCATCTTCAGAAAATAATTAAAATTTTTTAATGGTTATATATTCTTGTAGATTTTTCGTACTGGTATGAAACAATTCCAAGAATAAAAATAAAATTTCGCCCTGGGTCGAAAGACAAGGCGAGTCAGACGCTGAGTCCCGCTGGTTGGTTCACTGTCAACAATAGTTATCAGCTGATCGATTCAACGTCAAGAATTATGGAAATTGGTTGGAGAACTCCGACGAGTAAATTTTAGCACATTGCTAGTGTTGCTATGTTTCCAATTTGAAATTTATCTTTTATTTTTAGGACCAAAAAAATTAAAATCATTTTACACCAAAATTTCATGAACGAACTTAGTCACTTGATCTCGACTTTATCGACGTTCAAAGTTTCTTTTTTTCTCCACTAGAAATCGCTAAAAATGCCAAAAAAAATAATGATAGGTTACGTGTGTGCAGACGCTTATTTGTTAATTTGCAACGAAGGTGCAAATTTTATTGCTTATATTAATTTTTTTCAAGGTTTAGACGATTTAGTATAAAATTGGTGTCAGTGCTCATTTTGAGCGAATAAAAAAATCTAAAATGCATCATACCAAAAATGATCAGCAAAGTGCTATAACTCGAATGGTAATATCCTATTCCATCAATTTATAAATAAACTTTCTTTAAAATTACCAATATATTGATGTATACAAACGTTCTTTAGTGCTTTTTATTTTATTTGTCAAAGTTTAAACTCGATATCTCAATTCGTGTGCACGCAGTGAACACCAAAAAAATGTTCATAACCGGGGACTAGTTTGGTGACGTGATCACCGAAGAGCATGCCCTTAAACGGAAAATTTCTAGTCAAGTTACCATTATTCAACTTTCTCGTGTAGATGCTGAAGTTACCATGTTGAATAAAAACACGAATATTTTTCGTTAGGATACAATCACCTAAAATTCATAATGCTTTTGTAATTTTCCAGAATCTGTCTGGAAATTTACATAAACTAAAATTTAAATTCCAAATTGAAAGTGGATATTCGTTATTGTCAGTGAAAACATTACATTGGGAGTAGGTAATAATCGGACCTACTCTGAAACTGGTCAAATTACCAGAAATTTTTTTACAGTGTATATCTGCCTTTATTAAGGGTATATGATACTTAGAAAATTATCGATTTTATCAGTGTTAGATTCCCCCGGCTTTTTCCCTAGATTAGTAAATATTTTGTCTTCAAAATCTGGAGAAAGATAGCGATCATACTAACGGACGTCCCTACACAATTTTTTGTGGGTTCATTCCAGAAATTTTAATTTTGCTAAAAACTTGTTTGTATATTTCGAGATTACGTGTGTTACAATTCTCCCGAGCATTACTTCCAAACTACACAATCTTGTTGGTCGAAAACTTTGGATTTAAAAATAAACATAGTATCTGATGTCCCAAAATTAACCTTGTTTGTAGGCAATCAAAAAAGTTTATTTCATAAATAATTTCCAAATTATCGGAATGTCAGAGCTGAAAAACAACTCTAACCTCAAAATAATGCACATGCATAAAAGCTTTATTTAGCACAATAAAATTTTTTTGTTCTTATCCCTAAAAAAAGAGTCCGGGGACGTCCGTTATGATATTTTATAGCATCTCCGAATTCAGTTTTTAAACATTTTCATTTTTGTGAAAAAAGCCGGTGGAACTGATGAGCAGTACATCAACTATTTTCCTCGAAAAGGAACAGTGATAGCATAAGGTGGGAGAATTTGGAATCAGAATTAGAAAAGGTATCTATTGTGAACTTAAAGCATAATGTAATACTTGTACTTAACACTCCCCCCTCTCCTAGAATCTATCTAAAGATATTTCTTCAAATACGCATACACAAAAGCCCTCCTTGGGGCCTCAGTAGTTCTTGTGTCCTATCTACGGATAGGTCATTCTGTAGCTTTCAGTTGAATGAACAAATAAGTATTTTATATCCGAGATAAATATGTATAATTTACTAGACCGCTACATAATTTTGGTTATCCTGGCCACGATGCCTTCGATTGTTACAACATTCTTCCGGGATAAAAAAAGAATCTGTGGACTAAAGACAGTTTACGTGAAGTTATGTGAAAGACAGTTTACGTAAAGTTATGTGAACCTATCGCTAACGAAAAATGGATAAAAGTAAGTGAACAGAATCTTTTTTCCCTTTTAGTAATCCAACTTCCTAGTTATCAAGATACGTTATAAGATAAAAATCTGTCAATGCTGTTATTCAACTAATTTGTTAATTGATATAATACATGTTCTTACAAGCGAATATCTAGTTTTTATTAGCTTAAAAGTAAATAAAGAATATATTATAGTTCTATGTTCAAGAAGCTATTGCATTTTAATCATCGAAAGTGCCATACTCAATTTCAAACAAAACTAGGAACTGAGCAAACACATATTTCTGTTCTGTATGCCAGTAATGATCTAAATTTACTGAAAGGAAAATTCCTGCCAATCCAAAAACAGATTTATAACGAGCAATAACTTCATGCTGGTAGAACATTAGATGATATGGATAATGTTTTAAATAAAGTCAGAAATAAAGTTCGAACATTAACATAAACTGTAACCACCACAAAAACCCATACATACTTAAACTATGTTACGTTAGTATTAATTACCTTATTCTCCATGTACAAATGCGTATTTTGCGATCTAGTATAAAATCGTATCCTGAAAGTCTGTTTTAACTTTTTTTACCGCGAATAACATTCATAAAACCATTTTTACGTACGTTCCACAGGTTCCTCCTGCACATGATAATAGAAATAGTAAGTAATTGGTAACACCTAAAGTCATCAAACTGCGTTTTTCAGGAGCAAAACGAATCTAACGAGGGCGGTTTAACACTTCTATTTAACACTTTCCCCTTTTCTGGAATCTAGCTAAAGGTATTACGCCCACTATGCCTACGCAAAGACCCTCGTGGCCTCAGTAGTCCTTGCAGCCTGTCTACGGACTATTAATTCTGTATCTTTCGGTTGAATAAAAAAATAAGTATTTTACCATATGCAAATTTTTCATTGGTTCATAATCGGGCCAACTTTCTCAGAGTTAGGCTAACTTTGCCAACCAGGCATTAGCCAACATACCGAAATGATAACTATGGCTCAAATTTTTTCGCCGCCTATTGGCTACCATGGTTGGCGAAACCATGACTGATAGAAGTCGGCCTAACAGCGAAATTATAACTTTGGCCCGACCATTTTAGCCGACTATTGGCATAACATGCATTACCAATATCGGGCCAATTATGGCAATTACAAGCCGGCCCAACTAACGAAATGATAACTATGGCCGAACACTGTTTGCCCACTATTCGCTACCACGGTTGGCCCAACCATGACTACTAGAAGTCGGCCCAACGGCGAAATTATAACTTTGGCCTGACCATGTTAGCCGACTATTGGTACAATATCAATTACCAAAATCGGGCCAACTATGGCCATTACACGGATAGAAATATCCATGAAATTTTATAGAACTAATCTTATAGTAGAGGATACGATGGGTAGTTTAATAAATATAATACAATCACTACATTGTTTATAATCGCACGCTATGAAAATTTTTATTCGCCTTGGGTTTCGAGCCCTATAAGTTTCGCATTCGTCATTCCTAACGCATAAAGCTTCTCGGCTAACCTAGCTGGAAGTAGTACAAAAAATATAAAGTATAACCGACAGCTGCGCACAGCCGTCTGCAAATTTCTGTGAACCATTCAATAAAAAATATTGCTACGCTCATAATAATATATGTAATAAGATTTCAGATTTTAGAAATATTACAAATTATTATTGAATATTTTATGTGATTAAAAGTCATTTAAATTCTACCGAAATTCCTCGAAAAATCTTCAAAATTAGTTAAAATCTCTTAAATTCATTAAAAAATAGCTTGAATTATATTTTAAATATTTTGAAATCTTTTAAAATTCGCTTATAAATTAAAAAATTGTAAAAATCAAATAGCTCCGGTTAAATCCCTCGAAATTCCTGAAAGTCTGTTTGAAGACTTTCAAATATTTTTAAATTACATGAAAATCTTTAAGCTCTTGATTTTTTTTAAATCATTTAAAATCTTTTATAAGATTTTAAAGTCCTATACTCACTTTTTAAACCATATTAAATACATTGAAATGGCACAAAATCCCTGAAAATCACTAAAAATCTTTTGAACTAATAAAAAGTATTTTTACGTCTCTAAAATCTCTTGAAAATTCTTTTTTAAATTCTTCTCATATATTTTAAACTTCTTTAAAATTACTTGGAATATTTTGAAATTCATTTATAAATTTTTTTCTCTTTTCATTAAAAAAGAATGTTTAAATCCCTTTATGCTGATCTCGGGGCCGACTTCGGCCCAGAATTGGGCCGGTAGTCGGCGTTACTCGTTAACGAAAGATGTCCCATAGTTGCCCCGATAGTTGGTCCATGTTTGGGCCATTGTTGGGCCAATAGTCGGCCTAACTTCTTTAGAACTTTCTAAATCCCTTCATGCCGATCTCCGGGCCGACTTTGGCCCAGAGTTGGGCCGGTAGTCTGCGTTACTTGTTAGCGAAATATGTCCCATAGTTGCCCCGGTGGTTGGTGCATGTTTGGGCCATTGTTGGTCCAATAGTCGGCCTAACTTATTCAGAACTTTCTAGATCCCTTCATGCCGATCTCTAGGCCGACTTTGGCCCAGAGTTGGGCTGGTAGTCGGCGTTACTCGTTAACGAAAGGTGTCCCATAGTTTCCCCGATGGTTGGTCCATGGTTGGGCCAAAAGTCGGCCTAACTTCTTCAGAACTTTCTAAATCCCTTCATACCATTCTCTGGGCCGACTTTGGCCCAGAGTTGGGCTGTAGTCGGCGTTACTCGTTAACGAAAGATGTCCCATAGTTGCCCCGATGGTTGGTCCATGGTTGGGCCAATAGTCGGCCTAACTTCTTTAGAACTTTCTAAATCCCTTCATG
>NC_046662.1:142741877-142764180 GCF_010883055.1 Belonocnema kinseyi
GCCTAACTTCTTCAGAACTTTCTAAATCCCTTCATGCGGACCACTGGGCCAACTTTGGCCCAGATTTGGGACAGTAGTCGGCTTTACTCGTTAACGAAAGATTTTCCATAGTTGGTCTGATGGTTGGTCCATGTTCTGGTCAAAGTTGATCCAACAGTCGGTCCCACGTTGTCTGCCAACGTTGGCTGTTTAGGTTGGGTTATTATAAGTACCTTATAAATATAAATGGTGGCCCAACTTTGTCTGCCGATCTACGCACCTGCTCTGGGTGCAGACCTGAATTCGCACCTGGGTATATCCTAGATAAATATGTATAATTTACTAGACCATCACATTAAAGATTGCAAACATTTTTTAGATGATTTAAAGTCCATGGTAATTTCACGTATAAAAAATTGTTTGAAACTATATGAAAATTGAAAGTAAATTTGATTTTTTATGGTAAATTTAAAACTTTAGTAGATAATGAAATGGTTGAAGGTATACAATTTTACCAAACTCAAAATGAAAATATTTCACGAGCAACTGATTTTAGCGCACGGTACGATGAAACAGTAACCGAACAAATTTTAATCAAGGTAGAAGAATTTCAGCAAGAAAACCCCAGTTGATCTTTGATTGCACTTAGAAATATGATTATCAATTTCAATAAATACATCCCGTTCAAAGAGGAGTTATCGACACTTATGAGATTACACTGTTAAAAATTTTCGGAAATTTACGTAACATTGCAGTCGCAAAAGTAATGGAGTTTTCCAAATGTCTGTTACTGAATTCGGGGTTACGATAAAATTTTCGTCAATTTTCCAGTTTTACGTAAAGTTAAAAATTTTAAGAGCACATTATGAATATACGTCATGAAATTACGAAAATACTCGGCATGGCTCTGATTCCTTCGTTACCATTTGGAAGGACGCCGCCGTTGTCGCCTAAGTCGCAGTACAAGCAAAAAAGAGTTTACGTACTTCTTTAAAATTGCTTTCTACATATTAAGGTAAATGTCCCAGTCTTCGTTAATGCATGGGTTGTTAGAAGGTGAGCAGTAGTTTACATATATAGTAAGCTGTTGTGTTCTTCGTTCTCAGCAAAAATGTTTTTTCTTAAACGCTATTGCCGATCTCTTTCAAATCGAATTGCCAACAACTGAAGCAGCCAGCTTCTGACTTGCCGATAACCCATGAATTCTCGTATTTATATGTTCGAACTTCTTATAATATTCATTATAATAGGATATGTTACAAGTAATAAGTAATTTACATTTCTAAAGGTACGCCTAATTCGATCAAATCCATTTGTTAAGCTTTTAATATGTTTGATATAGTTTTTTAAGCATTCGAAATCTAAAATCCGGTTGTCTCATCATTAGTGACTCGCGTGTCAGGAATTCGTACGCATTGGGCAGCATGAACTTTGAAGTACTTTAAAGTAAGTGGATGCAAGAAATCTAATGAATCAAACATCCTTTCTACCTCCATGTTTTTCTAATCTTTGTTTTAGACGCAGAGATTTACGGAGAATCCCTTGTCTTAAATTCACATTAATTATTGCGAATTACATGAATTCTCAAAAGGTTTGTAGAAGAAAGTCAGCGAAAAATATGCCTTGGAATTTTACCTTACCGTTACTGAAATTTACAAAAAAATTTGGGATTTTTACAAAGCATGTAACTGAAAGACGATGCCGTGAGCACTAGTGGAAATTATGAACCGCTTCTTAATTTTACAAGACAGATAACTGCAAAAAAACTTCCACTACATGTTTCGTAAAATTCGGAAAGAAATTTTTAACAATGTAAAAAAATAAATTTAAGATAAGAAAGTTGTAGTTAACATAAAAAATAGTGATCCCTATTGCTTTCTCTGGTCAATTGTAGCAGCATTACATGCTCTTGAACAAAATGCATATGTAACAAGTTCTTATCCTCCTTAAATTAAATTCTGTTTCTATACAAATTGTAATTCAAAATTTTTAAACTAATTTGTATATGTTTTTTTTTAAAGTGAATTTAATTTAATTGAATTTGATTTAATTAATTAGTTACTATTTTCAAACAGATTTATGCATGTGTGATTTTAAAAATTAAATTTGAGATTTTTTTAACATATGTAGATCTCAAGTTTAATTTATTGAATGTTTTCGAAAATTTTGATTAAAATTTACTTTTTAAATTTCATTTTTTGAAGGGAGCACCCTCGGCAATATAATTACAAATGAGAATCGTTTGAAATTTATATGACAGTTGTATCAAAATGCACTGAAGCTCTGGTTAAGATTTGGAACCTTTTAGAGCTTTATAATAGAAAAATTAATGTTTGTAAATAACATGTGATCTAACATTATTTCTTGAAAAAAAGATCCTACTCTTTCTTTACTCTTTAAAATAATAACATGTAATATTATGGAAACCCCCGCTTTTCGTAGTATATAAAAAAATTGCAAAATTAAAAAATTCTGAAATAATTCTGTCATATATAGAATGATATCCGAAATCCACATCTCCTTCGAAAAGTATCATTCAGAGCCTATAAGAATAGAAAAAAAGATTATTTATACCCTAAATGTATGACTGACGCCAGCAAGCTGTGAGTCATTTTTTTAATACAGATCTATAATCTAAACTTACTCTAATAAAAAAAATATCTGTTAATTTAATCATTTATTCTTGACTTTTCTTTCGGAAATGTAATACACCTATATTGCGCAGGGTGTACGCGTACCAACAGCGTAGAAGTTGCATATTTCTTCAGCAGACATCGAAAAGGCGATCAGGACGGCTTTGATAACATATGTTGATGAACTGGGGCTTGTAACTTGTCCGGACAATATGGAGATGTAGGTCCAAATTATGGGCGTGAACACAACCATTAGGGTTCTTGGCCCAGGGAACTGTTGCTTTGAAAGTAGATGCAGAAGCCTCAATTAAAAAAAAAACGGTTTGCATCTTACCGACAAAAAATCTCAGAATATTATCAGGCGAAATAGCCTTGACCGTTTCAGGCTATCTGTAGGCTCAATTTGAATAATTTCATCTCAAGAGATAGTGTGAGAGTTTTGGGTCCTTTTCAAGGTCCTTTTAGTGGTCCTTTTAAGAGTGGTGCGACGGTAATATAATGTTTCTTTTGTATTCGTCGCTTACCGGGCGGACAGAGTTATTTACAGTAGTTGGCTTTCGCTAACCCGACTCTCCCTTTTTAAATTTCTCTTCAAATTATTAACACTTTTTTTTAATTGATGAATTTTCTCATTATACTTATTTATAATTATAAGCTTTATACTTATATACAATTTTCTAGTTGAAATATAAAACGTTGTCTTTTTTGGCATATCTCATTCCATTTACGAGAAACTTCGTATTAATTCCAATTTTAAGGTCATGTGATGAGTATAACAGCTGATCAAGTCAGCGCTAAGATCAATATTTTTTCACCCATATTGAAAAATAAAAGTTTAAATAACACTAAAATTTTTTCGGGAAATGTTAATAAATATTAAAGGATCGTTTGTGGCCTTGCAAAGTTGGAGGAAGAAAAAAGTTTGTTTATGCAAATAATGGTTATCGACGGACACATGTAGGTTTTACAGCAGAAGTTTGACTTTTAACTTTCTCTGACGGTAATCATGCAATCTGTTTTACCTACAGACCCCTAGAAGTTCGAAGTTGTCTACTCGCTGCGCTTGTGCTGCTTTGACACAGCTGATACCAGACTGATACGTATGTCAGACCAAAGATCTTTGGTCAGCACAAAAAATGTGTTTATTTGCGTTTCAAGTGCTAACATTAGTTTTTGCATTATTTGTCCATAATGTTCGTGAGCGATTTTGGTATTTTTGTCCCACTTTGATAAATCTAAACCTTATAAATAGCCCATTGACAACATTGCAAATTGCTTGCAGGGTTTGACGACAGCACAGTTGATATTTCTCCAAAATTGTAATTAAAAAAAAACTTTTCACTTTTCTAATTATTTAGGACCAGAGACATATTCTTGCATGCCTTCTATTTATCGTACCAAATTTTTAACACGATATCTCATTCCGTGTGGACGTAAGTTGGGAAAGAAAACTTCCACTTGTATTTTCTTTTAAAAAAATTTTTTCTTAAAATTTCCACCGGAAAAAAGCAGAGACATGAACTTTATTACCTCCTCTTTTATTTCCCAAACTTTCAGAGCGATTCCTCGTTTCGTTTAGACTTAAGTTGGGAAAGAAAAATTGAAGACCAGGTTTGGTCACGTGACCCTCTCGTCACATGGCCTTAAGCATTGTAAAAAAGTTAGATATCTGAAATCATCGAAACCCGTAGATTCCGAACTATCATGTTTTAGGCTGTTAACTATGAAATTTGAAAAATCTACTTCTAAATTTTAAATCAGAAAGCATAACAAAGCACCCTTGAGTGTCGGCTACTTCTATTGATATAGCCTCTATTTTTGTTATTTATGATCGAATTCTTATTTCAATTTCAGCCTCTCTGCTTGTTATTTATGATCGTATTTTTATTTCAATTTCGGAAAGGACATTTTAAAGCATTTTAAAGCTTTAGAAGAGGATAGAACCGTAGTCCGTGCAGTGGAAGGGGACGTTCGCTCCCCTCAGCCGGTGCCTACCTATGAAACTCGAGAGCGAGAATCATACTACCCCTTTACATATATTTACCTGAGTGCCTGCGGAGAATTTCTCTGAGCTTCTTTGACCCTAGAGAATCTTTTGAATATACTCAGAGATTTCTATCGGTAGGGTATTAAAGCTTTTTTTTAATTGATGAAGTTTCTTATTGCTTTCTGATAGATAAGGCGTTCGTTAAATTCGCAAAAGGATGCAGGTGTATAGGTGAAATTTTATATGGAGAGCTGCGTATGACATCCTGTTTTGACTTAATTTAATTTATTGGTTCCTGATAGATAATACTTCAGCAAAAAGTTCCTACCTTTATTTATTTAATACGCAAAAGATGCAAGTGGACAGATGAAATTTGATATGAGGGTTATGCATGACATCCTGTTTGATTATTAATTTGATTTGAAAATTCCTGATAGATGATGCTTTAACTAAAAATTTCTACCTGCGAAAAACATTCTTCTCCAGTCTAGAATCTTCTAGAGAAAAATTAGAATTAAAAAAGAAATATATTTAAATTTAATCGAAGGTGAGAAAGGAATAAAAAAGCATTTCTTATGGTAGGTCATATACTCAGGGATGCTTGTCGCTTTATTCTGGTATCAAGTATCGAGCGAGGACTAGAGATAACAGCTACACGCGTTTAAACTCGCAGAAGCATTCATACATTGGCAGTCTGAGGCTGCACACATTTCATTATCCTATGATATCGTTCTGTAAAGAGATCACATCTTTTTTACAGTTCACTTTCGTATTCATTCTTTCACCATATGCTAGGTCCGTTAACCTCTGGACGATGTACATGTAACAAGATACTTAAAACAATTTAGGGACTTGAGAGAGAGAGAGATTATAGATAACATGAATTTAAATCCACACCTTTCATAGAGTTTGATAACTTGAAAAATAAATATCAAGAGCACACTGCCCCGGCGCTTATCACTCCTGATGTCATGCAACGATATTGGAGGTGAGATCGCATGCCTTATTTATCCACAGATATAAGCTCGCCTTTCAGCTCTCATTTAGAAAGGTCAGTTTTTTACCTATTATTCGTTAAAGATTTAAAATAAAATTTAAAAAATGCACAAAATTAATGTAATAAAATATTTGAAAATTTTTTCAATCATCTACTAAGGCTACTCTATAATATAGGCTATAGAAAATTGAGGATGATTCAATTCAACGTTAAAATTTTTTTCTATTGTGCTGAATCTTTCTAGAACAAATGATGTCATCATCAAATTGTACTACGCAATTTCTAAAAAAAATTATTTGTAAGCAACTTCAAGGTTATTGTAAATGAAACATTACCGACAGACAGATTCTTAAGAGGTCCGCGTCAGGGTGTCTAGCGGACCGGGAAACAAGGAAAACCCCGGGAATTTTATTTTTGACCGGGAGTTTTGTGTATTTTGTCGAAGAATCTACTTTTTCTATCTTATCTTCTTTTTATTCTATTTCTACTTTATCTACAGTCACAAGGTTCTTCTTATACTTATCCTATGTACCGATTTTCGTCACCAGTTTGTAAAGGTCGCATTGTCGATGTTCGGCTGTTTTCAAAACAAGATTGTACCGGCATCTGGCCAAGAGGCTGAGTTTAATCGTTTACGTCTGCTAGAAAATAGATTATTCTAAATTTGTAGTGCAAGTTTTAATGATTAGATCATTAATTAATAAAATACAGTGCACAAATATTTTTTGATTGGTGAGACTATAATATTAATAAGTAAGGTAAGTTCAGTTTTTAAATTCTATATCCAAGAGTAATGTATATATTTTCATGTCAAAAAGTTTAATATTTGAAAGGTATTTGAAGTATATTTACTATCTTAAGTGTATTATTTTGATTTTATCAATCAAAGTTATTGTTGTAGATACTATTTTAAACGTTTTAGATCAAAATTACGACTAGAAAACCCAATTTTTCTTTCTCTTTAAAAGTGCTGAATGAAAATTGTAACCTCAAAATTCAATAGCTTCATCATCATTCTATTTATTTTCTTAAACAAATCTTTAGAAGTTCCGCTAGGCCATTCCAGGTTTGAAATTTATTTTCTTTGATTTTGATTTCTTAAATACCAAGTAAAGGCTAGAAAATATTTTCACCCCTAGAATGCATTTGTTATTTATTGAGGAATAAGCCCTAAGATTTATGAAACAAAAAACAATGTTTGAAGACTATCTGGCTTAGATTACAAAAATTTGTAATTTTATGAAATTTAATGTTCTGAAATGGTCCTCGAAACATTTTGCTCCTGCAATAATGTACATATGACTTCTGTTAAAGTTTGAGTAAAATATTCTCCATAGTGAAAAATTAAAAATACTTATGGCAAGTGACCGAACAAATCTTGAATATCGAAGTACACAAAAAAAGACATTTTTTAATTTACCTGAAAATTATGTAAAACTTGAATGAAGTCGGTCAGGAAAACTTATAGAAACTGATAAAAACGCAGAATTGCATCAAATTCGACCTTTATCAACTAGCTGTCACCCTTTTCAGGGAAATAATAGCTAAAAATATATTTGAAACTAATGTAGGCCACATCCATTTCAAATCAGGCAGGGATTCACATTTGAAAT
This sequence comes from Belonocnema kinseyi, assembly GCF_010883055.1. Lineage (NCBI taxonomy): Eukaryota > Metazoa > Arthropoda > Insecta > Hymenoptera > Cynipidae > Belonocnema > Belonocnema kinseyi. Next base: position 142,749,087 of record NC_046662.1, read on the forward strand.
AACAGAATCTGCTGTTTATAGGGAAAATTAGGCGATACGTATTTTTCTGATTTGCAAAAAAAGTGTTTTCTACAAAGTTACGCGTATTTGAATGTTGCGCTTTGTTTTTCGAAAAACCCAAACATTGTTCTTTAAACCACCTTCCCTTTTGTCCTTATTGAGATATTTATCAATTTCTTTTTGATTCTAATAGCGTTCATCGTCTTCTTTTAAAAGCCGCCGGAAAATTAGAAAAATGTTTAAAATTAATAAAATGGCAGCCGGCTTTCTGAAAAAATAAAAAATCGATTTTCGCAAAAACCCCACCTTTTACGTTTTTTCTAATTTTTTTTAACTTGTACTTTGACAATGAAGTTATCTTGTAAGTTTGATACTTGCTAAATTACTTTTGTAGCCAGTTATTAGTAGAAACTTGAGAAAAATATTTAGAAAAATAAAAAAGGTGGGGTTTTCCAACAAAGATACTTTTTCATGTTTTGAAAATTACAAGAAAATAATATAAAAGATTTTTCAGAAACCCCACCTTTTTTTTCTGAATATTTTTCTCAAGTTTCTACTAATAAAAGAAAGGCATCTTATTAGCATAATGTGGGTGAAACCATTTTTGAGCTCGGGAGAGTTTTTGCCTCCTGAAATTATAATTTTTTAATTTTTCCCTTAAACTATGAAAAATATCGAAAAAGAACGAAAGACGTTTTTCATAGAACTTTTTTCGACTTGCAAACTTTTATCTTAACATTTTTTCTTATCTATCATTGTTTCTAAGAACAAGTAGAAAATTAAATTGCAAGAAAAAATAATTCTCCTGACTACAAAAGTGATTTAGAAAGTATCCAAATTACAATACATCTTTATTGTCAAAGTACAAATTAAAAAAAAAATCGAAAAAATGTTAAAGGTGGGGTTTTTGAGAAAATCGATTTTTTATTATTTCAGAAAATTCGCGGCCGTTTTTTTAATTTTAAACATTTTTCCAATTTTCCGGCAAGTTTTGCAAAAAGACGATGAACGCTATTAGGATCAAAAAGAAAACGATAACTAATTGAATTAGGGCCAATCTTACAAAGGTTTAAAGAAAAAAGTTCGAGTTTTTTGAAAAACAAAGTACAACATTAAAATACGCATAACTTTGTAGAAAAAACTTTTTTTGCAATTCGGAAAAATATGTATCGCCTAATTTCCTCTAAAAACAACATACTGTGTCCCCGAGAGATTCTGTGATTTCAAGTGTGGTTCCCTGCCTGATTTGAAATGGATTCGGTCTATAGGAATTTTAAGTTATAAAAAATGTGTCTTTTTTGTCTGTTTCGAAATACAAGATTTTTTCTGTCTACCTTCAAAGATAATTACATTTTTTTCGTTACGGAGAAGACTCTTTTTATATCGCAGAAGAAATCCTGGGGATATTATCCCATGGGAAAAAATGTTTCAGGGCCATTTAAAACCATTAGTTGTAATGAAATTACAAATTTTCGTATACTCAGGTCGATAGTCACTTGAAAAAAATTGTTCGTTGTTTCACACAATTTTTTGTTTTCATGAGATTTTTAATTTCTTGCCTTTACATTGTATTTTTTTTCAAATTGAAAACAAAGGAAATTTATTTGTAGACCTAAAACGATCTAGCGGAAACTCTGAACAGTTTTTGAAAAAGAGAAGAAAATTTATTGCAGTATTTGTTCACCAACGGAAGAAACTGGGGGGGGGGGGGTAACGCTTGCAAAATTTAAAAGTTCAAATTTTTATTGGGCACCCTATTCCAGATTTACTAAGATTTTTTCAGTTAATTTTGAATATTTATTCTAATTTTGATAACCTGTTGTAAGGATTTATTTTCCAAATTTAGGTATAACTGTCAGGAAAAAATCTTAATACTTTTTTTCAATGGTTCAGTAGTTTTAAGTGAGTTAAAATTGAAATGTTTTTACGATTAGACCAAAGCTTATTGCAATGTGTGTAAAAAAAGCATTGACTTAAGTTCCATGGATAAGGCAGCCCAAACAAGTCATGCAAAATGTAGTAAGCACAATTTGAAATTCAAATTCCAAAAGGAAATCTTAAAAGTCGACCGTTTCCTCACACAAAATTCGACTACAGAAATAACATCAGTAGTATCTGCTTCTGTTCAAAAGGAACCAAGCAAAGGTAAACTTATGTTTAATTTTTTATATAGGATAAAAATTATGAACAAAGTGAATGATAATGTATTTTCATATTTAATTTCAACTGATTGTTCATTTTTAGGTCTCAATAATGCTTCAAAGGACTCTGGTATCATGCTAAAGAATTTTTTGACTACTGATCAAGTCACGCGAGCTGAAATCTTGTGGTGTCTCACTACAGTGCCAAAACATTTTATCAATTGCGGTGATGCCAAATCTGTGACTATGTTCGCCGACATGTTTCTGGATAGCGAAATAGCCGCCAAAATGAAGCTACAAAAAGATAAAATGGAATAGACCATTACATACGAGGGTTGTCCCTAAAATAAGGTTCCCAGGGTTTTTTTTACAGTGTAAAACATGTTTAATTCCATGAATGCGTACATTTTTGGAAAGTTCAGACTTTTACCTATTTTTCTACATAGTCGCCACTGAGGTCAATGCATTTTTGCATGCGGTGTACGAGCTTTTGAATGCTCGAGTCAAAAAATCTACCGCCAAGCCACGCAGATATCTGAGAACCGCTTCTTCCAGCTCTTCTCTGTCGTCGAAATGCGTTTCACCCAGGTATTTCTTTATGTCAGGGAAGAGATGGTAGTCACTTAGGGCTAAGTACAGGCTGTTGGGTGGGTGTTTGACAATACTCTATCCAAATTTTGCGATGATCTCGTTGCGGGCGTTAGCGGTGCGCAGTTGAGCATTATTCTGATGAAAACGCACCCCTTTAGGAAGCCCGTTCTTGAACTCTCTGCACCATTTGCGCACATGTTGTACGTTCATACACTTGTCTCCATAGATTTCGCATAGCTGGGAATGGATTTCTACCGGCGCAATGTTTTTTGCAGACATGAAACGGATCACCGAGCGCAGCTCACACCTGGCGGACGAAGCGAGGGATAGATCCGTCACGTACGGTTACCAAGCCAAGACTGTGCGCCACAAGCAGCTCGCTAGAGAAGGGATTTGTAGTGGGGGAACCAAGGTACAATACATAATCGCGGGATCCACCGTAACAGCGCTTTTCAGGACTGTAGCGCCATGGGAACCTAATTTTATGGACAACCCTCGTATTCTATAGGTCATCAGTTTCAAAAAGATTTACAGGAATTGTTAGCAACATCCGGACATATAGTTGTGGGCTTCGATGAAGGCCTGAATAAAACTTCCCAGACACAGGAGATGGATTTAATTGGGCGTTTCTGGAATAGCGTTTCGAATGAAGTCACAACTAGGTACTTTTCTTCGGTATTCCTCGACAACACGGTTGTAGTTAAATTGAAGGAAGGATTAACTGATGCAATTGGAGACAAGAGTCTATGTAAGCTTGTTCAGATTTCTATGGATGGCCCTGCTGTTAACTTCCGGATGCTAAACGATTTGAATAAAGATGTTAGAGAAAAGTATCCTGAGAATCCTATTCTACTAGATCTGGGCAGCTGTGGTCTACATTCTGTACACGGTTCATTTAAAACTGGGATGAAGAAAACGGAATGGGAAATTGATAGTTTTTTTAGTTGCCTATACCGATTATTTAAAAATATACCTTCGCTGCGAGGAAATTATAATAAAATCACGACTTCTGATATATTTCTACTAAAGTTTTTTGATATTAGGTGGGTGGAAAACATATTGGTTTCCTCAAGAGGAGCTGCGATCTTGTCACCTTTGAGAATATGGTTTAAGCACGTTGAAGATCACGGCAAAAAGATTCACTCAACAAAGATCAAACGAGTTTTCGAACAGTGTCAGGATTCGTAAAAGATCCACTTAGCGAGGCAGAGTTATCATTCTTCAAATCCGTTGTATCTTTGTTGGAACCGTTTCTAATCGAATTCCAATCTGATGCTCCGCTGGCACCGTTTTTGTATCGCGATCTCACGTAAACGGTATCCACAATAATGGAAGGTTTTGTTAAACCAAAACTCTTAGAAGAGGATCTGACAGTTGTACAAGTGGACCTATCGAAACCAAAGATTCCGGATGCTCTAAAAAATGATGACCGTAAAAACTCTCGATTAGATCATTTTTGAACCGACGCTATTTTTGCGTCGGGAAAAAACTATGAGAACTTAACAGAATTTGTAAGAATGATGCTCATTCTGTTCCATGGAAATGCAGCACTCGATTTTTTTAAGATGCAAAATCGGTTCCAATAACAGATGGCTGGCTTAAATTTGCCCGTAATGCACATTGCGTTTATGTTGCTTCGAAGAACGCTAAACTGGCTGCAAATAAAAATATTTACAGGAAAAACAAGCAAAGAAGATAAAATCGGAAGAGGCCAAAGAGCTTTAAAACCAAAAAATAAAAATTTTGAAAGTGGCTGCAGAGAAGGCAGAAGATTTACTAGACAAAATCAATGATCTAAAAGGGCGCCGTCGTGCAGCATAATGCTTAATTGAGTTTCCATTATATAGTTTGTATGCACATGGAAGTATGTTATTTATACTTATATTTAATTTTTTGATTCTTCAGATTTTAATAGCATTTAAGCAACTACTTGTGATTCTGGCTGCAGACTTTTAAGAAATATTTATTTTACGTGTTATGAAAGTTTTAGAATATATACTTTCAATTAATATGTATTACTTCAGTCTGTGATTAAAAATAATTTTAGCACGTGTAAATAAATAATTAATTTCTTCGAACTATACATTTTTTCTATGTATATTATGTTAAAATTCCTATTTCTACGTATACTTTGAGTTTAAAAAATCACAAAAAGACATCTATAGATACCCTGAAAGTACATACAGTTGATCACTGTAACAGATTTAGAATTTTATATTGATATAGGTAGGATGTCAAATCAGCCATTTGAGACGAAGAAAATACAATTTGAAAACGCTAGCTAGAATTTGTAAAATAAATCATCTCTATAAATATTAGAGTTGACTAAGAAATGTTGAAATCATCTTTCACATGATAGAGTTTTATTATACTTTTTAGTCTGCGAAAACGTTATATTTTAAACGGATTTAGACACGTCGATTATAATTTAGAAGCTTCTGGAACAATTAGACAAAGAGGGATATATATTAATAGAAAGAGAGAGGTATGTATTAAAAAGTGTTTGAAATCGAAAATAATTTTCTAAAATTTTCAAGACTGCAGAAGGGTTTACGATTGAGCGACTCAAAACCAGTTATAAATCTCACAGCAAACATCAACCAATGAATTACATAATATAAAAAGTTTTGCACGAATCTTGGACAATGCCAACAGATTCTTAAGAGATCATTTTACAAACAGTGGGTTACTGTGACAGATTTAGTATTAATACCAGATAGCCTCGTAGTATTGAATCAACTATTTTTAGGTTGAACGCATAATTTGAAAGCTCCTGTTAGAATTTACTTACTTGCAATAAAGTAGCTTGAATGATAAGAATACATTCAGCGGTATTAAAATTTAGTGTAAGGAAACTGTGAAACTCTTAGTCAAAATTTAGTGATATAAAAAATAAAAAAATAAAAATACAAAAATTAATACAGTTTATAGAAATCAAGGATAATATACTGCTTTCTAGCTAATTTATTTCAGAGACCATAGAAATCTACCTTACCGATATTCTATAGATGTAGTGGTTTTTGCTATGTTTCCAGAATATTCTCAATGACGTCATCCAATTCCTACTACGCAATTTTTTTCGAAAACAACTTCAAATTTATTTTTAATGTTGCATTACTTTTTTGCGTTTTTCAATACTATATACCACACGTGTTGATTATAACTTGGAACCCTCTAGAGAATTGCAACAAAGAGAGGATATCAATAGATAAAGATGGTAAATCATATGTAGCAGGTATAGTTTAGGGAGAAAAAGAGATGGAAACAGAGAAATAGAGAGAGAGAGAGCTATGTATTAAAAAATGTTTTAATTCGAAAATAAGAGATCCCTTTGCACACAGTGCATCATTGTAACAGATTTAGAATTTTGATATAGCTAGGATGTCAAATCAGCCATTTGAGATGAAGAAAATACAATTTGAATATAAAATAAATCAGCTCCATATATATTAGAGTTGACTAAGAAACGTGGAAATCATCTTTCACATAATAGAGTAATCTGCTAACAAAGATTCAATTTACTTACTTCAAAAATTAAAATAAAGCATCACAAATAACAAAAATAAATTCAGCACAGGGAGAGAGAGAGAGAGAGTTATGTATTAAAAAGTGTTTTAAATCAAAAATAATTTTCGAAAATTTTCAAGACTGCAGAAGAGTTTACGATTGAACGACTCAAAACCAGTTACAAATCTCACAGCATACATCAACGAATGAATTGCATCATATAAAAAGTTTTGCACGAATCTTGGACAGTCATTTTGCCGCTGACACAGTAAAAATGGCTGTTCATGCATAGAATCTGAGTTTATATATCCTCCTCCTCATCTTCCTCCTCATACCCATCTTCATTTTTCAGCTTCTCTTTTTTCACCTCCTACTTTTCCAACTCCTCTTCCAAACAGTTAAAAAATAGTTACACTTTTACCCAAAAATCTTTGGTTAAAAAACTGCTTAAATGTTTGGAAGAGGAGTTGGAAAAGGAGGATTGGAAGAAAGAGAAGCTGAAAAATGAAGATTGACATGAGGAGGAGGATGAGGAGGAAGAGAATAAATAAACTCAGATTCCATGCATGAACAGCCATTTTTACTGTGTCAGTGGCAAGATGACTAGCACTTGTTCGAATTGTTCCAGAACTTACTCAAGACTTGATAATTTAAAAAGACATGAGAAATACTCTTGCGCAGCCACGAATCATAAGCAGGATGACAGAGATTTTCACCAAATTTCAAAGGTAACTCGAAGTTTAAGACCAATACAAGAATCTGATAGTCGGACTGATAAGGAGAGGAAAGCAATTCCTCGAAAGCATAAGATTTTCAAACTGGACCAGAAACAAGCTATTCAGGAAGGTCCCGGAAGCTGGAATTACAACATTGTCATATTGATGTGGGCACTATGTCATAATTTAGTGCTTATTTAGTGCTAATTTCTGCTGCAGAAAAAAAATTTTGTGCCCGGTAATTTTGGCCAAAAACATGTAGTAATGCTAGCTTCAGCTGAAGCCACAACTCCAGTATGCGAAACTCGGAAACTATTAGTGGTATCAAATTCTCCTTTGCGCAGGAATTTAGTGCTAATTAAGTGCTCTGGATTTGTGCTATTCAAAAAATCCGGGCACTTTTTTTTTACCAAAAACGTGTAGTAATGCTGGCTTCAGGTGACTCTGGTATGCGAAACTCGGAAACTATTAGTGTTATCAAGATCAGCTTTGCGCAGGAAATTAGTGTTAATTAAGTGCTCTGGATTTATGCCTTGAAAAAAATCCGGGCACTTTTTTTTACCAAAAACCGGTAGTAGTGCTGGCTTCAGGTGACTCTGGTATGCGAAACTCGGAAACTATTAGTGTTATCAAATTCTCCTTTACGCAGGAATTTAGTGCTAATTAAGTGCTCTGGATTTGTGCTATTCAAAAAATCCGGGAACTTTTTTTACCAAAAACCTATAGTAGTGCTGGCTTCAGGTGACTGGTGTTGTGAAACTCGGAAACTATTAGTGGTATTAAGATCTGCTTTGCACCGGAATTTAGTGCTTATTAAGTTATAATATATTTTGCAAAAACTAAATTTTGTGCCCGGTAATTTTGATCAAAAACATGTATTAATGCTAGCTTCAGGTGACTCTGATGTTGTGAAACTCGGAAACTATTAGTGATATCAAGATCTGCTTTGCGCAGGAATTTAGTGCTAATTAAGTGCTCTGGATTTATGCCTTGCAAAAAATCCGGGAACTTTTTTTACCAAAAACGTGTGGTAATGCTGGCTCAGGTGACTGGTGTTGTGAAACTCGGGAATTTCTGCGCAAAGCCGATCTTGATATCTCTAATAGTTTCCGAGTTTCACAACACCAGAGTCACCTGAAGTCAGTATTACGACACGTTTTTGGTAAAAAAAAAGTGCCCGGATTTTTTGCATAGCACAAATCTAGAGCATTTAATTAGCACTAAATTCCAGCGCAAATCAGATCTTGATATCACTAATAGTTTCCGAGTTTCACAACACCAGTCTCCTGAAGCTAGCACTACTACATGTTTTTGGTAAAAAAAAGTGCCCGGATTTTTCGCAAGGCATAAATCTAGAGCACTTCATTAGCACTAAATTCCTGCGCAAAGGAGAATCTGATACCACTAATAGTTTCCGAGTTTCGCATAGTGGAGTTGTGGCTTCAGCTGAAGCTAGCATTACTACATGTTTTTGGCCAAAATTACCGGGCAAAAAATTTTTTTTCTGCAGCATAAATTAGCACTAAATAAGCACTAAATTATGGCATAGTGCCCGCTTCAATATGACAATGTTGTAATTCCAGCTTCCGGGACCTTATTCAGGAAGCATGGAAACCACATTTATCTCCACTGAGGAATCTATCACGCATCACTCATAAGTCTAAAAATGAAGTGGAACCACTTGTGAAGAAGCAAAAAGTAGAGCCAGAAGAAGAATTTGGTCAATATGACAGTTCTTTATACGTCATAAAAAATGATTCCGATGATGAGGATGTTAATGAGCATGATAATGACTATGATGAGGAGAATAATGATGATCATGATGATAATGAGGAGGAAGATAATGACGAAAAGGAAGCTGATGCTGAAAGTGACCTTTCGTTAGAATATAAAATAAAAGAAAAAGCAGAATCTAAAATATTAGATGACTGGGGAGATCCCAATAAGTTTGTGGATCGATTGCGCTTGCTTTTACTAGATCAACTAGCTGGAAACGTAAATAATGTACACGAAATTATTTCAATTGTTAATGAAATACGGGAGGTTGGTATTATTGAATAATTCATTTAGTGTAGAAACAACTTAAATGTAATTAACATTTTGAGATTATTTATTGACGATTCCTTGTCATTACTATTTTTTTACATTAATGGAATGGAACCAACACTGTAAAAAGTAAGCAATAGGTCTTAAAATTTTATATATAATTTTTATGCGTTTATTGTAACGAAATAAGTTAAATAAATTTAATTTTCAAAATGTATGTTTATTTATTGATTCCCTCACCTGAATTATTTTGTAGTTTAGGAAATCAGCTTATAAAACAGAAGATTTAGTGTAAGTTATCATTTCATCTAATATTTTCAGAACCTATTTACCTTAGCTAAATCATTACCATATCCTCCTCAACCCCCTAAATTATTTTCTGATTCTTCGACATGTATTTTAAGATTTTATTTAACTGGATTTAGTGTAGTTCAAGATTCAACAGAAGGAAAGGCGTGTTTACAGCTATAAGAAAAGCAGAAAATTTGATTGTGGTACTCTATGATAATCTCTTTAAACCGAAGATCTCTCGTTAGTTAAGGACATGTGACGAGTGGGTCACGTGACCAGATTCCTACCTTACCGCCACTTTTTATTTCCCAACTTATTTTCACATGAAGCGCCATATCGAGTTGAGAATTTGGGATAATAATAAGAAGAACTAAGAAAGTTAGGCCTGATCCTAAATTTTAATAACTATTTAAAAAATTATTTAGAACAAAAAGCTTTTTTCATAATTATAAAGATTTAAGACCAGACCCAGTATTCTCAGTGCTTCTTGGTTAGTGTCCTAAATTTTCAACTCGATATGGCGAATCGTGTGAAAATAAGTTGGGAAATAAAAAAGTGGCGGTAAGGTAGGAATCTGGTCACGTGACCCACTCATCAAATTGCCTTAAACTAAATTTTCGTTTACTAAATTGACATAGTTGAGACAAAAGTATGTTCACGATTCCATTAATAAGAAATCCTTATCTATTTAACTGGATTCATCAAGCTCATCGCAGAGTGCAGTACAAAGAATGGAGATACACTTAGTACGCATAAACAAGGTGCTACCTAAAGTTTCTGTGAGTTTTTTTTCTTATTTTAAAGATGTTGCGCTTCTTTTATTTTCACATCCAAATGCCACACAACATACAATCCAGTCTTGCTTTAAATACATTATTACTGAATTCTTCTCCTCCTCCTCATCCTCTATTCTTTCTCGTTCTTCCACATACATTTTTGATAGTTTACTTACCTTGATTTAGGAGAAATCAAGATTTAACATGTAAAGCGTGGTTAAAACTATATGAAAAATAGCGTACCTGGTAGTGGTCCACTGTATCATAATCTTCATTAACCACAGATCTCTTCTTAATCAAACTGCCGATTATAATCTAGAACCTTGTAGAGCAATTAGGCATATATCGGCATGTCTAAGTACGTTTAAAATATAACGTTTTTGCAGCCTAAAAAGTATAATGTGCAATTGAAAAATAACCTTGCAGTTGTTTACAAATAAAATTGCGCAGTATAATTTCATGACGTCATTAAGAATATACTGGAAATATAGCACGTACCAAATTATACCAAATACCAAATTATACGTTCTTTATCTCAAAATAGTTGATTCAATACTACGAGGCTACCTGGTATTAATTTTAAATCTGTTACAGTAACCCACTATTTTTAAAAGGATCTCTTAAAAATCTGTTGGCATTCTTCAAGATTCGTGCAAAAATGTTTATATGATGTAATTAATTTTGATGAGGCATGCTGTGAGATTTATAACTAGTTTCGAGTCGCTCAATCGCAAACCCTTCTATCGTCTTGTAAATTTTAGAAAATTATTTTTGAGTTGGAATATTTTTTAATGCATAGCTGTCTCTATCTCTCTCTTTCTCCCTAAACTATACATGCTGCATTTCAGTTACCATCCTTATCAAATAATATATCTCCCTCTTTGTCTAATTGTTCTAGAACTTTCTAAGTTATAATCGACACGTGTGGTATATAATATTGAAAAACGCAAAAAGGTAATGTAACGATAAAAATATTCTGTAAGTTGTTTTCGAAAAAATTGCGTAGTACGAATTCGATGACGTCATTGAGAATATTCTGGAAACATAGCATAAACCACTACATCAGTAGAATATCGTTAAGGTAGATTTCTATGGTCTCTGAATTAAATTAGCTAGCTAGAAAGCAATATATCATCCTTGATTTCTATAAACTATATTAATTTTTGTATTTTTTAATTTCTGTTTGACTAAATTTGGATTTAAAAGTTCCAGAATGTAGATTTTCACGTGACCAGTGTATCATTTTTTCCAATGTTTGATTCACAGTTGCCCTGCCATACATTTTAGTACTGCTGAATTTATTTTTGTTATTTATGATCTTTATTTTAATTTTTGAAGTAAGTAAATTGAATCTTTTTTAGCAAATTACTCTATTATGTGAAAGGTGATTTCAATGTTTCTTAGTCAACTCTAATATTTATAGAGCTGATTTATTTTATAAAATCTAGCAAGCGTTTTCAAATTGTATTTTCTTGATCTCAAATGGCTAATTTGACATCCTGGCTATATCAATACAAAATTCTAAATCTGTTCCAATGATCACCTGCATGTTCTCGGACCTCTTAAGAATCTGATGGTATTTTTTAAGTCGCTCAATCGCAAAGCCTACTGCAATCTTGCAAAATTATTTTTGATCAAAAACATTTTCTTAATACATAGCTCTCCATCTCTCTTTCTCCCTGAACTATACATGCTGCATATCATTTACCACCCTTATTTATTATTATATCCCCTCTTTGTCAAAATATTCTACAAGGTTCTAAATTATCATCGACACGTCTAGACACGTTTGAAATATTAAGTTTTTTCAGCGTGAAAAATGTAATGTGTCATTTACAATAACCTTGAAGTTGTTTATAAATAATTCTTTTCAGAAATTGCATAGTACGATTCAATGATGTCATTTGTTCTAGAAGATTCTGCATAATAGAAAAAAAATTTAACGCTGAATTGAATCATCCTTTATTTTCTATAGCCTATATTATAGAGTATCCGTAGTGGACGATTGAAAAAGTTTTCAATTACTTTATTGCATTAATTTTTTGCATTTTTAAAATTTTATTTTAAATCTTTAACGAATAATAGGTAAAAAACTGACCTTTTTAAATGAGAGCTGAAAGGCGAGCATATATCTGTGGTTAAGTGAGGCTTGCGATCTCAGCTGGAATATCGTTGCATGACATAAGGAGCGATAAGCGCCGGGGCAATGTACTCTTGATATTTATTTTTTAAGTTATTAAACTCCATGATAGGTGTAGATTTAAATTCATGCTGGCTCTCTCTCTCTCTCTCATCGCTTAGAGGTTGACGGACCTAGCATATGGTGAAAGAATGAATACGAAAGCGAACGATTGCGAGCTGTAAAAAATAAGTGGTCTCTCTGCAGAACGATAGCATAGGATAATGAAATGTGTGCAGCCTCAGACTGCCAATGTATGAATGCTTCTGTGAGTATAAACGCGTGTAGCTGTTACCTCTAGTCCTCGCTTGCTACTTCATACCAGAATAAAGCGACAAGCATCCCTGAGTATATGACCTACCATAAGAAATGCTTTTTTATTCCTTTCTTACCTTCAATTAAATTTAAATATATTTCTTTTTTAATTCTAATTTTTCTCTAGAAGATTCTAGACTGGAGAAGAATGTTTTTCGCAGGCAGAAATTTTTAGTTAAAGCATCATCTATCAGGAATTTTCAAATCAAATTAATAATCAAACAGGATGCCATGCATAACCCTCATATCAAATTTTATCTGACCCCCTGCATCGTTTGCGCATTAAAAAAATAAAGGCAGGAATTTTTAGCTGAAGTATTATCTATGAGGACGCAATAAAGTAAATTAATAGTCAAAACAGGATGCCATACAAGCTCTCCAAATAAAATTTCACCTATACACCTGCATTCTTTTGCGTATTTAACGAACGTCTTATCTATCAGGAAGCAATAAATCATTCTTGATTTTCTCACAATAACCTTGAACCTATTTACATTAATTTGGCTCCAGACTATTGCGCAATCGTGAGGTCATCAGGGCCCTTCCAGAATGATCCCAAAGCTTAGTACGGACACGAACCCTTTTTTTTTAGAAAATTTAGCACGGAAACGAACCACTAACGGTCGAAGCTTCTCGATGTCCGTAAGGTAGGAATCTTGCGTTAGAACTGGCCTAGCTCATCTACTCACATAACCAACTTTTTAATTAAAAACTACCTCCATTTTATCATAGAGGTTTGATATGAGGTCTTGCGACTAAAACCTCTTCACAAAAATTAACGAATTTTCGTCTTGATCAACTATTCTTAATTGAATTTGATCTATTTTTTGATTGCGACCGGTAAGTAAATGACGTGTAATCGTACTTCTACTAGTTTATATCCTGGAGGTACTTTAGAAAATTATTAATTGTATGCACCTTCTGATTATTGATATACACACCTATATCTATACTACATTCTAATCTTAAAGAGTTTCATTTTATTATTGACACAGGTGAATCAAATTCAGGAACTTTATTAACTTCAAGTATACGATGTGTTCATCCCAACAAATGACGTGTAGAACCTTTAGGTTTGAAGTTTATGTTATAATTACACATAACCTTACACTTTAAAGTATTATTGTTAGGTACAATCCTAATTTCAATGCCATACTAAACTAAAACGTGGTGTAAATACCTGAATATAATTTATTTATAGCTACGAGTGGAAATAACAATTTCTTTATTATGAGCATAAAATTTATAGCAACTAACGTCCACATTCGGAACTGAATTGAATGTTAAAATTTCACAAGCTCTGGAGCATCATTTTTTTAGATGAAAGTTTAATCGGTGGAAAATATTGCACTTCTAGTGTAGAAGAATTTTCCGATAGTGTTCTTGTAAAAGAATCGTCCATGATGCTGGTAATTATTTGACTGACTTGAAAACATGTTATTATGCTCTTTTATATCCGCAGAATGAATTTTTCAATTTCATCTGATTACATAAAAACTTTAAACATAAATGATTACATATGAATGTATTATAGTTCTGGTACTTGTCCTGATTGTATTTTATACTACCAACACCCAGATACTTAACGAGATCTAAAGGTTGGGGAAGATTTCCAAAACTATCGAAATAAATTAATTCATTCCGAACCTTTTTTATATGCAAGCCAATGTGTCCCGGAACCATTTTTATTATCAAGATTAACAATACCTGATTTGCTTTTATGAGGTACATTTAAAGGCAATTGGTTACGAATAAAGGCCTATGAAAATATGGGATTTTCAGAGATTTCTTATGCCTAAGTAAATCTATATCAGTTGCAGCTCTATGTGGTAGTACTACTTTAAGTTTTTCCACCAGCTTTTCTTACAGCTTCCCGCTCCCCTTGAAAAGCTGATTTAATTACCGATTGTGCATCCAACAATCATTGATTCTTTAACAGCTGTTACAATTTTTCGCAATTATAATTTGTTAATTTTACACACGCCACTTTTTTTCTTATTTTTCAACCCTATAACCATTTTTGACTTGAGATTCATTGTGTTTGCTACTGCTCACGCTGCAGCTTTTTTCACGTAATCCTGCGTATTTCGTTAAAACTCGATTTTAAGCCTTTTCAGCTAATCGTTTGTCAGCTATATTTCTCGCCTCAATATTTTCGCCTTTTTGAGAATAAGCAATACCGTGTTCTCTGCAAGCAACCTGTTACATGCAACTCATGTCGATATCCATGTCATAACATGTCGATATCCGTGGTGTTGATGCAACCTGATAGCCAGATATTGTTGAAATGAGGGCATATAAACTTGACAATAAAGGATACAAATATATATATATTTAAAAATTTGTCATAAGGGTAGGTAGGAATTTGTCATTCGCCGGGAGCGGGTGCTAATCTGAATAATTGCACCCGCTTCCAGCGAAATCGCGGTAAAATTTCAGCCAGAACCACGTCTCACAACCGTGAGCTAGGTGGTTACAGTCTGTAAAGGAATCAATACGACGATCCAGCAAAAGCCTCGTGCACCCTAAGAA
>NC_046662.1:142764280-142768363 GCF_010883055.1 Belonocnema kinseyi
ACTCAATATTCCGCGACCCCCTTGACGGCGTGAGATGTACAGTCGCGGAACGAAAGACTTAAGATGCATGCTTTTGTTCATGTGCATAACCTTTCTTGTCCCCATATCAAGAGATCCGAGCTCGTTCTTCGTCCATGGAACTACTCCAAATGAATAGAGTACTACCGGGACGGCAAGCATGTTCGTTGTAGATACTTTGTTCCTCGCCGACAGTTCGGAAGACCAAATTTGTCGGATGAGACGTTTGTATCTGCTTTGGGGATTATCCTTTATAGATGTCACATCCTGAATGCGGCTCTGTGGCACGCCCATGTATGTATAAGTCTCTCCAGAGCAAAGGTGTCGTATAGCGCTTCAAATAAACCTTGGCGCATTTGTCTAACCCAAATTCCATTCCAATTTCCTTAGTATATCGTTCGACAATCCCTGGAGCTAGATGTGGTTGCTCTATGTTTTTAGCATAGATCTTAAGATCGTCCATGTAAAATACATGAGTGACCTTGTACTTTCGATCTGCAGGTTTGCCGCACAAGTATTCCTCGGAATGGCGAAGTGCTAGAGATAGTCGTGGTGGAGATAATAGTCGTTGATCATATATTTCTTGCACACCGGTTCAATTGCCCGAACAATCCTATCATTTTGGATAGCTGTGAATATCTTATAAAGTGTGTTCAGACAAGTGATTGGCCTGTAATTCTTCGGGTCAGCTAATCTGCCTATTTTCGGCAGGAGTATTGTGCGCCCTTCCACCAACCACTACGGAATCGGTTCTTCCGACTTAAAATATGAGGTAAAAATACGGGCCAATCACACAGCTCATTGAAGATATTTATATTTTCTGAGTCATAGTCCAGTCTATGCTGCACTTCGTAGACTTCTCCCCAAAATACTTCGACCTCCTCTGGTTTGGGTGGGTGTTCGACAGTAACTGGAGGGTCTTGGAAGAGTCGAGATGGGTCAGAGAGAAACTGTTGATTTTCTCTGACCCATCTCTCCCTCCGCTATAGAATTCTCTTAGCGTCACATAGTATCCGTATTCTCTCAACAATATGCTGCCTTATGGTCTGCAGCTTTGACTTGTTAAGTGCGTGATAACGGGTCCGGAGTTCGCGCACGAACTTTCGAACCTTGGCGGTAAAATTCCTTCCGGAAAAATGTCCACGAAGCACGTCATCCATTTCAGGCAGATCTTTAGGCTTGAGAGAAACCTTGGTGTTGATGTTTCTCCGCGTCGTAAAGAATCGCTCTTCCTCTATTGGATGCCTGTCCCCGGTTGGTCTTATTGTCGCCTCTCTTTCTCTGTTGCCGACTTGTTCTAGCTGTGTTAGAGTAGGCGTTTCGCTTACATAGCCCCTTTTTCGAGGTACTTCAGCATGGTTTCGTAGACATTGTTGCGAAAAGTACGATAGCTCCGGGCGTGTCTCGCGCCACAGAGCATGCAGCCGTGCTATGTAACCCCGTTCAGGGGCCACACTCGCATCGTAGCACTGGCAAGTCGTGATTCAATCGCTCCGTCCACCCAATGTTCGTGTGATCCCGCCGATCCATCGCATTGAATCCATTTTCATTGGCTCCCCCAGCTCTAGATTAGTCGGCATTGTTGGCCGACCCATTGTCGGGAGCCCTGCGCGTTCTGTTGTTTTGAGCCGCACTTACTACTACTATGTTTGGTGTTGTCATTGTTGTTCCCACGAAATGCTAGGGAAAGAGGTTCGTCCATCCTTGTAGAGCCCCCCCATGCAAGGATAAGGCTGCGTACTCTGAGAGGTCGCCCGGTATCCCAGAGTAACCGTTCTAGACATATCACCCAGGTGCCATTCAGTCTTCGGCACAGTTTTCACACCTCCGCTTGGGGGTTAATTCCTTTGGGACCACCCCTGGACAATTGTCCGCGACTGCCTATCTATTTTTGTAACCATATTCAGCAGAAACCCTTGGTACAGGGACCCTCTATCCGCAACCCGGGGACGCGTTCGGGGGCTTTGTCATAGGCCCTTCGGTTTGATTCTAGAGGAATCAAAACCGAACCGAATAACGCTCCAGCGGGGAATCGATCCCCGGTCTCCCGCGTGACAGGCGGGGATACTTACCACTATACTACTGATATATATATATATATATATATGTATATATATGTATGTATGTATGTATGTATGTATGTATGTATATATGTATATATGTCTACAGGGCGATCAAAAAGAATCGGACCCAATGACCTTCGAGGTCATTCCAGGGTCGTTTAAATTGAAACAAGTTCTAGACGCCTGATCAGCGAAAATATGCGTTTTCGGGAGAAATGTTTCAGACAAAAGTTTCAGGGTTTTGGACGAGGATCTGAAGGTTGACGTTGAAGCTGATCTTGGCGTTGACCTTCAAGGTTATTTGAAGTTCATCCTTTATTTCTTAAATGGAAACCCCTATTTTTGACACCGACAGTTCGAAAGAACGCAGAATTTTACGTTTAGCTGTGCATTAAGGTCATGTGACCTGATTACTTTTGATGTCATTCTAGGGTCGTATAAACTGAAACAAGGTCCAGTTAGCTGATCAGCGACAGTATGCGTTTTCGAGAGAATTGTTTCATACAAAAGTTTGAGGGTTTTGGACGAGTATCTGAATGTTGGTCTTAAAGCTGACCTTGGCGTTGACCTTCAAGGCTATTTTAAGGTTAACGTTTATTTTTCAAATTGAAATCCCTATTTTTGTCACCGCTAATCGAAAGAACGCAAAATTTTACGTTCAGGTATGCATCAAGGTCATGTGACCCTTTGACCTTCAGGCCATTCCAGGGTCGTGTACACTCAAAGAAGGACTAGACGGCTGATGAGCGAAAATCTCCTGAGGAGCGTTCGGTACAGCCGTTACGCAGCCAACACCATAAGAGAGACAAATATGTCAATGAAATACTCCTAGAGCCGCATTGTGTCTTTGCATGTGAATTGTTCCCGCGTGAGTAGGACAACCATATCGACGTCTAAGAACCAGCATAGCATAAGTCAACATTCCTAACTTTTCAGGAAAGGGAAAAAAATGGTTGCCTGACTGCTTCTAACGAAAAATTTAGGTGTGATATGTGGACTAAATCGACGATAGCGGTGCTTGCAAGTTTGAGCGCGCCTAGTGCGCGCGATTGCTGGCTCTCGCGCTTCGCGCTCGATGATGTATATTTATCTCGCGCTCCGCGCTCGGTCCTTGTATATTCCTTGCACTTGTGCACAGATTTTTTAAAAATAAAAGTCAAAACATCGACAACAGTAATTTGTTGATAGTGACTTCTTTTTTGTTAAAGCTTCTTCGGCTCTAATGAATACATTCTCATCACGCAGCTCGTGCTTCGCACTCAAATTTGTATCTCAACTTCTATATCATTTCCATAAATGTATATTATTACAATTCATAACATACATTGATATTCAAAGACGCGTAGCTTCATTGTCTCTTTAAAAAATGCGCATTCTTTAAAAAAATTTGTTATTAAACATTTTACTGCAACTTATCCTGGTTTTGTAAAAACTGAATTTATTTATTTCCAATTTCATTTTTACGATTTAAATGTATCACATGCGGTCTACACATCAGCCTTACCTTTTTTAACTTCTAAATTAAATACCTACTTCAGTTACCCACAAAACTTCGATTAACGAATGTTTGCGGACGAGGGTGGGAGGCGATTAGTTTCAACCAAGAGTCATAGCTGGTTAGTGTTTTATGCTGAGAAGTTCAACCAACCTTCAGCAGCGTTGTGCTAGATGGAAGTTCATGTCATCTCATTTTCGCATTACCGGCCCACAGTGGGAAAAAAATGACATTTTTGGCTCAAAATAACGTTGAGAGTTGTCGTGCCTGTTTTTTTTCAATTAGGTTTTCAATTTTTTATAAATAAACAAACAAATATGACGCAAAAATGTCCATTTTATCTATTTGACGTTCACAGTGCTCGTCAATAACAGGAAAAGTGTTGAAATCGCCTAAGTTTCATAAACTAATAGTAGCTAAGGCTGTTCCAATATTATATATATTATTACAGAACAAAATTTTTTTTAAACAAATTATTTGTTGAAAAAATGTTTTCTATGATTTCCC
>NC_046662.1:142768463-142770748 GCF_010883055.1 Belonocnema kinseyi
ACCAATTATGAATTTCGCTGAAATCATCATGAACTTCCCAATTAAAAAGACTAAAATCTAAAAAAACGAATTTTTCCGTCCACAGATGCTCGAATAATGCATTTGTTTGTTAAATTTGTTTTTAAAAATCATAAAATTTGTCAACTCGTTATGAACGTTGCCTAGTTTATTATGAAGATCCCAAGTAAAAGTATGATATCGAAAGAAAAATTTTTCCGCCGACAGATGTCCCAATAATACATTTGTTTATTTAGTTTATTTTAAAGAAATCATAAAATTGATTTAAAAAATTATGAATTTTGCTGAAATTGTCATGAAGTTTTCAACTGAAAAGACTGTCATTGAAAAAACCGAATGTTTCTGTCGACAAATGCCAAAATAATGCATCAATTAATTAAATTTGTTTAAAAAATGATAAGATTAATAAACAAATTATGAATTTTGCTAAATTTATCATAAACTTCCGAATTGAAAACATTGATATAGAAAAAAAAGAATATTTCTGTCGAAAAATGCTTGATAACTGCATTTGTGGATTAAATTTTCTTATAACATAAACAATTATAATTAGAAGAGACATTTTTTTATATAATATTGTTTCGATTACAATTTCTTGCAACATAAGTTGAAAAAACGTGTATTTTTGGAAAATCGTCGAAAAAATTCTTTCGACAAATAATTTGTTGATAAAAAATTTTTTTGTATATTGTCTAATATTGGAATATCTTTAACCAGTGCTATTTCATTCAACTTAAGCAATTTCAACCATTATCCTGTTATTTACGAGCACCAAAACGTCAATTAGAAAATAGGTCATTTTTTCATTATATTTGTTTATTTATAAAAAAATTGAAAACCTAATTCAAAAATCAGGATGGACAACTCTCTCAGAAATCTTATTAGCTTTTCTTCCAGTTTTTTTGTCGAAATCGGTGAAGATTTGTGGGTTGTACGTTATTATGAACCAAACAAGGCACGAGAAAATAAATCTTTCTGTGCCAGATTTCCCTCCAGGCATCTTAATGTAAGCAAACTTCAGCTCTATTGTCCAAACCATATATATCACATTTTTTATGAAAAATACCGTGCATGGGCAATGAGGTTAAAAGGATAAAAGTAATAGAATTTAAGTGTTGTGAAGAATGAAAGTATACATATGAAGTGGAAAAATATAGATACTAAAAAAACTATGAAATACATGTAACCTATGTTGTACCAGACATATTCTGAGTTTTCTGGACCGCAATTGATTTGTAAAGAATCCTTTATTATAACTGTTGCCTATACATATCCTTAAAGATTAAATAACAATTCTCTGTTATTTTTCCTAGAACAATAACGATGGAGAATTCATTTGGGACTCTAGGAAGCAGGGATACCTGCTTAGTTCTTTCTTCTACGGTTACGTTATAACACAAATACCATTCGGAATCTTAGCCAAACGTTATGGATCAAAATATTTCCTTGGTGTCGGAATGTTAATAAATTCTTTATTCGGCTTGCTGGTCCCGATTTCTGCACATTGGGGTTACTACTGGTTAATGTTAGTACGTTTCATTCAAGGCTTAGGAGAGGTAAGCTAATTTAAATATTACATATGTATGATTCTTGTGAATAACTATTGGGGTTCTATAAAAGTTAAAGAATAGAGAAATATATGGGTTTAAGGGCTTATTCGCAATTACTCAGGAAAACAAACAAACATTCTCAAAACTCGAAATTGCTCTTTAACATGGAGACCACTAGACGTGAACTTTCTGTTTAAATTCATAATTTCTGTAACTAGAGGACATTACTCCACTGTAAATTTAATAAATTACTACAACTCAATATTTGGTTAGTTTTATGAAAAAAAAACTTTGACAAAATACACACAAGCTAAATGAACTTCGATGCTAGCGCCATTTGATCGGCTAGTAGTTTACAGTGAAAGGCTTCAGGGTCCAAATTCAAATCGAGGTGCTTGAGCATAATTCGAAAGATACGAATTTCATTCCACACGTTTCATGGCTTTTTTATAAGTGGAGCCCAGTTTTGAAAATATTAATTTTTAACATTTGCGGCTATCTTCACTAATTCACTAGTATTAGTAACTCGGCACGTCTCTCAACCGGCGGCGCTGGCCTGATGGTAGCGTGTCTGTTTGCGACTCCTCTTCTGTGGGGTTCAAATCTTTTAGCCAGACTTTTTTTAAATAATAAAAAATTTGAATTATTGTTATTATTCATTTTAAGTAATTACTAATTTCTAATAATTATTTATTATTGCATATGATTCAATATTAT
>NC_046662.1:142770848-142772708 GCF_010883055.1 Belonocnema kinseyi
AGAGGGTCCCTGTACCAATGGCTTCTGCTGAATATGGTTACAAAAATAAATAGGCAGTCGCGGACACTTGTTCAGGGGTGGTCCCGAAAGAATTAACCCCCAAGCGGAGGTATGAAAACCGTGCCGAATGCTGAATGTCACCTGGGTAAGGTGTCTAGAACGGTGACTCTGGGATACCGGCTGACCTTTCAGAGTGCCTAGCCATACCCTTGCATGCGGGGCTCTACAGGGATGGACGAACCGCTTTCTCTAGCATCTCGTGGGAACAACAATAGCAACACCAAACATAGTTGTAGTAAGTGCGGTTCAAAACTACATTACGCGCAAGGCTCCCGACAATGGATCGGCAATGCCAACCAACAATGCCAACCACTCTAGAGCTGGGGGAGCCAATGAAGTTGGATTTAATGCTATGGATCGGCGGAATCTCGGGACCTTTAGGTTGGCGGAGCGACTGAGTCACGACTTGCTAGTATGCTACGATGCGAGTGTGGTCCCTGAACGGGGTTGCATGGCACGGCTGAAATGGATGACGAGTTTCGTGGATATTTTTCCGAAGAATCCGACCTGGGCTGGGCAAGACAGTACGCATCCCGCATTCAATGTGTGATTGACTACATCATCAAGTCAAAGCTGCTGACCATCAGGCAGGATATTGTTGAGAGAATACGGATACTATCTGACGCTAAGAGAAGTCTAGAGGAGAGGAAGAGGTGGGTCAGAGAAAATAAACAGTTTCTCTCTGACCCACCTCGACTGGTCCAAGACCCTCCAGTTACTGTCGACCACTCGCCAAAACCAGAAAAGGTCGAAGTATTTTGGAGAGAAGTCTACGAAGTGCAGCATAGACTAGACGATGACTCAGAAAATATAAATAGCTTCAATGAGCTGTGTGATGTCCTCATTCCGGAGTGGTTTGTGGAAGGGCGCACAATACTCCTGCCGAAAGTAGGCAACTTAATTGACCCGAAGAATTACAGGCCAATCACTTGTCTGAACACACTGTATAAGATATTTACAGCTATCCTAAACGATAGGATTGTTCGGGCAATTTAACCGGTATGACAAGAAATGTATGAAAAACGAGGCTCAAAGAAAGACGTAGCGGGATGTTACGAGAACCTGCTCATCGATAGATGTGTCTGCAAAGATGCAGCATTCTACCAGCGCGACCTATCGATGGCCTGGATTGATTATGGGAAAGCTTTCGATTTGACATCCCATAGACTTATCATTTGTCTTTTGGAAATCTTAAAGGTTCATCCGCAAATAGTTGGGTGCATAAAGAGATTGATGCCGCTCTGGAAAACCAGATTTACTATCTCATCTGGCAAAAATCGTGTGACAACTAACAAGGTCACGTTTCAGAGAGGTGTCTTTCAGGGCGATGTGACATCTATAAAGGATAATCTCCAAAGCAGATACAAACGTCTCATCCCACAAATTTGGTCTTCCGAATTGTCGGCGAGGAACAAAGTATCTGCAACGAACATGCTTGCCGTCCCGGTACTACTCTATTCATTTGGAGTAGTTCCATGGACAAAGAACGAGCTCGGATCTCTTGATATCGGGACAAGAAAGGTTATGCACATGAACAAAAGCATGCATCTTAAGTCTTTCGTTCCGCGACTGTACATCTCACGCCGTCAAGGGGGTCGCGGAGTATTGAGTCTTGAATGTCTTCATAACAGGATTATTCTGGGTACAGCACACAGAGTTGCAAATGGAAGAGACCCTCTTCTTAAAATGGTCAGGAATCACGATATTGCCCACACGTTCCAATGATATGCCTACAGCATTAGCTACCTCTCTCAATTTCACTTTGGGATCATTCAACATCATATCATGGATTTTTTCGAC
>NC_046662.1:142772808-142774235 GCF_010883055.1 Belonocnema kinseyi
TGGACGAAGACTCAGAAAATATAAATAGCTTCAAGGAGTTATGTGTTGCCCTCATAACACCTGATAAAGAATGCCCACCCATCACTACCGAGGTGGTGAAAAGAGTATTAAGAGGGATGAAGAACTATTCCGCACCGGGGCCAGATTGTATCAAAACTTTCTGGTTTAAGACGTTTTCTTCAACCCATCAGCATTTGGCCCGTATTTTCACCTAATACTTGAAGTCGGAAGAACCGATTCCAGAGTGGTTGGTGGAAGGGCGCACAATACTCCTGCCGAAAATAGGCAACTTAGCTGACCCGAAGAACTACAGGTCAATAACTTGTCTGAACACGCTTTATAAGATATTCACAGCTATCCTAAATGATAGGATTGTTCAAGCAATTGAACCTGTGTGGCAAGAAATGTATGAACAACGAGGCTCAAAGAAAGGCGTAGCCGGATGTCTGGAGAACCTGCTCATCAATAGATGTGTCTACAAAGATGCAGCATTCTACCAGCGTGACCTATCGATGGCCTGGATGGATTATCGGAAAGCTTTCGATTCTACATCCCACAGACTTATCATCTGTCTTTTAGAAATCTTAAAGGTTCATCCGCAAATAGTTGGGTGCATAGAGAGATTGATGCCGCTTTGGAAAACCAGATTTACTATCTCATCTGGCAAAAATCGTGTGACAACTAACAAGGTCACGTTTCAGAGAGGTGTCTTTCAGGGCGACAGCATGAGCCCACTCCTCTGTTGCCTTACATTATTGCCACTATCTCTAGAACTTCGCTATTCCGACGGGTACTTGTGCGGCAAACCTGCAGATCGAAAGTACAAGGTCACTCATGTATTTTACATGGACGATCTTAAGATCTATGCTAAAAACAGAGAGCAACTCCATCTAGCTCTGGGGATTGTCGAACGATATACTAAGGAAATTGGAATGGAATTTGGGTTAGACAAATGCGCCAAGGTTTATTTGAAGCGAGGAAAACTTAATGGCATCCCTGAAGATCCTGAGCTTGTTGATAGAAGCGACATACGGCACCTTTGCGCTGGAGAGACTTATACATACCTGGGCGTGCCACAGAGCCGCATTCAGGATGTGACATCTATAATGGATACTCTCCGAAGCAGATACAATCGTCTCATCCAACAGATTTGGCATTCCGAACAGTCGGCGAGAAACAAAGTATCTGCAACCAACATGCTTGCCGTCCCGGTACTACTCTATTTATTTGGAGTAGTTCCATGGACGAAGAACGTGCTCAGATCTCTTGATATCGGGACAAGAAAGGTTATGCACATGAACAAAAGCATGCATCATAAGTCTTCTGTTCCGCGACTGTACATCTCACGCCGTCAAGGGGGTCGCGGAATATTGAGTCTTGAATGTCTTCACCACAGAATTATTCTGGGTACAGCACATAGAGTTGCA
>NC_046662.1:142774335-142775634 GCF_010883055.1 Belonocnema kinseyi
AATGCTCCTAGGGAAATTGAGTCAATTGTCAAGAATGGGAAGTGCCGCATATACTGGAACTTTATATTCTCGACAATTGTTTCTGTTGCTCACTCGAGGCCTCACATGGTTCTTCTTGACTTCGAGAAGTGAACCATGTTAGTTATCGAATTTTAGGCACCAGCTGATAAAAACATCATAGCCAAGGAGAATGAAAAAGAAAGAGAGGTATCGGGACCTTATAAGGGAGTTGCAACGATTGTATCCGGAATATTCTGTTAAACTGATCGTCCTTATCATTGGTGCTCTTGGAGGTGCTAAGCTTTCACTTGCTAATGGTGTAAAAAGCATCCCTGCGAGTCAACAATATGCTAGAACACTTGCGGGAAAAATGCAGAAGGCGGTCGTCCTTGGGTCGCTCCGTGTTCTTAGAGTGCACGAGGCTTTTGCTGGATCGTCGTATGGATTCCTTTACAGACTGTAACCACCTATCTCATGGTTGTGAGACGTGGTTGTGGCTGAAATTTTACCGCGATTTCGCCTGAAGCGGGTGCAATTTTTCAGATTAGCACCCGCTCCCGGCGAAATCCTGCGGTTGTCCTTATGACAAATTTTTAATTATATATATATATATATATATATATGACAACACCAAACATAGTTGTAGTAAGTGCGGTTCAAAACAACAGAACGCGCAGGGCTCCCGACAATGAGTCGGCCAACAATGCCGACCAATCTAGAGCTGGGGGAGCCAATGAAAATGGATTCAATGCGGTGGATCGGCGGGATCTCGTGACCTTTGGGTGGACGGAGCAACTGAGTCACGACTTGCTAGACTGCTACAATACGAGTGTGGCCCGTGAACGGGGTTACATGGCACGGCTGCATGCTCTGTGGTGCGAGAAACACCCGGAGCTATCACACTTTTCGCAGCAACGTCTGCGAAACCATGCTGAACTACTCCGTAAAAGGGGCTATGGTATGTAAGAGGAACGCCTACTCTACCACAGTTAGAACAAGCCGGCAACAAAGAAAGAGACGCGACACTAAGACCAACCGCGGGCAGGCATCGAATAGGTGAAGAGCGATGCTTTACGACCCGGAGAAACATCAACACCAAGGTTTCTCTCAAGCCTAAAGGTCTGGCTGAAATGGATGACGAGCTTCGTGGACATTTTTCCGGTGAATCCGACCTCTGGGCTGTCAATTATTGTGTGCATAATGCAACGAGAGCTTTGGCCGATGCGAACCGTAAAACAAAACCAACGGCTGATCATAAGACCAAAAGACGAATGCATCAACTTGCCATAAAGATAGGCT
>NC_046662.1:142775734-142790217 GCF_010883055.1 Belonocnema kinseyi
ATGAACTAAAATTGAATAAATAATAGGTCATTTAAAAGTCTATTAAATAACTTTTCGAATGGTACAGTTGCTTTTTTTTAGATGACCACCGGTTTTGTTTTAAATAAAGATTTTTCAAAAAACAAGGTTTTCCAAAATCGGAAAAGGTTGGCTCGAATATGGCACACCTAGAAAAAAATCAAAATACACGAAAAGTAATCAAGTTAACGGTATAAAAATATTCATTAATATAATTTGGAAGAATACATCATTCGTTGTTTGTAGTACACTCTACCAAAGATTGCTCTTCTAGTAAAGTGTAGTATTCATAGCAAAAAATGCATTAAACACATGAACACTTAAACGCATTTTTTTTAATATTCATAAAGTTGAATAATGTCTAATTGTGATTTTTTCGTCAAAAAAAGTGTGGCATGTTCGAGCCACTGCCTACAAAATATTCATGCATAAAAATCATAACCTCTAAAGAGAAGCGGCCCCATGTCTCTTCTACAACTCTATTCTACTAACCATACTGTACTACTGAAAGCTACATCTATTGATAAAACTTGATTCACAAGATAATAAATAGACATATCAGGCTTATCTAAAATGAATTCGAGGATGACAGTTTTTACATTATTTTATCTGAGGCTCACGGGAAAAGAAGACTAACGCTAAATAAATCGACAATTCGCTTCTTATCTCTATCGATAGTGTTTGAGTTGCTTTTTCCACCACAATAATCAGAAAAAATGTAGGTCATTATTCATTACGATAAAATAACTTTTTATTGGGCCTCAAATAGAGCATTTCATAGCCAGACATCGGACAACCGAAAACACCTCCCTCCGTTCAATACTACACTGCCGTGGAAAAGTTTTGGGCCACCTATTTTTTTACGACTGAAAAAATTCTCTTTAATTCTACAAGAGCTAAAAAAATGTATCTTCGAAAGGTTAATTGTTCTCGCAAGTCTGTACAAAATAAGCCCAGGGTGAAGCCAATTTGTCTAGTTTTTTAGTATAAATTGCAAAAATAGTTTAAATTTTAATATTTTCTTAAATTTTCAATAATTTCCAAAATCGTCAATATTTTAATGTTCTTGGGCTAATCATGAACCTTTTTTCGCCGTATCACAGCAGCTCATGAGTATGAATCGTAAAAAATTTATTTTTCAATTGCAAGAACTTAAAGTTGTGACAAAAAAGTTAGAAAAATTGTAATATTATTTTTGGTAACAAAAATATTTTTGTAAAATATATGAAACATATAATCATAAAGTTTCTATGTAATTTCCTCAAATTAATTTCATTTATTTAACTGTTATTCTGATTTCCGTACAGATTACATGTTAACAAATTTTTTTGACCTTTTTATTACAAATTTAAGTTCTTGCAATTTGAAAAGAAATCTTGCATAATTTATACTCGTAAGCTGTTGTGATGCAATAAAAAAAAGCTTCAAAATAAGCCTAGGACATTGAAAAATGTTGATTATTTCGGAAGTTTTTGAAAATTTAAGAAAATATTGAAATTTATAATATTTTTGCCAAATCTAATTAAAAACCAGACAAACTGGCTTCACCCTAGGCTTATTTTATACAGAATTTCCAAAACAATCAACCTTTTAAAGAGAATTTTTTATCTTTGGTATAATTAAAATTAAGAGAATTTATTCAGTCATAAAAAAGAGGTGGTGTAAAACTTTTGTACGGCTGTGTACAAACTCGAGGGCGGTGTCGCTTGTCGTGCGTCGAGCGATCCCTTCTACTCAATCTTTTACGCACACTTGGACACGACAAATGAGACCATATATGTAAGTGGAGGGGCAGATTTTCGGGAGTCACCTTTCACTTCCGAAAAAACTCGACTTCTATCGCTCGCCCTGTAAAATTCTCGTTTGGAGCGTTAGCCCCTTTTTGTCGTGGCACTGTTTGTGTGGTTGTGTGTGTGTGTGTGTGTGTGTGTGTGTGTGTGTGTGTGTGTGTGTGTGTGTGTGTGTGTGTGTGTGTGTGTGTGTGTGTGTGTGTGTGTAATTCTGACAAGTGATAATTGATTAAAGCGAATAATAATAATAATCCTTATTTCCTTTATTATGCAAACAAAAAATTCCAGGTAAAAGATTCGAACCCCACATTAGTGAAGTCGCATGCAGACACACTACCGCAAGGCCAGCGCCGCCGGGTAAGAGAAGTGCCGGGTAAATAACGCTAGTGAATCAGTTAAGGTAGTCGCAATTTTTAAATTTAATATTTTTAAAACTAGGTTCCACTTTAAAAAATCCGTGACACGTGTCAAATGAAATTCGACAATCTTTCGAATCATATTCAGGCGACCTCGACTTTAATTTCGACATATAAGCCTTCCCCTTTTCAGGAGTTATCGCTGTTTGAAGGATATGCTAGACTTAAAATTTTTGTTAGATTAGTGGTTCACGGTTATTAGTATAATAATATTATAGCATTAGGCCAAATCCTTTTGGGGATAAGCGTAAACTCTTAGTTATTTTCTCGCAACATTACCGCGGATCTAAGAATTTATGTGAAAAGGGTGAAGAAAGCATGTATGGGGTATCATTTCTGAACTGCCCCTATCTTAAAAATCATGTTTCTTCGATTGCCTTCAAATTTTTCGAGTTAACTTGTCTATACGATAGTAGTTTACTCACTAACTCACAGGAATAAAACCCAAAACGGGTATTTTTAAATCGTCATAACTTCCTTTCTACAAATTCAAATTGAATTTCCTATAAAAATAGATTCTGAAGGTGGTTTCATGTCCCCTATCAAACCCATTTTTTCATACAAAAATTATCATGCAATTTTTCAAAAACATTTTTACACTTCGGGTACTTTTTTCCAATTTTTCAATAAAAACCATGGCCAACATAATGGGTCTCTCAATAGTTATGCCCTCATAGTAATATATTCGAGCAAAACCGTCCCTCGGGCATTCTAACGGACCGGTCATTCAACCCGCTCCAATAATCGGCGCTGATTCATCCAAATCCGATTTATTCAAAAATACTTTTGTGAAAGAACAATACCATTTGGCAATAGTTTATATTACTTGAGGCGTTCCTTGCAACAGTGCATTTCGCACCGCTTCTCAGAAGAGTCCATTTTGTACTAGCATTCGAATATATTCCTGTAACCGCATGGCTGTCAGCAGTCCCGTAATGTCTCCCAATTTTTTATTGGAAAAATGCAAGCAAACGTTTAAAATTACTGAAGATTTTGTTTTCGGAGAATAAGGGTATACATTTATTAAACATTTATTCTAATTAGAAAGCGTTTATAAAATACATAACAATAAATATTGCAGGCATGTGGGGTTTGATTTCTGTAGCGTTAATGGCAAAAATATACAGGGAAATCTGGGAAAATGTTTTACGGATGGAAGGGGTGTAAAAACGGTGAAAAAAAGTTACCTAATTAGTAAACGTCCCTTATAGACATGATTGTTCCGTCATTTGTTTGCAACTAGATGAAAAAATTTTCGATGTATTTAGTTGACCTGAACGTAATTTTTGAAAGATTTCTGCATCAATCAAAAGTATTTTTCTAAATAATTGGATTTGAATGTATTAGTGCCGATCAATGCACCGCCTGTACTGTTCGTTCTCCTAAAGCGCCCAAAAAAGGATTTTGCTCAAATATTGGAACAAAATCAAGCTTTCTTTTAAAATTACTTTTGAAAACCTAAAGAACCCGAAGAGAAAAAAATTTTAATTAAACATTTTAAATCGTAATTCCTTTATCAAAATTAAAAAAAATGAGTTTGATAGAATGAAAGGGCATAAAGGACTCTACAGTAATAAATTATGTAAAATTCTATTCGAATTTGAATAAAGTAGGGATACTAGTAAAAGATTATAAATTGGTGGGTGAACTAGTCTCAAATAGAAAAAAAAAACTCTGAAGATTTGAGGCCAATCGAAGAGACATGACTTTTGAAGTTGGGGCAGTTCAGAAATAATGCCCCGCATATGAGAAACAATAACATCATACTTTTCCCACAACACCGCTTCGACCTGGATCGGTTACCAATCTCTCTAGCATTCACTACTGGTAGAAAAGATCGTAAAGTTACCGTACGTCAGGGTTTCACACACACAAACATACAGAATGACTAATAAAATCCTATTGTAAATCTTCTTATAGTAAATTGCATAGGATTTCATGTGAGAACCTGCATACGATGCTCTTCGATTCCCGTGTCAAATCTCTATCTCGAGAAAGATTAGGAATATATATACATATGTATATATTCTTTTTCGGTAGAAGCACCTCTTTTTCAGGTCTGCCATTTCTTTAGTCCACCAGTAAACTGAGCACTTGTCTTTACGTTCTCTTTTTTAGGCATGGTAATATAGCAAGCTCAATGTTCGAGGTGCATAGTGGCGTCCAGAAAGGTTTCTGTGTCATATCTGCTCTTCTAAGACTCAAGAGATCAAGTCCAGAGTCTCTTATCTAGTGATTATCACCTCTGTCAATTTCCCGATATCAATTTTTCCTACGTTCCATCTACATTTTGCGGGACTAACGTATATCAGTTCGCGCGATGTGTGCGTAGGTGCACATTTATGTATTGATAGTCATTTCTATTGAATTCTTCAATGATGCTCTAGCCCGTCGTGTGACTTGTCAGGCCTTCTGATGCCAGTGAGATGTCTAGGATAGTTTCTCTATATCCGGGTCGTGTTAATGCAGACTTTTTTTCTGTACTAAGTATCGTTAATCCCAACAAGGCTCTCATTTCCACAACTCTTTTTCCTATGGAATTTTGTGTACTGCTTGTCCGAATCTTGCTTTTGCATTAAGTTTCCCAGCTACCACAATCCACATCTGTGACTTCTTTACTCTTCACCCATACGTATCTGTTTCCTGTCTAGCTCTGCATTTGAATTTTTCCTAGGCCCGCCACCCAAGGCGCTGCAGTTCCTAGGATGCCCATAAATTATTTCTGAGAGTTCTTGTTCTATGCTGCTCGCTAAGTAGTAGCACGTCAGCCTTTTTTTCTAAACTGTGTTGCGTCAAGAATAGGACGTTGAAATGAAGGGTGATCTCGTTGAGTCGGTTTTTGCAATTTGATTGGCCGTTAACTGGATGGTCAGAAAAGGGATTTTGACGCGCGCTACATCGTATTTTTGTCTAATTTGATCCGCTGGTCTTCGAATGACGAAAATTTGATGTACAATGTGCCTTGCATCCATTTTTTTTTACTTTTTTCACTTAGATCTCATTCTTATCCGGTACATCTAGTTTAGTGACTGTTCAATTGGGTACAGTTCCCCCGGCTTTTTTTCCTCACAAATTAAAAAAAAATTTTAACTAAATTTGGAGATGCTATAAAGTATCATAACGGACGTCCCCGGAATCTTTTTGAGGTATAATAACAAAAAAAATAATGTGCTAAATAAAAATTGTATGCATGTGTACTACTTTGAGGTTATGATCGTTATGATCTAAGCCTAATCAGATTTAGCAAAAATAAATTTTTTGAATTAACCCATACAAAAAAGTGTGCGGGAGCGTCCGTTAGCATGTTCGCTATCATGTCTTTAATTTTTAAGACAGAATATTTATTATTTTAGGAAAAAAGCCGAGGGAACCTGAAAATGGTCAAATCGATAATTTTCTAAGTATCACATGCCCTTAAACGAAATCACTTTAAATTAGGTAGATTTTACATTTGACGTTACAAATCATATAATTAAGATTTAGTTCCATATTCTGATTGAGTTTATTGTCTTTTTCGAAAGCAGCTAAAAGATTTCAGAAAGGTTCAGGATGAAAAAAATGACGGCGGTTTTGCTGGACATATCAAAGTTCGATTTTCTCAAAAACCCCATACTTGTTGTTATTGTCAATTTTTTGTTCAATTTAAGCTTCCTTCAGAAAGACATCCTGTTTATTAACGCGGGTCAAGTAACTTTTTTAGGCAGGAGAATTTTTGTGCAAAAACGAGTTCTCTCGTTTTTGTCACAAACAAAGAGAGTTACGAAAAAATGTGAACGCGAAAATTTGCACAGCTAAGTCACTTCTATAAAAAATTCCTCTTTTTTATTATATCTTGCATGGTTTAAGAATAGAGATGTCCAAAGGTAGATCCTGTATCTACTAGCGATTTTACGCCAATAGGTTGGATCTACTCAGTTTTGACCCGGAACTGTCAAAATCCCAATCAAATAAAGCAATGTAAAATATTAAATAGTAGGAAGAAATTCGTGCGTCTTTGGGCTTCTATTACCTAATGCTGTAATAATATTAAAAACATAATACATTTTTAAATCAAAACTAATTTTTTAATATTAGGAGTTTAAAGAATAGGTCAAAAGGACCTAAATATTTGATAATATTATTATGTATAACAAATTAACCAAAATTAAATAAATCGCAATTAAAATTCTACGGAAAGATGTTTGACAGAGGTTATGTATAACTTAAAAACCTTTTAAAACTGACAAAATTAGTGTCCAATTTTAAATTTTTTAATTCAAGTTCGGAAGAAAAACATGTAAAATGTTTGCGCGTACAAATTTTCATAGAAGTACATAGTGATTGTTTTGAACTCAAGAAGAGTCTAGGTTTCAAGCCATTTCAAGCGCCCCTAGCACTTGGATCGGTGACTTGGATCGGTACGACCAGATCGTGTACTCGAATTTTGAAAAACCGGCTAAATTCACTAGGTGATTTTATGCGGTTTTCCTCTTATCTAGCCAAATGTCTAGGTAAATGCGAGTACTTCGAATAAACTCGTATGTAGTCGCATTGCAATTAAATGTTTACTCATGCTAAGGACTCAAAATATGATTTAGCAACGAGCATGTTACAATAGGTGATAATAATACTGGTTATACGTTTGACTAAATAATTTATCACAGTAAAGTATATGGAAAAATATATTGTAAGAGAAAATATACTACAGAAAATCCTGACGAAGCAAAATATTAAATTGAAGAGATTATTAAATTACTGTCAGAAATTAAGGAAAATAAAGAAACACTGAAATTATTGTGAATGAAAGTTTTTACCATTATAAAGTTTTTATTCTTTTTTAATTTCTATTAAGTATATAGTGGATACAATTTGTTATAAAAATTAATTTGTTTAAAATGTTCAAATGTTTCAAAATCTAAAAAATGGTAAATTTTTAAATATGCTGATGAAAATGATTTGAATAATAAATGATGATTGTAAAGAATCATAGAAAATCCAATCTTACTTAACTCCGTAAACAAGTTATGTTTATTAATTGAAAAATACCCAATCTCCTAATATGTTTATGGTTTATGGTGCAGTTCAACGGTTAAAATGGGACGTACTCTTACCGTAAAATAATTTACGAGCATTTATTCGCGCAAGATTGCATGTATCTGAATGAGAGCATGAACCTGTTCTCATGCGTGGAATCGCATCACCGCGCTTCTAAAATGCAATCGTTTACCTGTTAAAGTGCATACTTTTAGCGGCAATCTAAGAATCATCCCACGATAGAAGTGATTTTCTTCTAAAGATGAAAAGGCGTGACTCTATGATTTAGTCGATATAATTTCAGTGTTAAACTAGATCGTTTAGGAGTGAAACGAATCTGCTTATAAAGTATTCTACTTTAACTATTAAAGGACTGACTTTATCGTTTAGAGGAAATTTCTGAGAGTGTACCACACGTGACCGTACTTAAATGCAAAACATGGACCTTTCGTTCAGGGGAATACCAAACTATACTTTGATATATTGTATCACGTGGATCAACTATAATCTGTCGAAACATTTTCTCCACCTCGACGAAAAACACAAAGCGATGGAATCGCCAGCGTATTATAAACTTGAATTAGATTTAAATTAAATATGAACCATTGTGTTATTTTTACGATAGAATGTACCACAAGTCTACTTGCTAGAACAGTTGTAAGGTTTATGACCTGGCGTCAGACAATTGAAAAACAGTGATGTCGCAAAAAAAAGTTTTTTGCATTGATCAATCGAGAGTTCTCTAAATTGTTTACATTTAAATAAATGAAGGCTCTCATTGCACTTTAAATATTTCGAGTTGGTTGAGGCATTGTGACCTTTATCTGATTGCCCTTTATTTTTCTTAAATGTTAAATCTTCATTTGTAGTATCGCGTAAAACTCTTAATTTTGCTAGAGTATTATTAGAAACCTTCGAAATATATCTGATTGCTTACATATGAGCATTAATCAAAGCACGCCTATTATCGTAACGTTTTTTAATAGTATCCCAAGCCGTAGTGAAATTCGCATCGGTTACTTTTAAATGTTTGTTCACATGGCTAGCATTACCTGTCAAAGAATTTTTCAGATCATGTAAACGAGATTCATTTGATAATGAGGCGTTATTGAGAATGAGAACCTCGAAAAGATCACGAAAATTTTCCCATTCGACATAATTGCCCGATAACTTAGGCAGCCGGTTTACAGAGCGATCTTGCCTGTAAATCTAATTCTAAACATCCTTGCCATATTTATTTAATAAATCCAAATGTTCTCTGATATTTTCAATTCGTTTATCGGGAGCGAGCTTCGTAAAATTAATTTCTGTGCGCGAAATAGCTTCGTGTAACGTGATAAGCTCGCTACGTAAATTTTCCATTTTTGCCATGAGATCCTAATAATTATTACAATATGCAGATACTAGCACTCATAATGCTAGAATTAAATTGAGAAAATTCTATTTAGCTGAAATAAAAATATTCAGCATGATGTTAAATATTCAAATTAACAAATTGTGAGGGATCTCATAAATTAAAGAGTAGGTGAGGGAAATTGAGAATCGAGATCAGGTGAAGTCAAAAAAGGGATAACCCAAATAAATATAAAGGGGTTTATTTTAACTAACTTACAAGTGAGTTTCAAAATCTAGATTGCTGATAGCCCGAACCGGACGGTGAAGCCAAGAGCGGGCGAATGTTGATGGTATCCGGGCGATGAAGCCAAGACACCGGATCAGCGATAATCCCTCCACGGAGATGGTGCGGTACGTGACGATAGCATCGTTGGAGACTGTAACGATGCAAAGCGATGGGGCGTCATTGTTAACCATAAGGGGTTGAAGATGGATTGGGTGAAAGATTGACTGATGAAACGTGCGGTCAGCACAAGACTGAGCGCTTTGGGGCAGGTTTTCTATAATTAAAGACTGGGGGTATTGTTCCCTACTCCTAATCATGAGCCCGCAGGGCCGTGTGGAAGCGGGGTGCTTGTAACTTTGTTACAACCTCCCTTCCCCTCTGTTTGGAACGAACTTTATTCTTTCAATTATTCTTCGTTCTTTTCGATTTCGTCGTTGAGGATCAGGTAAAATTTTTCCTCTGTTAGGTCCAGCTGAATATATTCAAAGTCTTCTTTGTTTTTCTTATATTCTATTTTTTGTGTTATTCGTCTGTGTTTTATTTCTCTCAATTTCTCCTTCCTTAGAGCAATTTGTATAATTTCCTCGAACTCTTAATTTGCCTTTGCCCAGCCTCCTTTTATATATTTGGTCCTTGTCGAATCCGGAACAGTGTGGTGGTTTTTGGTCCTATTCGACATCTTTCTACATCACGTATCGTGAATAATGTAAAGCTGTGCTGGAACCATCCTCCCGCAATGTCTGCACTGCCACATCCTTATTTCTTCCATCATCTACTTTTAAGCAAAAAACATCATTTAACACATCGTATTTTTTTAACAAAAACAGAAATAAAAAACAAAATTTTTATTCTTTTCTTGATATCTTTTTTTAATTTTCTTTCAAAAACATGTAAAATCTTGATTCTTTATTTTAAATATATCATATTTTCCCAAATTTTTTAATCTAATATATTTTTTTTACAAATTTTCTATTTTATCCCTTCAGATGAGTATCCTTTTAAAATTCTACTGTCCGTGAATTTTATTTCCTGAAAATTAACTTATATCTAAATTTTACTTTTATCTTGAATTATAAATTAATCTTGGTCTCTTATAGCCGTATTTATTTTGATTAGAAAAAATTGTTTTATTATTTCTATATTTCAGAAGCTTTTTCATTTATTCTAGTTCTTTTTCTTACCTTTCTTTTTCTTGTTCGATTTTGATTCTCTTAAGTATATCTTCTAATTTCGCTGCTTCATCTTTTTGTCTCCTTATTTCCTCCTCTTCCTTTCATTTTTTCTCTTTTAATCCCTTCCTTATTTCTACTATTGTTGGCTATTCATAGAAAAGTCGTTTTTCCTCTGCCAGTTTTTTAATTCGCGGATCGTAAATTGTTGGTGAAATTTTTGCTTTAATGAAAAATGGTCCTTCGAAATTCTTATATAATTTTGAAGCTATTCCTTCCCCTTGATTTGATAATGACTTATTGCTTTTTAGCACTCATTCGCCAATTTCAAAAGTTATAGATCTTCGTATTACATTATAATACCTAGATTGTTTTCCATTTGCGGTATCTAAATTTTTAATTACCTCTTCTCTAATTATTTTTAATGCTTTCATTTTTATCTGCCCATTTTTCTGACTTTTGATATTATATTTCGCTTTTTCGCTCTTAATATTTACTCAAGGCTTGTATGGGTTGGAGTTCTCTGCCTAAATTTAAAAAAGCTGGTCTAAAACCTGTAGAAAAACGTTAACTAGTATTTAAAGTAAATTGCAGATCATCTAGATTTTCATCCCATGCCTTATGGTCCTTTTCTAAATATGCCTTGATTGCCGTTTTAATTGACCTATTACACCTTGCATGATATTTAGGAGTTTTCGAATGTCTAATGCCGAATGTTTTCGTTAAATTAATTATCGATTTGTTCACATATTCTTTTCCGTTATCTGTGAATAATATTCTAGGTGTTCTCCATTTCGAAATTATACGCTTCTAAAATTCTTTTTTAACTGTTGACGATAATTTGTTTTTTAATAGCATTATTTCTACCCATTTTGTAAACATATCAACTAAAACTAAAATGTATTGATTTTGCGATTTTGTCATTGGCAGTTGACTCATCATAGCAGATGCTACCACTGTCTATGTCTTCGATTATTCGCTGACCAAAATACTTGAGACTTTTATGTGATTTTCATTTGACCTTAATAAAGCATCTGTTACCTGATTCAAACTTCCTTTTCTATATACAATTTCATAATCGTATTCTAACAATTCTAAAGCCCATCTTGCTAATCGACCTATTGCATCTTTTAAGTTATTTAACCATTTTAATGCAATATGATCTGTGATATCCTTAACTGAATAACGCTCTAAATACGGTTTAAACTTTCTAATTGCCCAGACTACGGCTAAACATTCTTTTTCTGAAGCTGAATATTTACTTTCAGCTCCATTCAGTACTCTACTCGCAAACGATATTACATAATTTTCGCCGTTTATTGTTTGTGTTAAAACAGCTCCTATTCCTATGTCACGAGCATCAGTTTTAAGTTGGAATGGGCTTCCAAAATCAGAACAGGCTAAAATCGGCGCTAAAATAGGCTAATGGTTCCATAATTTTCGCAAATTTCGGGATAAATTCCTATAAGTCTTCGAATTTGTTTAATTGTTTTTGGCCTTGAAAAATTTAAAACTGGTCCAATTTTTTCCTCATCAACTTATAATCCTTTTTAATTTACTTTGGATGCCAATTATTTTATTTCAGAACATCCAAATTCGCATTTGTCTAATCCCATTGTAAAACCTGCATTTTTAATTTTGTCTAAAACTATTTGCAAGTATTTTAGATGTTCTTAAAATTTTTTAGAAACTATAATTATATCATCCAAATAACAAAGTACATTTGGCTTTAATTCTGGTGTTATTATTCTGTCCATCAGGCGCTGGAATGTAGCAGGAGCATTTGCTAATCCAAATGGCAACCTCTGAAACTGATACATTCCTTTGCCTGGGACTATAAAAGCTTCAATTGGTTTCGATTCTTTGTCCAGTGGTATCTGATGATATGCTGAACGAAGATCAATTTTAGACATCTACTTTGCTGATCCTAATGTATTTACTATTTCAGACATTATTGGAATTGGGTATAGTTTTTTTTCGTAATTTTATTTACTGTTCTGAAATCTGAAGGAAACGCTTTTTCCAATTATCGAAGCACTTCTGATAATCATTTTGTGGTATAGCCTTGAGTTCTTTCAGCGATGCAGTTTTTAGCTCCTCAATCGTTGAAAATCGATATCCTTTCATGGGTCTCTTCAGTTTTGGGAAAAGAAAAAAGTCACTGAGGGCCAAATCCGGTGAATATGGAGGCTGAGGCATGACTGTAGTGCTGTTTTTGGTCAGAAAATCTTTCACAAGCAACGATGAATGAGCAGGTGCATTATCGTGATGCAAAAGCCACGAATTGTTTTTCCAAAGTTCCGGACGTTTTTTGCATATCGCCTCTCGCAAACGGCATGGCATAAGCTTACCGATATGCCAACATCTTCAGCAACTTCTCTGATGGTAATTCGGCGATTTTTCAACACCATTTCTTCCACTGCTTGAACTTTTTCATCTGTTGTTGACGTGCTGGGACGTCCAGGGCGAGGTTCGTCTTCGACATCCTCTCGGCCTTCTTGGAACAGCTTGTACCACTTATACACATTGTTCTTACTCAGAGTAGACTCTCTGTATGCAACTGTCAACATTTCAAGAGTTTTAGAGCACTGAATTCCATTTTTCACACAAAATTTAATGCAAACTCTGCTCCATTTTTTTCGAAAGAAGAAAATCGCCGAGCACACCAAACCCTTCTAACCTTTTACGCCTCTGCCAGAAAAACAACACGAGCTATATAGTCAAAACTGTAAACATATGATCGTGACGAGTGTACTAACACAACAAAACAAAAATTTAAAACTTGAATGTACGTAGCCCGCGAAAATTGAAAAGTCACCTTACTTTTTGAACACACCTCGTATTTTTTTTCGATCCTTATTCGTTTTCCTTTCTCTCTCGATATTTTGATTAGCCCGCTTATCCAATCTTCGTACGCCCACGCTGGCACTTGCCAGTGTTGCGTCGCTCGCTTTGTAGGGTTTAGAGTGTGGGGCAGCATGCCCCCGTACTCTCTGTGCTGTCTGGGGTGCTGGCGGGATCGAGTCTAGTGCATCACCTGTAAGGAGGGGTTGGGGTGGGGTGTGTGGCGAAACGGAAGAAGAGACTTCGCACAGTAGCAAATGTAGTCTCTCTTTCTCGCATGTCATTTCGCAGGCTAATCATGGATCCGAATTTAAATTTACTCTTATCACTTACCCCATTCTCATTCTCTTTCGCATTTTCTTTCGTTTCCTTCGTTATTGGCTCCTGCTTTGTAATTACTTTTGATTTAATCGCATATTCAATATTTGACAATTGTGGTAATCACCAAATCTTTTTCTCATAATCCATCTTCAAACCTATTTTTTCGATCACGCCTGTTCCTATTATGCCAATTGATTTTAATTCGGGTACCAATCTAAATAAGAAATATTTCTCTACGTGCCAAATTTTAATTGGAATGAACGCTTGACCTACTATTTTAATCTTTTGGCCATTCGCAACCATTAATTTATTATTTATCGGTTTTTTTTAATTTTAAATTTATCTAAGTCTTTTATTGTTTGTATAAATTTTTCACCTACATATGAGTGTGTTGCACCGGTGTCAACTAACACTTCATATTTATGATTTTTAAAATCAATTATTAGGTGAAATCTCGTTTCGTCTGTGTCATTTGTTTCTGCGTTGAGTATCTCAGGCGGTCTCTGGTTTTGTCTGCTATTTTCCGCCTTCAATAGCGACCTTATGCGTTTCCCTGATTTAATATATACAAACAATCGCGTTGAAAATGGCCTATTGTGCCACAATTGTAACATGTTACGGGTTCTCGTGATCTATTATTAGAACTTTGATAAACAGAATTTGTATCCGCGGAATCCTGAGCTCTTGGATCTATTTCACCTCCCTTCTGCCCATCTTTGTTTTGTTTTTGTCATTGTTTTTATTTTGACTTATTTTCTGGTTTTAATTCTTTATTTTTGCCTAAATTATTGTTTTCTTCCGCGTTATATGAAAGCGCTGGTATTTGCGAAGATTTTTTTAATTTGTCGCGTCTGTGTGTTTCCCAACTGCTGATTAATCACATTTAATAACTGATCAGCTGGGTTCTGGTTTCTGAGATTATTATTATAATTATTATTAAATCGTGGTTTTCTTTGTAATCCAGAATTATTTTGATAATTATTATTATTTTTAAATCTTGAATTAAAAAATCTAGGATTTCCATTCTGAAACATTGGTTGGAATTGTTTTCTATTTTGTTGACTTTAGTACCTCGGTCTAAATTGTCTTTGTTGATTTTGATCTCTATTTTGATTCTCATTTTCAATATTATTTTGACTTTTATCATTTTCTTGATCATTTTTATGTTTGTTATTTTTATTATCCTCTTTATCTGGAATGGAAGCTTCTAATGTGTCCCCTAAGGGTTTACATTTTTCTTACACCTTCTCTATTCCTTTACACACCCTCTACACACTTACTTGGTGGTGGA
>NC_046662.1:142790317-142810858 GCF_010883055.1 Belonocnema kinseyi
CGAGACTCTTCCAGAGTGCGAGGCGGGAATCGAACCCGCAAGCCGAAGGAGTGGGTCCAAAGCCTACGCTTTAGCCCCCACGACCATCGTCCCACTCTTATCCTCTTTATCTAAAATGCTTAATTGTTGACCTCTAATCTTAGATTCGTGATAATTCTGTTTCTGTTACAAAAGCATGAATATCTTGATCTTTTTTCTGATTGCAATATTTTATTTTTAATTATTTCTGTATACCTCTCATTAAAATAAGTTTCTTTAAATTCTTCAGTAAATTGATCTAAATGTTGCCAATTATTTTTATTGACTTGAAACCAACCTAATGCTTCGTCTTCGAAAACAGCATCTAAATTTTCTAAAATGCCCTTTTCGTTAATTTTATATCCTCTTTTAAATCTCATTAAATTCTTTAGGAAATAAGTTAGACTACTTTCTGTATTGTTTTTAAATTTAATAGGCCAATTTGACATAATTTGAAAATGTGCCTGAATCATTCCGAATGGAAAGAGAAGTTGCTGGAATTTCATTCATATTATTTTCATTCATCTTTTCTCTTTCCGTATCGGTCCCTCTACTTCTATCCATTCCATTTTGCATTTCTTTTTCGTAATGAGGCAAATGCGATTTTCTTATAATTGATTGTCTGTGTATCGGTCTCGGTAATGAGTAATCGTCCCCTTGACAGCTACCCCTATTTATTGTCATTCTATTCCGTGCACCTGCTAACGAGTGCCTTCGCTTATTTAAATCTAATTCTGTTTCTTCGAAATGAACCGTATTTTGTACATTTCTTGACTTAATACTTTGATTGAATAAATTTTTGCTTGAATTTAAAATTCTATCCATTTTATCATTTATTTTTTTTATTTCTTCTGAAAGTTCTTTTATTTTAATTTTATCGCTTTTCTTCAAAATTTATTAATTCTTGTGCCTCATTCCGAAATTCATTATTATTATCTATAAAAGAATCGATTTCAAACGTTTTGTCACATATTTTCGTGATTTCTTTTTCTTGTCTTCCTATTTTTATTTGCAATTTTTTGCGATCTACTCTTGCTTTCTCTGCTCTCTCTTTTTCTATCCTATCTCTTTCTTTTCTAAGAGTTTCTTCCCTTTCTAACCGAATCAATTTTAATCGTACCCTGTCTCTTTCTAATCTTTCGAGTTCTTTTCTCTGATTTTCAATTCCTTTATCTATTCTGTTAATTTATCATTTATCATTTTCATCACTTCTACTCTTCTCATTTTCTAGTCTCCAATTACCTAACTTATTCTCAATATTTGGGGACATAATTCCAATTTCGTGTCTATGTGGGGTACTTTTTTTTCTATTGGAGTTTGTGGTACTTTC
Source organism: Belonocnema kinseyi (assembly GCF_010883055.1). NCBI lineage: Eukaryota > Metazoa > Arthropoda > Insecta > Hymenoptera > Cynipidae > Belonocnema > Belonocnema kinseyi. Next base: position 142,791,666 of record NC_046662.1, read on the forward strand.
TGTCTGTGTTTTTGTCTGTATTCTCGTTCTTGGGATTGCACCTGTCGCTTGACTCGGTTGTACCGCCTCTCATTCTAATTCTTCATTTCTCACTGTTATGAATTCTAAATTCAAATTTCTTGCTAAATCTTCCCTTCTATTCTCGTTTTCGCCTAACTGAATATCAATCTTTTCATTTTCTACGCTACTCGCACTTGCTTGTGTGTTATTTGCTTCAATTATAATTTCCGGAACTACCTTATTTTTCCTACTTTCCTTAATATTCTCTACGGGATTTGTCATTTTTAAAATAATTTTTATTTTTTCAGATCTTAATTTCATTCGATTTTTTCTATTCTCTTTCTATTTTTTGCGGACTAGCTCAGGGGTTCTTACAGACGCCGCTTCCTTTTGTATTTTTCGTATTTATTATTCAATTTTCTTCTAGTTTTTTTTTAACTTTCTAATTTTTTCTATTCTATATAGTTTGTTCTTACTAGTGAATTCTATTTTCCCGTTATTTTTTCGAAATTCATTTCCGTTTTCTCCAACCGTATTTTATTTATTTTTGTTTACGATTTTTTGTTTAAACCCCTCACTTATCCAAACCTTCTACAAGGATTACAGAAATTTACCAACTATTTAAACGGACATATATACAGGTCTACCCGCACTTTATTTCTCTAAATACATTTATACCCGCACTTTTTCTGAAAATCAATAAAAAATGTTCAAACAACAATCTCAACAAAATTCTCTGAAGGACAATCCTTTCTTTCTAGCAACCACCAAAATTTTATATACTTCACATCCAAAAATTCCTATCATGGCACACATTTATAATTGATTTTAAAAATTCATCATTCATTTATGACTTCCCTTCTCGGCTTATAGGGTTTTGGAGGGATTGTGGATTTTTGAGGAGGCGCCAAATTTGTGAGGGATCTCGCAAATTAAAGGATAAGTGAGGTATGTGGAGAATCGAGAACGGGTGAAGTCAAAGAGGGATAGCCCAAATAAATATAAAGGGGTTTATTTTAACTAACTTACAAGTGAGTTTCAAAAGCTAGATTGCCAATAGCCCGAACCGGACGGTGAAGCCAAGATCGGGCGAATGTTGATGGTATCCGGGCGATGAAGCCAAGATACTGTAGCAGCGATTGATCCTCCTCGGAGGTGATGCGGTACGTGACGATAGCGTCGACGGAGACCGTAACGTTGCAAGGCGATGGGGCGTCGTTCTTGATCGTATGAGGTTGAAAGTAGAATAGGGTGAAAGGTTGACCGATGAAACGTGCGGTGAGCAAAAGACTATGCGCTTCGGGGCAGATATTCGATAATTAAAGACTGGGGGTGTTGTTCCCCACTCCTAATCATGGGCATGCAGGGTTGTATGGAAGCGGGGTGCTTGTAACTATGTTAAAAAATCATATTAAGAATACACTAAGCCGAAAGGCCAGCAAATTGAGTGTACAAATTATGTATTATAACAATAATACTAATGTTGTTATGAAAAAAATAATAACATTGTAAGCAAAGCAACCTTACGTGTTTATTTGAATCATAATAAGACTGTCCTTTCGTAATGCAGCAGTCATTAGATAAAGTCCGACAATGGGCACTGTCGTAGTCTTCCTAGTCTTGCTTTCACTATCCTTTTTCGTTGCACCCTCGAACATTATTCCATTGCACAGTTCCATTACACAGGCCGACAAAATTTGACAAAAGTCAAAAGCCAGAAAGCAGAATAAACATTTCCGAAGGATTTTGATGCGCTGAATCCGAATCCGAACTCAAATTTACTCTGGTACGTTAGGTTTTCGAAATATCCTAATCTTAAAGTGCAAAAAACGCATTTTTCTGCTGTTTTTGAGGTTATGTAACTGTACAAGAAAAATGTCTACCACAGAGCTAATATGTAATTTGAAAGAACTAATCTTCCCCTTTCAAACCTACTTGGATATATTAGGATATCTTTATTTTTCACCCAAATATTGTAATTTGAAATTTTTTATTTTTGCGCTTTAATCTATTAACGCTGAGGTTTTCAGATTTATACAACGCATTCTCTATTGCTGACGGTACGATATTTCTTCTTCAAAATATTATCTCAGGGGTTTTCGAGGGTGCCCTTTCTATTGCCGGTGTCAGTTTTTTGTCATAACCCCTAGAAGATCCAATATGGCGGCCACAATTTAGGGCTTTAAAAAAGAACAAAGGATCCCGTACAAAATACCAACAAAAAAGCGTACAGACGTTTGGAACCAAACTTTGCACATTGATAAAACAATAAAAAATATGGAACCCGTGTCTTTTCATTTCTACGGAAGCCGTTTCCTAGAGGTAGAAACCACCCCTAACATGTCACAAGCATGCTAACCCACCTGACTCTGAGAACAATAAGTTCAGTCGCATATTTTTCTTGGAATAATGAAGTTCCATGCCACAAGTGGGTTAACCCACTTACCTGCTAATCCACCTAAACCCAGAAATCACCCCTACCAAATCATAAGCAGGCTAACCCAAACAACCCTGGGAGCAGCGAATTTAGTCGTTTACATTTCGTGAAATAATTGAATTCCACGCTACAAGTGGGCTAACCTTGAAATGAAATTTTTCAATTTAGCGTATTAACCCATTAACGCCGAGATGTTATGCCATTGTCCCTTGAAAATGTTATCTTAGGGGTTTTCGGAGGTTCCTTTTCGATTGGCTCAGTTTTTTTTATAACTCCGAGAAAAGCGAATATGGAAAATAGTTAGGACTTTAAAAAAAATTCACTATTATGATTCATTCAATATTGTAAATTTACTTAGGATTTTCCAGCTTACTAAGGCAAGACTCAATATTTTCCAGACAGTTAAGGCTGGACTTGGGATTGTCCAGCTAAGCAAGAAAGTACTTAATATTTTCCAGCCAATTGAGGCAAGACTTTAGATTGCCTAGCCAATTATGGCAAGCCTTTGGATTTCCCAGCCAATAAAGGCAAGACTTTTTATCGTCTAGCCAGTCAAGACAAGACTTTGAATCGTCCAGCCAGGCAAGGCAAGACTTACGATTGCCCAGCCAGTTAAGGCAAGACTTGGGCTTGTCCAGCTAAGCAAGGAAGTACTTAATATTTTCCAGTTAATTGAGGCAAGACTTTAGATTGCCCAGTCAATCAAGGAAAGACTTACGATTGCTCATTCAGTTAATGCAAGACTTGGGATTGTCCAGCTACGCAAGGAAGTACTTAATATTTTCCAGCCAATTAACGCAAGACTTTAGATTGTCCAGCCGATCAAGAAAAGACTTTCGATTGCCCAGCCAGTCAAGGAAAGGCTTTGAATTGCCCAGCCAGTCAAGGGAAGACTTTGAATCGCCCAGTCAGTCAAGGCAAGACTTTGAATCGTCCAGCCAGTTAAGGCAAGACTTACGACTGTTTGTCCAATGAAGGTGAAACTAATTGCTTGTTTTCTTATGGAAACGTTCACGCTTCATTTCAAATGATCGTCGAAGAGACTTTCCTTTATGACTAGTAGGGTCATTATCATTTCTTTGCAAAGACATTGCATCGACCTTGATAATGTTACTTTTTTTGGTAAAAGTCTTGACGAAAGCGTTCGCCCAATACTTCACTGAATGCTCCAACATTTTCTGGAAAATAATCCAAATGAGATTTGAGAAAATTTAATTTCATACTCATCAAACAACCTAATCTTTTAAAATTCTTTAACATACTAGATACAGTAGTTCTAAACTTTGGATCTCGATTGTTCCCCAAAAATGTATGTACCACATTTTGAAACTCAACCATGCATCCTTTTCAATGGATGTCATGGTTTTGGTAAAGTCATCATCTTTGATAAGTTTTCTAATACCAGGCCCAACAAAAATACCTTCCTTAACTTTGGCATCACTTAAATGCAGAAATGTAGATCTAATATAATTGAAACATTCTCCTTCGGTGTTTAGGGCTTTCACAAATTGCTTCATTAACCCTAGTTTTATATGGAGTAATGGCAACAATACTTTATTTCTGTCAACAAGACTTTCATAAACAACATTATACTGACCAACTGTCCACTCTAATCTGTCTGGCCATTTCTCCGTTATCCGATGTTCATTCCTTGCACGACTGTCCCAAAAGGCAAAGAAAACAAGGGTATTTAACGTTTCCTCATTGCAAACCTATTATAAGATTGATCATTTTGAAGTCACCACAAATAAGCCAATTAGGGACATTGTATTTTATTTTTATCAGAAGTAATTGGAAAGTATCATAAGATTCTTTCAGTGTAGTTGAGTGACCTACTGGAATTGTAGCGTACTTATTTCCATTATGTAATAGTACTGCTTTTAGACTTTCTGTAGACGAATCTATGAAAAGACGCCAATCCTCTGGCGTATATAAGTTTGTTTTATATAAATTAATGAGTCCTTCGATATCACTACAATACACAATCCCACTGTCCATTGAAAAGTACTTGATAAACTTTTTTTTTCTATTTCTGTAAACAGTTACTCTAGTCCCAGACAACAATAGTTTCCTATCTTTGAGTCTTGAAGCGCAACGCTCAGCTTTATCTTTTGGAACATCAAGGTCACGTAAAAATCGTCTAATCCATCTTGGTCAAAAAATTTAGGACTTTCATCATCTGATTCTTCCCAAGAAGAATCTTCAGTTGCATTAGGATCGGCAGTATCCATTGATTCGTGAGTTGATCGGTCACTTTTGTTTTCAGATTGATTTCTAATACCAATCTTGGCTGGTGTAACACTTTTTACATCAAGGTAAACGATCTTCTCCAAATACTTTTTAGAAAAACCTCCTGTTTTGCATAAGCAAAAGGCTCACGCCAAACAAGTGGTTGAATAACAGTCTGCGTCTTGGTACTTTCATCTTCCCAATTTGACAAATTTAATCTACAAGTATGACAAATTGAGGTTGGTACCCACGGTGTATCCAAATTTTTCATTGAAGTCCCATAACAGTTGAAGTATGACGTTTTTATCGAATCATTAATTGATCGACGTTATTTCTCCGTTTCATACTTTCCACAAACGTGACAAAACGTATCAACTGCTTTAGCGCAAGGAGTTCTTAAACTCATTTTTTTTTCTTATAATGAACAGTAACGTGGAAATTCTAAAACTCACTTAATACAAAAATCATCATCGACACGAAATGTAATCGATAGACAGATTTCAAATACAAAAAGAATTTTATTGCCTAGGAATCCAACCGTTAGCCCGCCACTCAAACGTAATCTCTAACACGGAAAGATTTGTAGCAAAAAACGAATTTCATCACCTACGCATAACATGTTATATAAGCGTCGCCAGCTCAGTAAGCCAGCTGCGTCGTAGAACGGCGCGCATATACAGCGAATGTGAACATTAGAAAGCACACAGAGTTCGCGGTAGCATTCCACGCAGTCTGTCTTCTTTTGTTTTATCAATGTGCGAAGTTTGGTTCCTAACGACTGCACGCTTTTTTGTTGGTATTTTGTGCGGGTTCCTTTGTTCTTTTTTAAAGCCCTAAATTGTGGCCGCCATATTGAATCTTCTAGGGGTTATAACAAAAAACTGACACCGGCAAAAGAAAGGGCACCCTCGAAAACCCCTGATATAATATTTTAAAGAAAAAATATCGTACCGCCAGAAATAGAGAATGCGTTGTATAAATCTGAACACCTCAGCGTTAACGGGTTAAAACGCTAAAATAAAAAATTTTAAATTACAATATTTTAGTGAAAATTATAAATATCCTAATAAATCCGAGTAAGTTTCAAAGGGGAAGATTAGTACTTTCAAATTCCATATTAGCTATTGTGGTAGACATTTTCTTGTTCTGTTATATAACCTCAAAAACAGCTAAAATACGCGTTTTTTGCACTTTTGGGTTAGGATATCTTGAAAACCTGACGTAGAGGAGCAATTTTGAGCTCGGATTCGGATTCAGTGCATCAAAATCCTTCGGAAATGTTAGGACTGGTCTCTGGCTTTAAAATTTGTCGGCCTGTGTAATGCACAGCTTAAACAATCTTAGTCCAGATCAATATATAGAACATCACGTATTGAATTTAAATATAACGGCTGTCGGCGCTATAATACATTCTCGACAATTTTGGACTTGCAAACTTCGCGAACTCAAATTTCTGCCAATTTTCCTTGCATGAGAAATAGTATTTTCTTCGCACTCCCGTATCCGGCTCGAAGGGCCAACAAATGTTGTTACAGATGTCAATTATTTAACCAAACTGGCTTGTGACTTAGAAAGTGTATGCCCGGACTCAAGAGAAGGAAATAGGGGAGAAAAACTCGTGGAATTTCGCGGCAAGAAATAATACGTAACTTTATTGCTACCTTCTACAAGTTACACTTTTTTAACTCAGTCTCCTAAGAAATAATAATGTTTCAAAATAATTATTTAATAATTAATAATTAATAATATAAAAACGTTAGATTCAAAAGTTACTATTAATATAATTTTTAAGAATTAAAATAAATTACAATGTAGACTTTTATTTAAATATTCAAATAATTATGAAAGTTAAGGTCGATTTTTCTTATTTTAAAAGTATCTACTGACGTCCCTATACGGAGAAACTCTTTATTGTAAAATTTGGCATTATAATATTGATATTCACAAAAGTTCTATGGCAATATAGGATATAACAGAGAAAATAGTATTATTGTCACAGCCATAGGAAGAAATACATTTTCCATTTCATTTATAAATATACTATAAACCTAATAATTGCCATTTATAGTTAGAAAAATTCCTATCTTTGATAGTAGATTCAAGTTGAAAAAAGTGGTTTTCACAAATTAAATAATAAAAACGTAGTTGTAGTAATTAGCATTTATAATAACATAAGTTGCAAAACAGGTAAGAAAAAATACCATTTTCAATGAGAAGGTTCAATGAAAGAAAAAACAATTAAATGTAGTGCTTCGCGATTCAGTACAAAATGACGTCATTACACGCGCCGAAGTTCATGAGGATGATAAAATTCCTAAACCTTATAATTTGTTTTATCACAGGGAATTATCTACGTTCTGCTGCCCGGAGACCCGTGTTCAATTCCCGCCAGGTCTGATATCTTCTAACAAGGTTTATTCTCTTTCAGCTTAGAATAAAATATAAATATCTAATTGTATGTTTAATGTATGAAATGTATAGTGCGTGAAGTGAATGCGAATTTATTTTTATTTTGCTCTTTCGTCCATGGAATTTTTTCCTATTTTCTATGGGAAAAATTAGAAATTCGTAGAATGAACATGGACAGAATGTTTTTAATATTGTGTTTTATAAACTTCACAGTCTGTCTTAGGGATTACAAGGGGTGTTAAGTTTGCCGGTTGTTTCAATAAATAAAACACTTAATCCTCAAGGGAATTTCAAAATTTTAGTATTTAAAAACTTTTTCGAGGCAAACCATTCGACGAGCCATTTTTCAACTTCTTCAAAATTGGCAAAGCGCTGCTCTGCGAGTGAGTGTCCCATCGATGCGAAAAGGTGATAGTCAGACGGGGCGAGGTCTGGAGAGAACGGCGGGTTTGATAATATTTCCAAATTCAATTCTTTTAATGTGTTATTCACCACTTTAGCGGTATGAGACGGAGCGTTATCATGTTGTAGGATAACTTTGCCATGTCTTCGGGCCCATTCCGGCCGTTTTTTGATCAACGCATGATTCAAATTGATAATTTGTTGTCGGTAGCGATCCGTATTCACCGTCTCACCAGGTTTTAATAACTCGAAGTACACCACACCACACTGGTCCCACCAAACACAGAGCATTGTCTTACGGCCAGAGCGATTTGGCCTTGAAGTCGATGGGCCGACCTCACCAGGTGAAAGTTATGATTTTTTCCACTTCTGGTTCTCGAAATAAATCCATTCTTCGTCCCTCGTGATAATTCGATACAGAAAAGATTTCCTTTCGAACCGTTCAAGCAGCATTTCACAAATGGTTTTTCGATTTTCTATTTGTCTATCGTTCAGTTGGAACATGTTCACCATAAGTTTCTACCAGCGATCCATGAGCTTCACCTGCTTTTTTCTTTTGATGAAATAAGAAAAGCAACGAATGCCGCAAATGCGATTTACTTGGAACGAAACTCGACATATTCACTGAGGTAAACAACTATGATGCTATTATTTTGGCAGAATGGAATTGTGTATTTTTGAAGGTTATTGTCCATAGAAAAATATGACATAGATTCCAAATCATAAAAATGTATACATATCTCTAGCAACATCTATGAGTAAAACCGGCAAACTTCAACTAACACCCCTGGTATAGTAAGTTTCTTTTGGTATAAGTGCAATTACTTCATCATTTCTTTTATATTTCAATAGACATAATAACTTCAGACTTTAATATTCACAATAGTAATTCTTGCAATAGTGACTATATCCTGGCTTGCTATTCTCGTATCGTAAAAATAAATATTATACCATCAAATTTTATAACTGAAAGTTTCCCCGTGTAGCTCAGTAACAATCGCGTACTCAGAATAAAAAAAGCTGTCAGGTATGAGCACCTGTACACAGTGGTGCCGGAAGAGAGCGTGGCCAGAGGGGGTCAGCCTCACGATGGGGGGGGGGTCAACCAATGCCGTTTGGCCGCACAAAAATTCGAATGTATATGTCTACCATATACGATAGAAAGAGAGTTTGCCCTCCCAAAAGAAATTTCGTTCCAGCGCAATTGCCTGTGCACAAAGGGAAGCACCCGTGCACAAAGGGCGTCACTCCTTAAAAGAATAAGTCATTCAGTTGCACGGTAGGTTAATAACACTAAAAATGTCGTATGGGTTAAATATTAGGGCTCGCTCAAGTTTATTTAAAACATTCCAAAATTTATATTTTTGCACCACCCGAGGCTTGAATGTCCGAACTTATACAGCTGTATAAAAACAAAAAATGAATTAATAGAAAAATCCTTTCACAAAAGTCAGTTAAAGTTTTATTTTTTGACTGATAAAATATTTAGGCTAGACCGATCAAGTATTAAAACTTTAAATGATTTTTGGTAAAGAAATTTTCCAATTATTTTATTTTTATTTTTACGCAGCCATATTACTCCGGGCACTTGAGGCTGGGATATCCTGTAAATATATTTTTAATTAAAAGTTTGTCTTAAGAACAAGTGCGAGATTTCATGGGCGAGATTGGACGATCCCGCAAATGTCTTATGCACCCTGACGACATGGAGCGACTGTCTTAACAGAATAATTATCATATCTCGAAGTCAAGGAGAACTATTTTAGGCTTCGAGTGCTCAAAATCCTTACTCCTGATATTGAATTTATGGCCAAACGCTCACCCCTGATATTGAATTTAAGGCCGAATGCTTCAGCTGACTTCTCCGCTGCTTTGTATAGAAACGCTCTTTTTCCCACTTCTTTGTGCTTCTCGACAATATTAAAAAGAGGGTCTCTTCCATTTGCAACTATATGTGTTCTATCCAGAATAGTCCTGTTATGAAGACCATGGAACCACTCCAAATGAATAGAGTACTATTGGGAGGGCAAGCATGTTCGTTGCAGATTCTTTGTTCCTCACTGACAGTTCAGAAGAGCAAATCTGCCGGATGAGACCTCATATGCCATATCAGTGGCAAGGTGTCGTACCCTAGTGGAAGAAACCGAAAGGCTCGGAAAGAAGTTTCTATTCCGATTCTTTGCAAGTTGTATGGGAACTTTGCTTCCGATTTCTTTCCGAACGCATCTATTTCCGAAGGTTTCCGATGTGTTTTTCGAACTTTCTCCGAAGTATCCCAATGCATATATTTCTCTCTGAATGATTCCGATTTCTTTCCGAATAAGTGTTGCAGTGTCCCATTATCTTATTTCGATGCTTTTCGAATGTTCACCTATGTCTCACTGTTTATGTTTGTTCCGAATGTTTCTGGGTTCTTTCCGAATAAATGTGAAATGTTAAAGATAAATGATTAAATGTTGTATTAATTATTCATGTATATATATATATTTTTTTTTTTTTTTAAATAAATAAATATTATAAATGATAACATATAATTTATTAATAAATTTATAAAATTTACAAAAATTAATAAATTAAAAAATAATTAAAATAAAGAAATGTATAAATATAATGAAATATAAAAAGACATATGAATAATTCTAGTCAAATTATTTGTAAAAAAAACATTTTTCAGCTAAAATTATTGATCGTAAAAAAAAAGAATGTTTAACAAAGGAGTTTCCCTTTTCACTATAAATTATTGTATATTTTATTAAAAAAAGATCAAACAGATTAATTTTTAATGAAGCGGTCGTGGTTTTGAACCAAAAAGATGCAAATTCCACCTAAATATATGCATTTTTGACAATAAAAAACGAAATTTCAACAACAGTTGAATTTTCAACCAAAAAGATTGACTTCATAACAAAATTGCTGAATTTTCAATAGAATAATCACATTAACTGCACTGAAAAAACAAAACAGATTTGCTCCAAAAATAACTGCACAACAGAATGTCTGACTTAAAATCGTATGGAAAATAAAGTATATCCGAATATTTGTGTGATTTCAAACAAAAATATCGGGAAAATCGCTATCAATATCTTTTGCGTCGCCATTTTGTTCCTTCGATTTCATTCATAGCGATTATGGTAGGTATTCGATTGCACTGCAATTGAGTATAAGTGCAATCGAATGCTTATATCGATTGAGTTTATCGAGCGCACCATTGAATGCGAGTGATGAGGTGAGTAAGCAACAATCTTATATCAAAATGGCGATGGGGAGAAGCAGAGACGAGATGCTATCAGAGCTTTTCCAGAGATTAATCATTAAAATCATAACAAACTTCGAATATTTCTAACTTTCGCATAGTGATTTCAGTAAAGAAAGAAAGAAAGTTTCAGTAAACCTTGTTTTCTATTATAAATATGGAAATCGATAAAGGTGACTCTTCCTTTGGGTTTTTATCATTCAGTTAATCTCAGTGCAATTTATATTTCATTGTGTATAATTTTCACCATACAAAGAAGGAATTTTGTCAAGGACTTATTGTAGTGATTACAAATGAGACTTGGGCATATGAAATATTCGTAATTTGGATTATTTAGATGTGATAATATGCAGCAGTATTGTACGTGATGTACAATATTTTTTTTTTTTAATTTGATTCGTAAGGAAATTGGATACATTCGAAAAGAGTAGAGTGGGTAGTCATTAAGAAAGAAATCGGAAATATTCGTCGACATTCGGAAAGCAATCGGAAACATTCGACGACATTCGGAAATGAGTCAGAGAGTGGGACATTCGGAAAGACTCGGACAGGTTCATGGGAAAACTCGAAGTTCGTAAAGAAAGCGGAAGTAAAGTTTCCATACAGTTCGGAAAGGATCAGAACGGAACCTCTTTCCGAACCCTTTCCGAACCCTTTCCGAAATATTTCCGAAATCTTTCCGAACTTTCCAAAGCGGTCTTTTCGGATCTTTGCGTTTATTCGGCTGGGTATAGCACTTCTGTCGACGAGCTCAGGATTTTCGGGGATGCCATTGAGTTTTCCTTGCTTCGAATAAACCTTAAAGCATTTTTATAACCTAAACTGTATTCAAATCTCCTAAGTGTATTTTTTGATAATGTCTAGAGCTAGGTGTATTTGTTCTTTATTTTTAGCATTGATCTTAAGATCATCAATGTCAAATACATCTCACAAGATACCTGTATGAAAGGTGAGGGTTTTAGTTGTCAGACGATTTTTTTTAGATGAGATAGTAAATCTGGTTTCCCAAAGCGGCATCAACCTCTCTATACGCCTCACGATGTGCGTATCAACTACTCTTTCCATAATGCAGATGATGAGTCTGTGGGAGGTTCAATTGAAAGCTTTCCGGTAGATAATCTAGTCCATTGACACCTTTCTTCAAGCTGTAATTCCTAGGGCAGATAAGTTGCCCATCTTCGGCAGGTAGTCATAGGTGGGCATTTTGTCTCAGATGTTAAGAGGTATTGAGATGGGTCAGAGAAAGATGGCTGGTTTTATCTTACCCACCTCTCCCTCCGCTCTAGACCTCTCCTAATGGCAGATAGTACCCGTATTCCGTCAACAATATGCTACCACATAGACAGAAATTTTGACCTGTTGAGTGTGTGACAATGGATCTGGAGCTCTGGCGCGAACTGTCGAACTTTGGTGGTGTAATTCCGGCTAGATGTTATGTAGTCAATTACACACTCAATGCGGAAAGCGTATCTTCGTTTGCCTGGTCTATCTTTGTGGTGAATTGATGCATTCGTGTCTTGACCTTATGATCAGCCGTTGGTTTTGTTTTACAGTTTACATCTGCTAACTCTCTCGCTGCATTATAAACATTACAATTTATAATCCAGAGGTCGGATTCTTTGGAAAAATATTCACGAAGAGTCCAGAAATATCGCTCTTCCTTCTATTGGATGCCTGCCTGCAGTTGATCTCAGTATCGCCTTACTTTCTCTGTTGCCGGCTTATTCTGGCTACGGTTTAGCAGATGCTCCGCTTACATATTCCTTTTCCAAAGTTATTCAGCATGATTTCGCAGACGTTGATCACAAAGTCACCATTCGAGACACATCAATTAGATGTCATTCAACGTTCAGCACGGACATTACGGCTTTGCTTGGGAGTTCGTTCCTTCGGGACCAATCTGGAAAATTTTCCGCGACTGCTTATTAATTGTTATAAGCATATTCAGCAGAAACTCCTGGTACTACCCTCAACCCGAGGACGCTATTTAAGTTAATTGCAGCTGAGATAAATTTGGTTAAATGTACTAAGGGTTGTTCCTTTTGGCTTGTAGAATATCACCGGAGGGGCAGGGGGTAATGTGTTAGAAAAGTTTTTTTTTTCTTCCGAAGACACTATATATGATAATCCTCTTGACCTAGAGAATAGTTGGGAGAAGTGAACGTAATTTCTCTGAAGTACACACATCTCTGTCTAGCGTTTGACATTTACTTGTACCGGCAGGTAAAAAACTTGTAAAGTTGTTTTCAAAATTGTGCTTATTTCGAGAATTTAAATCAGTTGCGTTTCCAGATAGACGCTAATAAAGTCCTTAGAATGAATCTCTACATAGGTGATTTGACGTCTTTGGGAGATTCTTCAGATCTGTCCATGTCTTTCAAAGGTCCTCAGGATGTCCTCAAGACGTATGTCAACATAATTCTATAGGACAACTTTAGAATTTCTTGGATGCTTTTGTAATGCCCGCTAGACTCGCTAACTTTCACTTACATCTTTTTTCTGACAATATCTATATCATGAATTAGGAGTGAGTGCTAGTATTAGCTGTTCTCAAAAAATGAATTTAGTTATATTAGGCCTTTAGGGTGTCATGTTCTGCATTGGGCTGACACTTTCCCAAGACTATCGTTTACATTTTCACCCCCACCGTAATATTCATCAATTTCGAAAAACAACCCCTAGTAGATTTAGCAAAACTTTTCATAGAAGCATTCAATTAAAACAGAAAGGAAATTTCAAACCATATCAGTAGAGTTTTTTGGTAGAATACGTAACTGAATGTTAAAAAAGTTGTATCTGTTAGCTTTCTTCAGAAGAAAGGTTTAAAAGCTTTGTCAACATTTCGTGTATCACACGTTTCTGCTTATTTGCTTCAAAATACATAATGAAATACCATAAGCATCGAATAAAGGCGAATTTTATACAATTTTGTTACTCAGTGTAATCAACCCAGACACATTTCCAAGACTTTTTCGTATTTTCGATAAAATCGAGTTTGACATATCCGCCGTACGCCATGTAGAGATTGGCGAAACAAGCTTTAAATCGGTCGAAGTCTTAGGCAATAGCGCATCGATTTCATAGCCGAACGGTTGTTTGTTCGATTCTTGGTGCCTACATTTTTTCACAAGAAATCTGCATTTTTTAAATATTATCATGTTTTTCGCAAATTAATTTATTTTCCATAAATGGTATTATATTTTTCCATAATTTTTACTAATTATATTTAAGATTTAAAGTATGATCGCGGTTGTTTAAAGGAAAAATTATATTTTTAATAAAAATGTTTAAACATAGCAGTGACTCATAAATGAAATACTTGCTTCCTGGAGTAGAATATATTTGTATCAAGTTTTTTTTATGTAAATTACTATAAATAAAACACAATATTAAAGATAAAATTTAATTCTATACAATTTATTCGTAGTCTACTTTTACCCTGGCATACAATTCGCAATCACTCAAAAGTATTAAACAGAAATATCGGACGAGCCAGACTAATATTTATCATAAAAACATGGAAAGCAGAAATCATTGCGACATCTCGCACATCAGATAAACGATGAATTTTTATAAGAGCAACCTTTTTTAGCGTCTATTGGGAAACACACCTGATTTAAATTCTAAAATAAATGTCGATCGTCCGGTTGTTTCGATGCAATCCACGCTTGTCTTATCGTGTCGGTAAAAATCGGAAAAGACAACTGGTGTTTGACGAGCAATTAGATTTTTACACAATCTTCTCTGCAATTAATTTTATGCTCTCCCTCGAATAAGTAGGCACAACTTTAAGGACGCTTTGTCAAGTTTTTTATATGCCGGAAGAATTAAACGCCACACGGTTGGACAGAAGGAGTGTATTTCAAATAAATTACGTTTACTTCTCCCAACCCTTCTCCAGGTCAAGGCGTTTCTCATATTCTACAATGAACAAAAAAAACCTTTAGTACATTTAAGAAACTTTATCTCAGTTTCCTTTGACTAAAATAGCTAGAAGAATGTAAAATGAAAAAGAATCGCACCAAACTCCTCCACAAGACCCTAGTTTATATTCGCATCTCCAGAATAATATTCAAAGACCCCAGAAAATTAACCCTAGTAAATTTAACAAACCCCTTCTTAGCTACTTTTAACTAAACTAAAACCTGATTATTTAACATGCATTTATTTTAATTAGAAATTAGATTAAATGAAATTAATTTGTACTGAGATATACAAGATATACAAGCAGAGATATACAAGTTTATTTGGATAAAGTTGACCATTCTTTTTTTTTTCATTCCCACAGTAATATTCCAGAACCTGAAACCCCACCCCTAGTTTATTTAATGAACCCTCTAATCTGCCTTCAACTAAAACAGCTAAAAAAATTTGAAATTAAAAATAATAACCACAGGTATCTTCCAAAGACTATAGTTTATTTCCTTACCCCCACAGTAGTATTGAACAACGCAAAAAAATCCAAAGTAAT
Source organism: Belonocnema kinseyi (assembly GCF_010883055.1). NCBI lineage: Eukaryota > Metazoa > Arthropoda > Insecta > Hymenoptera > Cynipidae > Belonocnema > Belonocnema kinseyi. Next base: position 142,806,867 of record NC_046662.1, read on the forward strand.
TTTTATCAACCCCAAAAAATAAGGCGGAGTAGATTGAACGAATGCCGTCTCAGCTTAGTTCTGAATATGATTGTGCGGATAAGGATATAAATCAGTCTTTAGGAGGGGGCTTTAGATTATTGTATTTAATTAGCAATTTTCGGACTCTTAATGTTGAATTCAGCTTACACGGGGTACGTCAAATACACAAGGGGTTGTTTTTGGGGTCATTTAATATTACTCTGGGTAATAGGGTCAGTGCTCCCAACCCTTACTGTGCATGCGTCGCACCAGCAATCTTATTGAATGTTTATCGCGCACTTATCTAAAATGTTTAATTATGCAAATCAATTTTTCACAATATATATAAATCTTAAAGGACAAGCAAATATTATGAATGATTTAAGATTAACATTAGTGAAAAAAGGTATTCCTTTCTTTGAATTTAAAATCAATAATTTATTTGTACAGAGTAGAATCAAATAATTATACGACCTTGCACTCCAAGAGACTATTTTGTGATCTGAAAATAAATTGTTATTACTTCCACAATGATGATTTATTATAAAAAAAATTATTTTCACATGTAATAGCTTCAAAAAAATCCCGCTCGTTACATCTAATGAAACTGCCGATGTAAAACATGCGCATTGCAGTTGGGGAGCCCAATGGGAAGCTATGTCTAGGATATGTACGAGTCTTTAATAGGTGCCTGGGGTTAAGATTTTTTATTTGAATTTTTTTTTGCTTTTTCAAATCGAAAAAAGCTGAAATGGTGTTTTTTTTAAATGTGCTAGAAGTTGTTTTTTGGATTTTTAAATGACTGTGTTATAAACTAGATCAAGAGACCTGAGAAGGAGTTCGTTAAATGTACCAGGGGTAGGGTTTTGGGGTTGTAGAATATTACTGTGAGGAGTATGATATAAATAAGTGTCTTGAATGGTTCTCTGAGGTGAATAATTTGAATTTGAAATTTTTTGACTGTTTTACTTTAAGGCAATTGAAATAGGGTTCTTTAAATGTACTAGCCGTTATTTTTGGGGTTGATGAATATTACGGTGGAGATAAGTATATGAAGTACAGTCTTGCAAAGGCAGCTGAGGCAAGGTCTGTTAAATGTACAAGGAGTTCTTTTTTTTAATATTACTGCAGGAAATAGGATATGAACTAGTCTTGGTATGGCGACCGAGGTGATCATTTTTATTTTGAATTTTTTTGGGATGTTTCATTTGAAGGCAGCTCTCGCTGGTCACGTTAAATGCACAAGGGGTTGTTCATTGGGGTTGTTTTTACATATTACTGTGATGATGATGACATAAGGTGCAGTCCTGGGAATATGTCTAGAGTGATTATTTTTTATTTTCATTTTTTTGGCAATTTCAGTTAAAGGCACCTGAGACAAGGTTCGTTAGATGTACTAGGGGTGGTTTTTGAGGGTTGAAGAATATTATTAAAGGCTTAAAGGTATGTAGTTGAGTCTTGCGTAAGTAATGAACTTCGTTAAATTTACTAGGGATTATTTTGAGGGGTTGTTAAATTTTACGGTGTGGATGAGGATATGAACTAGAGTGTCGGGAAAGAAATCAAGATCATTATTTTAAATTTTTATTTTTTTAGGTTGTTTTAGTTGAACGCAGCTGATACGAGGTACATTAGTTATATTATAGGTTATTTTGGGGTTGTTGAATATTACTGTGGCCATGAGGATATAAACTCGAATTTAGGGAAGGTATCTAGGGTGACGATTTTTAATTTGATTTTTGTTGCTGCATTTTTAGTTCAAGCCAGCTAAAACGGGGTTCGTTAAATGTACTAGGGTTGTTTTTTCATGTTGCTGAGTATTTCGGTAGAAATAAGGATATATTTGAGAGTTTTTCGGAGGTAACTGGCGTGATTATTTTTTATATTGAAAGATTTTTCTGTGTAAATCCCGCAGTAATCATTAACTGTAAATTACATTTTTTTGTAAATATGTATACTTGCAGTTGGGTTGGCTGTTAAGTATTTATTTTCAGTGAGCTGAAAAATGGCTAAAACATATGAAATTCATTTTCTTGTACTTAACCCGTAATTTATTCTTTGACCTAGTTTTTTTAGCGCCAGGGTTGCTTTGTAGAATAATTCGTGAGTTTTTTTGGAGAGCCTACAAAAAACCTAAAATTCTCAATTAATTCTATTTAGGCTTAGTGCATAATTTGTTTTGATGTTAGTTTTTATGTGATAGGGGTGTTTTTTGAAAATTAGATTTTATACGTTTGGTATATATTTAAATTCTATTGTGGATGTGCTATTGGAACAGACCTAGCAAAGGATAGGTGTGGAGTCTCGAACATACCGAACGACTACATTTGAATTCGACTGTTAGTAACCGGCGGGGCACGGGAAAGATTTTTTTGCAGTTGGCCTCTCTTGTCCGAAAGTCCAAGTTCTAAGAAAAATTCGGCTCTAGATGTCAGAGTATAACTTAGTAAAGATGGAGTTTTTTATGTACAAATCTCCAATAAGTATGTGCATGTGAGTAATTAAAAGAAAGTAAACTGAATTTTTGAAATAAATGGCAATAAAGTGAGCCAATTATGCATAAACTATTGTATAACATCCTTCTGAACCTTATTAATATGACACATTTTATGTTCACTTATTTTGGACCACTTTAGGGAATATATAGGCATCTATAAGGGAAACATTGTAGGGAACTATATGAGAAACTAAATAATAAGCGACATAGGACCCGGACTGAAACACTGCTCTCTATATGCCTCTGAATGGGATATAGTACATACATATGACTAGAACTTATAGAATTAAGTCGTCACAATATTAAAAATTAATCTTCTGGATTCTAGTTAATTAAAGTTTTTAAATAATAACTGTTGGAAATGTTTTTATTTTAGTTTTTGGTAAAAAATATACAATCTTTGTGGCCTATTTCTACTAATGTTTCATTTGTAGACCAAACTATTTTTCAAAGGACACAAAAAAGTTCATGAAACCTTGTATTTGCAAAAGTGATCTACTGGAGAGATTTTTTTAATCATTGGGCATTTTGAGCAATAATTGTTTATAACGAATTCTTGATATATGAAAATATCAGTTGTTTATATGAAGGGAACTGTATGTAATTCATGAAGTGTGAACGATTTTTTATTGTTCGGGTATATTTCCTCCCCCTAGGAATGGATTATCCCTATTGCAGGGTCCGATTGTGCCTTGTACGCACGCACTGTTGGCTAAGTGGATTCCCCCAAACGAGAGAAGCAGAATGGGTGCATTTGTCTATGCTGGTGAGTCTACTAATATCTTAATTTTATACTTAAAATGCTACATGGTCGAGGTGTACAAAAGCACGCAAGTGCGACCTGACTCGCGGCTCGCGAATCTAAGAAAGCATGCAGGGTTCGCAAAACATGCACTGGATCACAGTATTCGATCGATTCATATTTGCTAAAGTGGCAACTTCTGAATTGCAGGTGTGCCCTTAGGCGCGCCGTAACCGAGAACAGCAACCCTCGTACTCGTTAGTAAAGAACAATTACACCCGCGTTTTACGCGATATTTTATTTCACATTTGTATGTATATGTCACTTTGATGTCCATCACTAGTTAATAATGTATCCCGTCCGATGGCTTGTATTTTGATCCGGTCTGTAGGGAGGAAAATAATAGAATCTAAGATATGCGAAAGCGCGAAAATTGTTTTGACGCTCATGGGTTGTAAACGGCAACTTTCTTCACACTCTACAACATAGTAAAGTGGCATTTTCCGGTAGGTGTGTAATAAAACAATTTAAACTCGCTTCCCTCCAACACATATAATACATAACTATAAGTATAATATCAAATTTAAAATCTTAGGTAAAAATATTTTTCAAATTAATATTATTAATTTATCGTATCGCTTTCAAGAAAAGTTTCACGAAAAATAATAATAATATTAATTACTATTAAACTTTTAATGAAAAATGAAAGTGGTAACTACTAATTAAAATTCTTTTTCACTGAATCACACATAT
>NC_046662.1:142810958-142812005 GCF_010883055.1 Belonocnema kinseyi
AAAAGGGGATTGGTCAAGGGAAGGAAAAGAACAGTTTAGAGAAAAAATAAGAAATATTAAAATGGGAGAGGGAAATGTGGACGAGGAGATGGAAAAAATGATGGGATAAATAAAAATAGGATTAGAGTGCACAAATAATAATGAAGTTAGTAAAGGGGGGAATAGAAGTGAGTGGGATGAGGACTGCAAAGAGAAAAAAAAGGAGGTAAGAAAGGAATTAAGAAAATGGAGAAAAGAAAAAAGTAATGGGGAAGAATATAGGAAAAAAAAGAAAGAGTATACTGAATTGTGTTATCAAAAGAAAGAGGAAGAGAATGAAAGGTTCGAAGAAGAGGCGGAGAAGGCTAGGACGGAAGAAGAGGTATGGAAGGTAATAAATAGAGAAAGAAAAAGAGTAAACCAAGATATTGAAATGATAGAATGGAAGAAATATTTTTTGGATTTGCTAGGAGGAGTAGAGAGAAAAGTTTTAAAGGGAGGAAAATATGGTAGAGAAAGAGATGAGGATGAGGAAATTTCAAGGGAAGAAATAGATAAAGTTTTAGGAATAATGAAGGATGGATAGGCACCTGGTATAGATGAGATCCCAAATGAAGTATGGAAATATGGAGGGGAGGAACTAGAGGAATGGGCATGGATAATGTGTAATAGAGTTTGGAGAGGAGAGGGGTGGCCAGAGTTATGGAAAGAAGGAGTAGTTATACCAATAGTAAAGAAAGGCAAGGGAGAGGAGGTTAAAGATTATAGGGGGGTGACGTTGATGCCACCGCTGTATAAAGTATATGTAACTATTTTGTCGGAGAGATTGAAGATAGAAGTTAAAGAAAAAAAGATCGAGTCACAGAATCAGACAGGGTTTAGAAAAGGAATGGGGGTAATGGACAACATATATGTTCTGAGCTATCTAGTAAATAATAGAATTAAAAGGGAAAAACGGGCAATGATAGCAGGGTAAAGGTAGGAAAGCAAGTAGGAGATAGTTTCTGGTTGGTGAGAGGTGTGAGACAAGGGTGTCCTCTGAGCCCACTTTTATTTAATTTATTAATA
>NC_046662.1:142812105-142814806 GCF_010883055.1 Belonocnema kinseyi
TCTGCACCACCGACAATGACCGATATGAGGTAAATGAAAGTTACCCTCAACCCTTTACATGTGTGCGTCGCATGACCATTGTAGGTATACCGCACGCACAATACGATCGCGAAGCAAGCAATTTTTGATAGCTACAATCGGAGAGATAAATCAACCAATTTTGTGTTTTTTAACTGTCCAGTATTTGACCTTAAAATCCGTTTGTACATTTTGTCTATTTGTGCTACAATTATTATCCATAGCTGGTTAAATCTAATGCCAGATTAAGAAAATCTGCAAATGCCACAAGGAATTATAGGTTATGTATCTATGTTTACCTTTCAGCTCTACTCTCATCATCACTGTTTTCAGGGTTTTTTCAGAATTATCACACCAGGTGCGATCGACAAATCATTGGATTATCAACTCCTAAATTTTTGACTCAAAAAGAAAAGAAAATCAGCTACATATTTAAGTGAAAGAAAATTAAAGAACTGCACAAGTTCAAGTCGAGTGGTCACTGACTGGGAAAACCGGGAATTATAGTCCAGATTTTTAAACACCAAGAAGTACCCTAAAGTTTAGAGGAAAACCGGGAATTTTTCAGATTCATTTTTTACTTTAGTGGAAGATTTTATCTGAATTAATCTCTTTTTTTTTAAATTCAACAAAGTAGTTGAATTTGTAAACAAAAGAGATTAATTCTTAACCCAGAATTTGATAGTAACAATTTTCAAATTAAAATCGAGTCTTTAATTCAAAAGATTAAAGTTTCTGTCGAAAATGGAATAATGTTCAACAAAATAGTTAAATTTTTAAACAACAAGTTAAATTTTCCTCCAAAAAGCTGATTTGTATACTAACAAAAACGCATTTTAGATAAGATACATGAACTTTGCATCAAAGAAATTTATTTTCTTACAAGTCTGATTTTCTGGACAAAATATAAATGTTTAATCATAGTTACATTTTCGACAAAAAAGATTAATTTTCTTGCAGTTATAAAAAAATGGCTTTTTAAAAAAATACAAAAAAAAATCCTAAAAAATCGTTAAATTTTCAGAAAACAAATTTTTTCAACTATACTGATGAATCATAAACAAAAATAACTAGATTTTGAACAAAGTAGTTCCACTTTCAACCAGAAAAGTTGCAAAAATCGTTAAAATTCTTTGAAATTGCTCACAAACACCCTCAAATATGTAAAATTCTTTAAATTCTTTTTAAGTCTCTTGAAAACTCCTTGAAATTAAAAAAAAAATCCTAAAATATTTCAAATCTTTTACAATCTCATATTACATAATTTAAATAATTTGAACATTCCTTGCAATCTATCAAAATATCCTAAAATAAATCAAATCCTTCAAAATCTCATATTAAATTACCGTAACCAATTGAAAATTCTTTGGAATCTTTTAAAATTCGCTCAAATTTGTCAAATCCTTCAAAATCTTTTGAAATACCTAGAAATTTGTTTAAAGATTTAAAAAGTACTTTGGAATTTTTAAAAATAACCCTTCTAAAATTTTGTTAATTCTGAGAAATTCCTTTAGATTATAAAAATAAATTGAAAATTTTTTGACATCTTTTAAAACATCTTCATATATTTAAAATCTTTTGAAATCTCTTGAATTTTTTAAAGCTTCAGATTGAAATTTCGAAAACAGAAAAGTTTCAAAACGTTAAATATTGAAATTTTAGTAGATTAATGTTTGTAAAATGGGATCAATAAAAATGCAAAGCTTTCGAAGCTTAATTTTCAAAAATGTTCAATGATGAAATATGAATAATTATCAACTCGGTGGGATTCAAGTCTTCAAAATTTGAATTGTCACCCTGGAAGTTTATTTACAAACAATTAGTAATCATAAATAAATTGAAAGCGTTCAAAATTCAAAAGTACGTTTTTCAACAAAAAAAAAAATATATATGTATGAAATTTTATAATTATATACAAAAATCGTTTTAGAAATAGTTAAACTTTAACTCAAATAATTTCTGGTAAAAATTTAATTTAATAGTTTAACTAATCTACAAACATTTCAATATCTAACGTTTTGAAATTTTTCTCTTTTCTAAATTACAATCTTCTTCTTTATTCATAATGTGTCCCCTAAGGGTTTACATGACTTCCATTCCTTACAATCTTTCCGTTTAAATCTATATATTTTTACAATCTTATCCATTCTATATATATACAATTATTTACAACTATTTACATAAAGTCTTATATCTAGTTCCTTATTTCTATTTCCTGCGATAGCGCAATTTAGGACTTGTTAGCAAGCGAGTGAGCGAGCGAACGAAAGCGAGAGTGCAAGCGAGAGAGAGAGAGTATGAGACCGCAAACGCATCTCAGTCTACTTATCTTTTACTTTACCATTAGTTACAATTTTCACGCTTCTAATCTAAGTGACTTCCGTTTCCTTTTTCTTTCACTTTTTTTACACCCCCATTTACCTTTTTCACGTGCATTCTTTCATTCTCCCTCATTCGCTCCTCTAGCACCCTCTAACTCCTTCATCCATTCTTCTCCTAATCCATCTTCGCCTAGAATCTTAACCACATTTTCTTGCCAGCTTCCTTTATCTTCCATTCCTCTCTTACATCCTACCCATATATGCTCCCATGTTTCCTCCTCCCATTCACATATTCTACACATTCTGTTCTCTTCTTTTTCCCAGTACATCCCCTCCCTTACCTCGTTTCCCAGTCTAAATCT
>NC_046662.1:142814906-142822626 GCF_010883055.1 Belonocnema kinseyi
GTATACGGGCGAGTAGGGGGCGCCATAACATCCTTCTGAGTAATTGGGTAAAAATTCATATATTCTGTTGAAATTCTAAATTTAAATTAACCAGAAATAAAGTTGCTACAAAATTGCACAGTTTAATTAACAACACACGAATTTTCTACAAATTTGAACAGTGAATCAACATAGATTTCTATTGTAATATAACACTAAAAACCTTTTTCCGGACAACATTATAAATCAAACTAAAACTTATATGATTTTTCATTCTAAAAAATCACACAATAAATTCCAAAACGGCTTTTCATTTTTTCGCTACAATATTTTACAATTACAAATTACAGATATTAATTATCAAATGACTGATATACTAGAGGACATAATTAACCTCGAAAATAAACATTTTTTCGCTACAATATTTTACAATTACAAATTACAGATATTAATTATCATATTACTGATATAATAGAGGACATAATTAACCTCGAAAATAAAATTGTTGAGACTCAGTCCATTCAAATCTTATGCAGGTAAGGGCATGTGATACTTACATTTTCTCCGGCTTTTTTTACACAAAAATGAAAAATTTTAAAAATTGAATTCGGAGATGCTATAAAATATCATAACGGGCGTCCCCGGTCTCTTTTTTGAGGGATAATAAAAAAAATTTATTGTGCTAAATAAAATGGAAGTAACGCTCGGGTAAACTGTAACACACATAACCTCGAAATATACACACACATTGTTGGCAATATCAAAAATTATTTGGTAAAAAAACACAAAGAAAGTGTGTGTGGACGTCCGTTAGCATGCTTGCTATGATTGCCCAGATTTTGAAGGCAAAATATTTCTTATCCTAGGAAAAAAGTCGGGGGAATCTAACTCTGAAAAAATCGATACTATTTCCTAAGCGCTATGAAAATTAATCACATTTTGCTAAATTAAAACTTTTTTGAATTAATCCACAAAAAAAGTGTGTGGGGACGTCCATTATCATGTTCGCTATCATTTCCCAAATTTTTAAGACAAAATATTTATTATTCTAGAAAAAAAAGCCCGAGGGAACCTAAAACTGGTAAAATCCAAAATTTTCTAAGTATCACATGCCCTTCAACTTATAAAAAAATCTGCCCAAAAGTTAGGTTATTCAGAGAAAAGACAAACAGCATTACTTGTTTTCCATATTGAAAGTTATAAAATTTATGAAACAAACTAATTTCAAAAAATGTAACAGAGGTTCTATTCTTAGGGGGTAACTTTGCTATCCTCTACAATAAAAAAAATTGTCCTCTTACAGATTACATTTTACGTATCGAAAATAAACCCCTTAGAATCTCTGAAAAAGAACTAATCTACCTTAGAGCTAATTAAACCTTCAATGAAAAAAAAAGTTAACGTCAGGCATAATCTGGGATCCTAATCAAAAAGCATTTGAATCCAAGTTTAAAGAAACAAAAGATTTTATAAAAAATAATCTTAACCTTCTAGACGAAAAATCAGTGAAGGGAAACTGCACAGTTATTATTGAGAAAAAAACAGATACAAAATATATTAGTACTTTTAGAAAATAAAAATATTTATAAAATTATTAGTAAACCTAATTTGCGAAATTAAAATAAGAATCTTATCATAAATAACAAGCAGAGAGGCTATGTTTAAAATTGGAATGAATATAACTTCTTTCATAAATGGAATGGGATACCCCTGTCGATGAAAACTCACTGAAAAAGCAATGAAACGGCGCTGGTCAGTGCTGATTCAGTGCTGCTTCTTCAGCACTACCTGTACCGCTAGTTTTATACACCCGAGTTTCCCTTCAAGTGTCCATTTAAATGTTTAAAATGCTATTTTCACCAAATAAATCTAGATTGTGATGTCTTTGAAAAGGTGTGTGTGTTAGTAGCACATACTATAGTGTCAGTGAAAATCGGTGTGCATATGCCTGTGGGGCCAAATTCGCCAAGTGTACCCGCCTAAAATTTTATTGTCCCCGATCTTGTTGAAACTCCACTAAATTGCAGTGTTAGTAGACCTCTTTTGATTCTGTGAAGGGGAGCGCTCTAGTATAACGGGTCGCCATGATGCAGGGGCCGAAGTTTTTGACGTTTCACTCCATCTGCTTATGTTCAATAATCATAACTTCTACTAAAGTTGTCCGATTTAATTTTCGTACCAGGGGTTTTGAAAGGGTTTTTCATGATCTTTGCAATAAAAATAAATGTTTCATTATAAACGCATGGATACCACACTGTAAGTAGCTGAACTGTGGCGCCAGATTTTCTGTAGTGTCCGTAGTGATCCATTAATTAATAACTCTATCTTGTCTCTGTTCTTGGCTCTTTTTTAATGTGTATTCTCAATAGAGTAGGTAACCTTATAGATATTCCTGACAAATATAACACTTGGTTTCTCTATCCTTTGGATGAGACAGTGCTATATTATAACCTTAAATAAAATAGAGGGACAAAATATCTAACGTAGCATTAAACCCGAAGGCGCTTTACTCATTTTTGTAGAATTTATGTTTATCGTCATGTCATGCATTATGGTTCATTAAAAAAATCGTGGTTTACTATTGTGCAAATCGGGCTTCTTTAAATGATAGTTTAATAGATATCTAGTACGTGGGCGGTCCATCGTGGATTGTTTTCGCATATTGTCACACCGAAACAGTTCTGTTTCCTAGCAGAAGAACATTACTTTGACAAAATGGAAGGCAAGAAGAGGCTGGGTCACTGTTGTTGTAATGCTTTCCAAAAGAATAATCACAACAAGCGCACATTCGATCAAAACTTCTGGTGAAAGAAGTTTAGTTCTACACACCAACATCTGGCCCGCATATTAACCTCAAATTTAAAGTCGGAAACGTCCATTTCGCAGTGACTTTGGGTGGTTCAATGGACGAAGAACGAGCTTAATTGCAAATGGTAGAGATCCTCTCCTAAAAAGGGTCAGAAATCACGAGATTATTAGCAAAGCCGCGTTCCTTTACATAGCCGAAAAACAGGCGTCCGAGACCCTTAGTCTAAATTTTAACATCAGAAGTAAGGAAAGTGTATTACTTTAGCTGGATGCTTCTTTTCCAAATGCTAAGGTGAAGAATGCAGAAGTTTTTTTCTCAAATTATCAAGGCTGAATCAATAATATTATGTCAAGAAGTTCCCAGCGATAGGTGCAGAATGGGTCATGCACAAGCTGAGTACCAAGAACACATACTGTCGGGGCGTTCTAACCATGCGGGAACTACGTATCTCTACAGACATAATGCGGCCGCAAGAGTGCTTTATGACCATCTTTTAAGCTGTTACGGTGTAGGCCATGAACCTGCCCTGCCGAACTCTCCGAGGGAGATGGAGTCAATTGTCCAAAATGAGAAGTACCAAATTTTCTTGAACGAAAATTTTCGGACAACCATATCCGTTGCACACTCGAGGCATGACATCGTTCTCCAAGACTTCGAGAAACGAACTATGTTCGTGATCGAATTCTCGGCTGTGGCCGACTACAACATGACTGTTACGGAAAAGGATAAGAAGCAGAGGTGCCCAGATCTCAAAAGGGAGCTGCAACGATTGTACTCAAAATATTCGGTTAAAGTAATTGTCCTTTTGATCGGTGCTCTCGGAGGTACGAAGCTCTTACAGGTTCGTAAACCTAAAGCCATCCCAGCGTGCCAGAAATATCCCAGCGAAACAAGATGATCTTAATTTCGAACTCAAAAATGTCACTGGTTCTATGTTACTTAATTATACTAAGAAAATGGAGATCGTTTAATATCAAGGTCGTGGTACCTCGCTGCATGGGTGCTGAACGACTGAGAACGTGGCTTGCAGGCTGCTGATCGCCTCGTCTCGCCCGCCTTTGTGTTGAGTCTTCGTAGGTTATCCCTGCTAGGTTGTTTCCTCGGCACCGCTCTGTGGTTGGTGCTATATTGCTCGACTCATTCTCTGCCAAGCCACCAAAACAAAAGTAGGTGCAGGGGCGGCTTAGCTGAAGGTTGTAATTAAGCAACAATCTCTAAGAGTAGATCTGAAGCATATGAGGGCGACAAAAACAGGGGATTACTATTTACTGCTTAATACCTTATACCCAAGTTTTGTTTTTCCGAAGGAGGAAAGGTAAGGATGCCATTTGGACGGGAACTTGCAATATGGGTTTAATTTTATCTGGTTCAACATATAGACCCTTCGCGTTTACCAGGAAACCATGGTATTGAATCTGTGAGCGGCAAAACTCACACTTTTCACGATTGATAGATAAATTTGTCCCCCTTGAGCTTGATTAGTACTCGTTCCAACCACGTGAGGTGTTCCTCAAAAGTTTCGGTAGCGGTGATAAAGTCATATCATAGGTATACACAAAGGGTTCGATATTTGGAGTAAATATCCAATTCAACGACATTTCAATTTCAATATTTCACTAATGTAGGGTAGGGGATAGGTATGTTTTTTAGATACTGAATTTAATTTCCGGAACTCCATGCAAAACCGATTTACTAAGTAAAACAGGTCGCAGAGGTCTTTTAAAGTAATAGTAATAAATCATTGCTGTAAAATTGTGAATTATAAATGCAAAATTGGTATTTATTCCGAAAATTTTGCGGAATGGGGGCTTCATAAGGAGAAAAATAAACAAGTTGTCACGTTTATCTTGTTAAAGTAAATATACCCCCCCCCCCCCCAAATAGAAATCATTACAAATTTACAATAAAAAAAACAATGCGCTGATTTTACGAGAACCGAGCTGAGAGTGACGAATAAAATTTCGCCCTGGAGCAAACCAAGACTTTTTAATACGTCTCTGCGTCTACTGACGCCATTTAGAGAACAAATATCAACTTTATCATTTAAAAAATAATTATTAAAGAAACAAGGCCGCCCACCTTTTACCCAAAGTCCTGAGCAATCCTTACACATAAATCCAACAGCAGATACACAATTTTTAAACAAAAACAAACTTTTCTACACTTGCCTTTGTTTTTGGATGCGGAAACTATGAATACTGCGGCATATGATATAAATCGAATAGATCCAACTAAACACCCAGGCAAATCAATTATAAAGAAACATTTAGCTCGATAGTTCGTTTTGATATAATTCGAACACTTTTGAGTGTTGCAGCTCACGATGGGTTAGACCTTGCACAGTTCGAGATTAGGACAGCCTTTTTGTATGGGACTTTACAGTAATCTCTCTCTCTCTCTCTCTCTCTCTCTCTCTATATATATATATATATATATATATATTTCATGTGTTTGCAAGTTATTGAAAAGTTTGTACGATTTGAAGCAGGCTTTAAGATATACGTCTAAACGCTTTACTATTTTTTTTTAAATTTAGATTTTTAAGAAGTACAGCGAATCCGTATTTGTATGTTTTAATTAAAGCTGACAAACGGATGTTTTAGCAATGTATGTGCATGTCAGATGATTGTAGCTGCTACAGATGAATGTATTTTAGATGAGTTTTTAAACACGATAAGTAAAGGGTTTGTAACGACTAATACAAAGGACGTAACTAGCCTTCTTGGAATAGAGATTTTTAAGTTAATGCAAATGCTAATAATGCAAATGTTATTTTGACTCCAATTCAAATCGGATGGAGTTCAGTAGATTTTAAGAAAAAAGGTTGTACGGAACCTTATCGGGAAGCTGTAGGCAATCTCGTGTTTGTGCAAGTAGTGAACAGGCCAGAGATCAGTTTCGCTGTAAACATTCCTGCTAGAGAGTTCCAGAATCCAATCAACGGGCACCGATCCTTAGGAAAGCGAATAATGTGATATCTAAAAGGAAGTGTGGATGTTGTTTTATGTTACTGTAACTTTATGAAGTTCTTCGTACTACTATGCAAGATGTTATTCGGTCACTCTATGGGCCAGTTTGAAATAAAGACACACGAAGAGACGATATTTTTCACTCCTGATGAGTCCTCCCCGTGACGTTGCCCGAAAGTGACATCTGGTCACGTCCCCATTAATTTTCAATGTCTACTGGCTCCTCTGTATGGTCTGTGCATTCAGCACAAAGTTTTAGCGAAAGGCCATCCTGTCAGGAGACGTTGTGGTCACTCCCATCCAATATTTAAATCGGCAACGCATCCAATAGTTTATAAGAGGAAAGCACAAGAGCAGTATCTATTTAGAAAAATTGGATGTACCGTAATAATTCCTTATCCAAGATTAGCATTAAACTTCGGTATTGATGAATTCGAATATAAATGTATAAGGCTCGCGTCTATTACCTGTATACCGAAGGTTCCATTTTCGTAATATTTTGTAAACAGATCTTAGATGTAACTCCTGTGAAGCATCCATGTTCAGAGTACGCGTGGTTCGGTTGACTGGTGTCAGAGCAAAACAAAGGAATCACTAATTCTTTTACTAGAATAAAAATACAACAATTCCAAATATGTTGGGAACCTTGTAGTCTCGAGCGAGTACTCGTGTCCTTGAACAAGAAAAAAAGCACAACAACTCAATTCAATAATCCAGGAAGAAGTCCCATTGTAAGGTCACTAGAATCCAGAGGATCCCCAACCTCCCGGGCAAACAAAATGACCTTACCACCGCCGCAAAAGTATCACTGACTTTACGTTACTTAGGTACATGAAGGAAACGGCATTCGTTTAATTTCGCGGTCGTGGTACCTCGCTGCGCGGCTTTTGAACAACTGAGAACGTGGCTTGTTGCCGAGCGGGTCGTCTCGCCTTCCTTTGTGGTGAGTCCCCACAGGTTGGCGTTGATTGGTTTCTTCCTCGGTGCTGCTGTTTGGTTGGTGTTATGCCGTTCGACTCGTTCTCTGCCGTATCCCAAAAACGAACAAAAATGCACGGGCAGCCTATTGAAGGCTGCATATTAAGAAAAAATATCTAAGAGTAGATCGAAAGCATTTCCGATAAATAAGGAAGCTCTTGTCCTGCCTGATACGAGATTTGTCCTCATTCGGCAAAACATAACGTAACAAATTAATTACTTCTGCCCTAATCCTAATAGTCTCCAAGGCGACTATATTGATTCCCAAAGCTTAGGGAAAATAAATCGCTGTCATGGCAGGCTCTGAAGGCATCCACAATTTCATCCACGTTCCGGGACTATTAATGCACCGAAAAAATGATGCGACTATATTAGTTTAATAATACCTTGGACCAATACGCTTCGCATAAATTAGAATTCTGTTGGTAAAAAAGTGGAACTGGATCTCTTCATTTAACTTAAAATTTTATCGTTTTGAGTATCGAACCGACGCTATAGCAATATCGAATAACATCGATTAAGTAAGTATTGACATGGAGCAGTTCTTTATGTAGAATTCGCAACATTCACAAGATGGAGCAAAGTGAATCCCGACCCGTTCAATCTATTTATACGCAAAATTTCGACGTCTTAACAACAGTGCGTCGATATAGATATACTCGCTACGTTTTGCTCCGTTTTGCTACGTTTGCTAATCTGGAAAATTGCACCCGCTCCCAGCGAAATCACGGTAAAATTTCAGCCACAGCCACGTCTCACGGCCGTGAGATATGTGGTTACAGTCTGTAAAGGAATCAATACGACGATCCAGCAAAAGCCTCGTGCACCCTAAGAACACGGAGCGACCCAAGGACTGCCGCCTTCTGCATTTTTCCCGCAAGTCTTTTAGCATATTGTTGACATGCAGGGATGCTTTTTAGGCCATTAGCAAGTGAAAGCTTGGCACCTCCAAGAGCGCCGATGATAAGGACGATTAGTTTAACAG
>NC_046662.1:142822726-142857918 GCF_010883055.1 Belonocnema kinseyi
GTCAAGAAGAACCATGTCAGGCCTCGAGTGAGCAACAGAAACAATTGTCGAGAATATAAAGTTCCAGTATATGCGGCACTTCCCATTCTCGACAATCGACTCGATTTCCCCAGGAGCATTTAGAGGAGCGATATTAAGGTTAATGGCGTAAGAATGACAGAGATGGTAATAAAGCACTCCTAGTGCCGCATTGTGCCTTTGAATGTAGGTTGTTCCCGCGTGAGTTGGACAATTAGATAGTATGTAAGCTAAATGCTCGGGGTGTGCATGGCACGCCCTGCACCTATCATCGGGAATGTCTTGGACCAAAATGTGGCGACAGTATGTTAAGGTGGAAATGACACCGTCTTGGCATGCAAAAATGAAACCCTCCGTACCAGACTTCAATCCGCGCGATTTAAGGAAAGCAAACGTTTGCTCACAAGACATTGACTGATCTTTCACATTTCTGTGGAAGATACCATGCTGCTTTGTACAGAAACGCTGCTTTGCCCACTTTTTCGTGATTCCTGACCATTTTAAGAAGAGGGTTTCTTCCATTTGCAACTCTATGCGCTGTACCCAGAATAATCCTGTTGTGAAGACATTCAAAACTCAATATTCCGCGACCCCCTTGACGGCGTGAGATGTACAGTCACGGAACGGAAGACTTTAGATGCATGCTTTTGTTCATGTGCATAACCTTTCTTGTCCCGATATTAAGGGATCTGAGCTCGTTCTTCTTCCATGGAACTACTCCAAATGAATAGAGTAGTGTCGGGAAGGCAAGCATGTTCGTTGCAGATACTTTGTCCCTCGCCGACAGTTCGGAAGACCAAATCTGTCGGATGAGACGTTTGTATCTGCTTCGGAGAGTATCCTTTATAGATGTCACATCCTGAATGCGGCTCTGTGGCACGCCCAGGTATGTATAAGTCTCTCCAGCGCAAAGGTGTCATATGGCGCTTCTATCAACGAGCTCAGGATCTTCAGGGATGCCATTAAGTTTTCCTCGCTTCAAATAAACCTTAGCGCATTTATCTAACCCAAATTCCATTCCAATTTCCTTAGTATATCGTTCGACAATCCCTGGAGGTAGATGTAGTTGTGCTTTGTTTTAAGCATAGATCTTAAGATCGTCCATGTAAAATACATGAGTGACCTTGTACTTTCGATCTGCAGGTTTGCCGCACAAGTACCCGTCGGAATGGCGAAGTGCTAGAGATAGTGGCAATAATGTACGGCAAAAGAGGAGTGGGCTCATGGTGTCTCCCTGAAAAACACCTCTCTGAACGGTGACCTTGTTAGTTGTCACACGATTTTTTCCAGATGAGATAGTAAATCTGGTTTTCCAAAGCCACAACAAACTCTCTCTATGCACCTAATTATTTGCGGATGAATCTTTAGGATTTCCAAAAGACAGATGATAAGTCTATGGGAGAACGAATCGAAAGCTTTCCGATAATCAATCCAGGCCATCGATAGGTCACGCTGGTAGAATGCTGCATCTTTGCAGACACATCTATTGATGAGCAGGTTCTGCCGACATCCGGCTACGCCTTTCTTTGAGCCTCGTTGTTCATGCATTTCTTGCCACACAGGTTCAATTGCCCGAACAATCCTATCATTTAGGATAGCTGTGAATATCTTCTAAAGTATGTTCAGACAAGTTATTGGCCTATAATTCTTCGGGTCAGCTAAGTTGCCTATTTTCGGCAGGATTATTGTGAGCCCTTCCACCAACCACTCCGGAATCGGCTCCTCCGACTTCAAATATGAGGTGAAAATACGGGCCAAATGCGGATGGGTTGAAGAAAACTTCTTCCACCAGAAGGTTTTGATACAATCTGATCCCGGTGCGGAATAGTTCTTCATGCCTCTTAATACTTTTTTCACCTCCTCAGTAGTGATGGGTGGACATTCTTTATCAGGTGTTATGAGGGCTTGAGAGAAACCTTGGTGTTGATGTTTCTCCGGGTCGTAAAGCATCGCTCTTCCTCTATTGGATGCCTGCCCGCGGTTGGTCTTAGTGTCGCCTCTCTTTCTCTGTTGTCGGCTTGTTCTAGCTGTGGTAGAGTAGACTTTCCGCTTACATAGCCCCTTTTTCGGAGTAGTTAAGCATGGTTTCGCAGACATTGCTGCGAAAAGTGCGATAGGTCCGGGTGTTTCTCGCACCACAGAGCATGCAGCCGTGCCAATTAACCCCGTTCAGGGGCCACACTCGCATCGTAGCACTCTAGCAAGTCGTGATTCAGTCGCTCCGTCCACCCAAAGTTCGCGCGATCCCGCCGATCCATCGCATTGAATCCATTTTCATTGGCTCCCCCAGCTCTAGATTGGTCAGCATTGTTGGCCGACGATTCGTGTACTCATTTTGCACCTGGAACATCATCTTTCGTGAGTTTCGTCGAATTTTTAAGCATTTTTTAGAAGATGACAGCTGCCAACATATGCAAATAATGGCCTTGGTCGCCGCGCTCTTTGCACGTTTTTCACCGTTTTTTTAAATAGACTTAAAAATATTCTACCTTAAAAATCTCTGTTATTTACAAATTAATTTTTTGTTGTTTTTATTAAAAATATTTTCCATACATTTCGAGACGAAACTGTTCGAAAAATACGGAAATGACGTAAAATTTCGACACGTGCGCACTGCCGACGTCTAGAACAAAAAGCTCTATTAGAATGAGTCATGGCCATATAACGGAATTTTCAAGAGTTTCACCAATCTGTTTTTGAGTATACACCATATTGCAAAACATTAATAAAGATTTAAAAATGTTTCAAAGATTTAAAAATATTTAAAAGGATTTTGAACATTTTATAAAGGCGTGTTTATCAGATTTTAAATATTTCATAACAATTTCACAAAGTTTTTTAAACTTTTAAAAGATGTAAAGGGTTTCAAAGATTTTGAAAAGGTTACAGTTCACCAAATTTCAAAGATTTTAAAACATTTTGAAGGTTTAAAATGTTTCAAAATATTTTAGAAGATTTTTTTTTACTAATTATAGATTTCAAATAATTCAATGATTTCAACGAATAAAAAAGATTTCGCAAACAAATATTTAAGAAAAATTTCCCGAAGAAACCACGTTCGAGATTTTTTGTGAACACATTCCAATATTATGTTACATTGTTTTTAATTTGAAACTAATTATTTATTTGAAATGCGCGGTAAATCCTGGGGAACATAACCTTTTTTCAGAATTTGGTTATACGTATATTTTGCGCACGTCTTCCGAGTCTCGAAGCCTTTGATCAATCAGCGCAAGATCTCGAGCGCGGGAGATTTGGAAACCGAATTAAAATCGCCTATATATCTTTTTTGCATTACACAAATGCAAGAGGGGTTGCATTGTATGCTAGAGTTTATACAATTATATTCCCTATGAATAAATAGTAGACGTCCTTACTGTATGTGTGTGTGTGTGTGTGTGTCGCTCACCATATCTCGCCAACACTTTGACCGATTTCTATCTTCCAAGTCTTATTTTCTTCGTTTCTTCACAACGAAGGCGGCTGCAGAAAAATATTTGAGTGATGTTTTGGTTATGTTCATTTTATAACCTAAAAATGATTTTGACGCATCAGTTTTTTCAATCGCTTTTAATTTTGAGTCAATTTGAATGAATCGTTTTCTAGTTATTTGAGGTTATGTAATTTTTTTCAAAGCGCCGTATTTTGGAGCTTTGGTCTAGTTTTATACATAGAAAACAGTTTTTTATTTTATTAAGTGATTCACTTTTTGTGGCCAATTAGTCAATCTTTTTTTCGCGTATTTTATTAGATTAATAAAGTCTTTTTTGTAAGTGAAAGTGTAGTTTGAGGAAGCTTAGTGACAATTTATGGGTAGTGGTTTATTTACATATTGTTTTTAATTTTCTAAGATTAAAAAAATGCTTTCTCATATGTATGTAATGTACAAGCATTCTTATTTAGTTACCTAAAAACTACTAATCTTTTAAACTTTTTTTTCCTAATTTGTATATAACATAATTTGAAAGCGAAAAGCTTGTGAGAATGAAAGATGTAAAATAATAGAAGAATAAATTTTATTTTAAATTATTTAGACGAACGTATTTGTAGATTTTAAAGTTTGTCAAATTTTAACGCAAACCGAATTTTATAGTAATATTACAATTAAAAAGTGAAACCAAGCAATTTTGTTTATACTGCAAGTGTATAATTATTATAATCTATGTTTGCAACTTGTTTATAGTTGTTATATTTCGTCTTTATGAGATTTTCTGCGATTGGAAATTATTCAATTTATCGGCATCGCCAATTTTAAAGTTATGTTTATTTTCCTTATTATTTAAAGGAATATTTGAAGTTACGTGATTTTTCAGTTTGAGTGTGTGATGAAAGCCTTGTGGCTTGAGAAAAACAGTATGCGAGCAGCAGTGAATCGCGACAGATCGTAGTTCGATCTTTTCGGATCAGTAAAGTGATTAACTGAATAAAGACATTAATTATTACATCTTACAAAAATGTCTATAAAAACGAGTGAGTGAGTGATCTGTGTGGTTCTAAAAAATGGTCTTAGTCTGCCAAGTATTCTATACTTAAAATAAAACTTGAACTTATTATTATTTCCAACGATTCTTCTCTGTCTATTCCTGATCTGACAAAATTAATATTTATAAACATAAACATTAAACAAAATGGTCCTTCGAGCCGGATAGAAGATCTTGAAAAAACATTCAAAAGTGTAGAATTAATATTGAAAAGATCAAAGTGAACAATTTTATTTGGTGAAAGCACAGGAACTAGGTGGAAAATATAACGGCTTGAGGTCACATAGCAAGGAAAAGCTGATGACAACATCTTCGTACGTACTATAATGCAGTCGTCCTTCTCCAAACAATCTGTACTGTACTCTTCATGCTGTCATTCTTCATTGGATCGGTCTTTCATTATTCTTCACCTGAAGGAAGAAATAACAGGTTTGCCAGCTGATATTTGGATGATTGTCAACACATTTAATTTTAGACTTCTTCGATTACTAACTTTCTCCACTGGTAAGATGGCAACTTTAATTTGCCCATAATGAAAGAGGCTCGTTCTGGCGAACAAAATAATAATTCAGACCGTAGTATTTCAGTGATGATTTATTGACATTTTATTGATAACTATGCTCTCGCACACTCAAATTTGCTTGCGTTATCAGAGTACCTTAAAACTAAAGAAATAAGTTCCTTAGATTGCAATAAGACTTTTCAATTTTATCTGAAGTATCAGCAAGTGTCAATTTGAATTTCTCCTTTTGTTAAAATGAATCCATTATTCTCTGAGTTATCAGAGATTTCTCAGGCGATGCTACGCACTGAAACCAATTTTAAGAAAATTGGAAAAGCCAATCTAACAGTGGGCACTATCAAATCTCGGATAGAACTTCTTGAACAACGCTGGAAGAGTTGTGAAACCCTGCATGTGGAGATTAAGACTGGAACTCTACCTCGGCTGAGTGTGAGAAATTGGAATATTTCACAAAGTCTAAGTATCTCGCTATTGAAGATGCTTATCTCAATGCGCGAGATTTTTTATATAATCAATTGGTCTTGCTTACTCCTGAGACTCAGGTTAATGAAAGTTTAAATCAGTCTCAAATTATTCGTCTTGATTCCTTGCCTGTTGAACTTCCTCAAATCACTTTACCGGAGTTTTCAGGAGACTACAAGGATTGGGAGAATTTCCGCGATTTATTTAATGCTTTGATAATTCAAAACGATTCCTTGTCAAATGTAACAAGATTTAACTATTTGAAATTGTCCTTAAAGGGCGAAGCTGAGGGTTTTTTAAGACATGTTTCGATAACTGATGCTAACTTTATCTCCACTTGGGAATCGCTAAAGACGAGATTTGACAACAAAAGAGCTTTAATCTCAACTCATTTACAAGCCTTTATCAATCTTCCTAATGTGTCGAATAATCTTCTGGAAGACTTAAAAAACTTACGTGTTAAAACAAATGAGTCATTGGCGGCTCTCAAAAATCTTAAACGCTTAGCAGAACATTGGAGTGATTTACTTGTTTTTGTAATGGTTAAAAAGTTCAGTATTGGTGCTCTCAAGGAATGGGAGATGCATATTGGTTCTAGCACTGATTATCCCACTTATCAGCAACTTGACTCATTTTTGGAGAGTCGCATATGTATTTTGGAGGCTATTAAAGCTTCAAAACCTGTTGCGCGTTCTCAAGAAAAGAGTAGGACTTCAAAACAATCGGGAGTTAGGAGCCACAATGCAATTTCTAGCTCACAGTGTGTCCTTTGTAAGGATAATCAGTCTTTATTTAAATGCAACCAATTCAAAACGCTGTCTGTGGACAGGCGTAGGAAAGTTGCTACAAATAATCATTGTTATAATTATCTCACACTTGGACATCGACCACATAATTGTGTTAGTAAATTCAAATGTTACAAGTGCTGTAGGAGACATAATTCCCCGTTGCATTCAGATGATTAGAATTCAAATCCCACCTTACCACCAACTAACTCTGCATCGGTTAATTCTCAATTAGCAGTTTCAGGTTCTCTCGCGTCACAATCAAATGATCCCGGCCATTCCACCCTGGGGGTGGGAGTGAATCATGTTTCGCTTAAAGAAGCAGACGATGAAGTTTTGTTTTATTTTCTGAATAATCATCCAAATTTATCGTGCTCAACCTCACTCGCTACGGCTGTTATTTCCTTCCGAGCTGAAAATGGAAGAAGTCACAGATTTAGAGTTTTGCTGGACCCAGGATCTGTATGTTGTTTTATTACCGAGAGAGCAATGAAAAAATTAAGTCCACGCTACAAAAAGGTTAAAGCAGTAGTATATGGGGTTTGAGGAGTTAGTATTAGTTCTTTAAGAAAGTTGGCACAATTTAATTTAATTCCTACACAAAAGAACTGTCCTAATTTCCACATCCAAGCTTTAGTGTTATTACACCTTAGTTCATACACTCCTCCTGTAAGATCTGACGTGGGAAATGAAGATCAATTAAAAGAGTTCGGGTCAGCAGATCCAAATCCCTTTAGCTCCCATCAAGTTGATTTGATTTTAGGAGCCGATAAATATGGCTCATGTTTACTTCCTGGTCTCCAACAGGGTATATTGGGTTCTCTTTCTGCGCAAAGTAACGTTTTTGGTAGGATATTATCTGGGCCGGTTTCAGTCACAAATAAAATAGTAATTAATACTCCAGTTATAGAACATCAGGCTATTTTAGCAGAAGTCTTGCATGAAGACTTAGCCAGGTTCTGGGAGGTAGAGGAAGTTCCCTTTAAAAATACTTTGATAGATGACGAAATGTCTTGTGATAAGTATTTTGCCAAGAATTACCAACGGACAAAAGACGGACGTTACAATAATAAGAATAAAGTAATTCGTCGTTTATCGGAGAAATCGGAATTATTGTTACAATACTCCAATTTCTTATCAGAATATGAAAGTCTTGGACACATGGAACTTCTTTAAGAAAAGGAATTGAATAGTTTTCCAAAAACGGTGTATTTGCCTTATCACTCTATCTTAAGAGAAAGTAGTTCTACTACTAAGTTGAGGGTTGTTTTCAACGCTCCCAATTTAACTTCCAATAATTCTTCCTTGAATTCTCATCTTCACATCGGTCCCAAGATTCTCAATGATTTGGTTTCAATCATTATGAATTGGAGATCACATCGCTTTGTTTATATGGCTGACATTGAAAAAATGTTTAGACAAATTCTAGTTGACCCTCGGGATTGCGACTATCAAAGAATTGTCTGGATTTCTCCTGATAAAAGGCTCGTCGCTTATAGAATTTTAACCGTCACTTACTGTACTGCCTCTTCTCTTTATTTAGCTAACAAAGTGGTTAAGCAGTTAGCTTATGATGAAGGAAATAGATTTTCTTTAGCCCAAACTATATTAGAAAATAATGTTTACGTCGATGATGTTTTTTTTGGTGCAGGTAGTCAGATTGAGGCTAAACAGGTGCGAGCTCAAGTAACACTGTTATTAGAAGCTGGCGGTTTCCATTTGCGAAAATGAGCCGCAAATGAACCCGAACTATTGGAAGATTCTCCCTCGGGAGAAAACAAACGTGCTATCGAATTTCGGTTAGCGGAGAACGCTCAGCTGAAGGTTCTAGGTTTATTTTGGGATCCTAAGTCCGATTAATCTCTTCTTAAAGTGACTTTTTCTTTAGTCGAAAATCCAACAAAACGGATTTTTCTTTCATTAATAGTTAAGTTGTATGATCTTAAAGGTTGGATAACTTCAGTAATAATAGTGGCAAAAATTTTAATGCAAGAACTTTGGCTGCGTAAACTCGACTGGGACGACAGACTACCTGAGGATCTTAAAATTCAATGATTAAATTATCATGGTTCTCTGGAAAAATTAGTAGCACTTGAAGTCCCCAGATGGACACGACAACTGCAGACAAACTCTGAAATGAGAGCTTCCAAGAAGCTCTCATATTTTGGATTAAATTTGTCCAGGACAATTCCTTTTCTAATGAGATAAAAGCTTTGAACGAAGAAGATAGGGTGGTTCTAAAGAACTCGATATTAAAAAGTTTGAATCCATTTCTGCATTCCAACAATCTCTTAAGGTAGCTGGAAGACTAGGGTATGCTCATATCAGCTTTGATGAGAAGCATGCCGCCTCACCACATGAGTGAGCCTATCGCCACGCATGCTCACATTCGATCTTTACACGGTGGTCAGCAATTCACTTTACATACGCTCAGACAGCGTTACTGGATTTTAGGAGCTCGCTCTTTGGTTAAACGACTGATGAAAAGGTTGCCTGGAGTGCACACGTGAGAGAGCGGCTTTGCCTAAACAACTTATGCGGGACTTACCTGAATTTAGAGTAACACCAAATCGTCCATTCACACATTCTGATGTAGACTATGTAGGCCCATTTAATGTTCGCTTTGCTTCCGGTCATGGCAGAAAAAGTTACAAAACTTACGTTGCGCTTTTCGTCTGTTGTTGTACGCGATCTGTCCATTTAGAACTTGTTTCTGAATATTCATCTGCCGCTTTTCTTATCGCCTTTCAGTGATTTTCTTTAATGCGAGGAAGACCTGTACACTTGTACAGTGATAATGGTGCGACATTTCTCGGTGCTGACCGGGAATTAAAGAATTGTCTTTTGAATCATAGGCTGGATGCTAATTTGCATAATGAGTTCGCAATTCAAGGTACTTCTTATCATTTCATACCTCCTTCCGCTCCTCATTTTGGGTGTTTATGGGAGGCTGGAGTTAAGAGTTTTAAACACCATCTAAAAAAAATTGTAGGTGCACATACTCTTAGATACGAAGAGTTTTATATTCTTCTTACTCGTAAAGAAGCTTGCCTCAATTCCCGTCCTATTGCCCATCTTTCAAATGATCCTGAAGACTTTTCCTATCTTACACCTGGACATTTTCTGATTGGAACCCCCTTGACCAGCATTCCAGAACCCTCATTGGAATTTACTTAGGAAAATCGATTAAATCGATGGCAGTTAGTACAAAAAATTGCAGATATTTACTGGAGAAGATGGGCTGTTGATTATTCACAGTCTTTACAAAAAAGCTACAAATGGTTCAACGAAGAACTAAATTTTGTGATCGGTGATATCGTTCTTTTGAAACATGATTCGTTACCGCCTTCTAGATGGTTGTTAGGTCGCATAGTTAAATGCTGCAAGGGAAAGGACGATTTAGTACGTTCTGTTCGCGCAAAAACTGCCAGTTCGGAATACGAACGTCCGATTATTCAAATTTGTCTGTTACCAGTAAGAGCGAAAGAAATGAGCGAAATCTGAACAACTATTATTAACTAGATGTATAAGAAATTATTCTCTAAACTTAGTAGATTATGGTGGGCGGCTAAGACTATTAAATTGTTGTTACATTTATACTATTTCTTTACGGCGGGCGGCATTTGCGTGGTTGACAAATACTCGATTAAGCACTTATTGTTTTTTCTTTTCGTCGTGCAGTTACCACTCACGAGGCGGGCTGTATGCTTAAAGTATTGATGTTTCATCTTTATGAGATTTTCTGCGATTGAAAATTATCCAATTTATCGCCATCGCCTATTTCAAAGTTATTTTTCTTATTATTTAAAGGAATATTTGAAGTTACGTGATTTCTCAGTTTGAGTGTGTGATGATAGCCTTGTCGCTTGAGAAAAACAGTGTGCAAGCAGCAGTGAATTTGGAATTTTCTATGTGGAAAATTGACTGAAATCGAAATTTATAGTGTAGGAGAGGAAAAGTTTGGGATGCGGAGGTATTAATGACTTAATTTAGTTTCTTTTAATAATTTCAAATAATAATAAGAATTTTTTTAATTTTTTCGTTCGGAGTGCCTCACAGTAAGGTGAAATAAAAAAATATATATATATATTTTGCTTGAAAGCGTCTAAAATGTTCATTTGTTTATAAAATAAAGAAGTCTTAATGTATAGCAACATTTTTCAGAAAACATCATTGGCAATATAATTTCAGCAAGGTCAGCAGGAAAAACCATTTCTTTCACTGTTTCACAGAAACACATATTGATGAATGGTAAATTTTGTTCAAAATAAATTGTTAGTGATACAATAATCACTAAGCAATTTTAGAGCAGAAATATATTTTGAAGACGAATATCCCCTAATATCGATTATTTGTTAATAATATCTGTTTACAACAATTAACTTTACCCGTTAACAATGTTTATTCCTTTTTATACCTCTCTGCATTAAATCCAAATAACGGGATGCATAAAAAAATTGTGTCTAGCAGATAAAAAATGAAATTTAAAAAGTCGAGACATTTTATGTTGTTTGCATTAAAATAGAAATGAACTAAACTTTAAAATAACCAAAAGTACACTCACCTTTTTCTGAAAAATTTACTCTTTAATTTAAAAAAATTTAATTGGTGCCTAATTGTGCGCACGGTTCTCGTCGTGGAGATACTGTCGTCTGCTACCCGTAGATTTCCACGTTTTCGAGAAACGAATATTTTTCCTCAAAATTTTCATATCGCCAGCACAAGGGTTTGTCTTCAAAAGTTGTATTGATCTGAGGATCAAGCAAAACCCCGTATACTTGGTAATTTTTTTCTTTCGTTCTCAAATACTTGGACCAAAAATACATATTAAAACAGTGTTTTACTTATAAAAAATTAAAAGTTTGACTTAATCAAGACCTTAGAGGACTCCTATATTAATGAAATTTCTTTGAATTTCAAGAAAAAAGCTTTTCACATCAAATGGAACTTAAAAGGTGCAGAGATTTTTCAAGTAAACAATTTTGAGCTTTGTGAGTTAAGTAAGTTTGGCTTGGTTGTCTCGTATTGGAGTTTTTGCATATTCCTACATTAAAGAAGAAAATTTTTAATGTATTTTATACCAGAATTACTTCCTGATAGTATCAGAAAAAGGTCCTTATTTCGTTCATATATGTGGCACCGAAAGCTCAAAATCACGAAAATGTACATTTTTCTCGTTATTTTCAGCTCAATTTTTGTATGATGCGAGTAAATGGTCAAGTTTGCAGACTATAATAGCATAATTGTCTATATATTAAAACCCGCATTAAAAACATTTTTATCTTCACGTACTCACATTAAAGTACCGAAAAATGGTTCAAACCTTCAAAAATCGCATATTTATAGTTATTTTCAAGGCAATTATTTTTTTCTGATCCACAGAAACGGCAAAAGTAGCATACGAAGAGTATAATTATATACGTATCTATGTAGTAGTTACTCAGCTGTCTATTCACGCTCAAACTCGCTTTGCTACCTGCATAAATTGTTTTTATTGCTTGTAGGAGCCATCCATTAAATCCGTATTCTTTCAGGACTTCCTAAAGTTTACTTCTATCTAACTTGTTACACGCTTTTTCCAGGTTAACAAATACACATAAAACTGTTTCATTTTCTCTCAAACTTTTTTCTGTGATCTATCTCAAGTAAAATATCCGATCCGCACATGATCTTCCTAGCATAAACCCAAACTGGACTTTATATATATTTTATTTTGTTATTTTCATTACCCTATGAACAGGTATTTTTTAATATATATTTTTCTTACAGTACTTAGCACGCTGATCTCCACCATATTTAAGCATTTTAGCGTTAATACTGTCAACAGCATTTTTTTTACTCACCATTTCTTATGTTCCTACTTATATCCTTACCCTCAGAGGGTCAGATTTTCTCAACCGGGTTTTCTAACGTATCGTATTACATTTCACACTTATGTTGACTTATAGCTTCGCCTCCCAATAATTCTTTGAAATAGTCTCTCAAAGCGTTTAAAAGTCTCCCGTCTGTATCATAGCATTTTAATGTTACTATTTCTCATGGTTTCTAACTCTTCACTACTATTTACTTTCATGCTCATCAACGCCAATTTATAAAACAGTTCCTTGCTTCCTTCAGAATCGATTTGAATTTCCCTCCCTTCTTCTGCCTTACTTTTATCTTTACTTTCTTTAACTAGTACTTTAACTTTCCTGTTTTGTCTCTTTAATCATTGTAAAGTCTATTTCTCTCCTCGCTGATGCCTGTAATGCGCAGCTTCCTTGGATCCGCGTAATACTTTCCTGGACAGCTACGTGGATTTCATCATTCCACCACGCATCGCCAGACATCTTTCATACAACCGCAGTATCACACTCTCCATTCGCACTCCTAACAATGATATCCCAGAGCATAATCCATGCGCTCTCTATATCTTTATTGCTTATTAGCGCCTCCCAAGTTACACTATCTATGTATTCGTATATCTTATTCTGAAAATCACGTCTGTTTTTTTTTTTGGTTCTCTTTCTTCTGCATCCTTGGCCTAAGTTCATTTTTGAGTCTAGAAGATAATGATCCGTTCGACTTTCAGAACCCCTCACAACCTTTGTATCGTTTACTAGCTCTCTTAGTCGTTTATTCGCAAGAACGAAATAAATTATATTGTAGCTATATCCTCTGCATCAGGTGTACATGTGAATAATTGTATGCCTAAACATAGCATTTGTAATAAACAAGCCCTTTTCAAAGCATAAATTAACTGATCTGTGTCCGTAACTATTTATTTTTGAATTCTAAAAATTACCTAGGAACCTTTCCGTACCCTGACGTTGGACACCAACCCATCCATTATTATCTCCTAGTAAAACCATTCTTTTGCCATGATCGTAAGTATCTATAGTATCACTTAAATTGTCTCAGAAAGCGTCTTTTACCTGACTCCTTTATCATTAACTGGGGCCTAGCACACTATGGTGGATAATCTTGCGATTTCTATTTTCATTCCCACCCACAACAATGAAGGCGATACAAATCCATGATTGTTCACATACTGCCTTGCTCTCTCATTAATATGCAGACCAAACCCTTGACTAGTCTGTGATTCACTAACAACTTCTGGTCACATTCAAGTCTGTTCTTTAACGCCATATTTTTTATCTTTCTAATGTTGTTGCCTAATGCTCCTTTCTGTTTGATAATTCGCCTTTCTAGAATTCCAAACACCCAGTCTTTATTCAGCGCCTGAAACTTTAGCTTTACCGGATGCATGCCTTTCGTCAATCAAAGTTCAATTTCTAAAAAGACCCCGCACAAAACGCATATAAAAAAGGTTTCAGTGGATTTTTCTAAATTTTGGATATGCTGCAGATTATGACATCCCGGATAAAAAGTACTTATACCAAAAAGTAAAAAATGGACAGTTTTTCGTTCGTATCGCATCAAAGTTCTCTTTTCGTGCACGCTAGAGTCGACATACGGAAACTCGAGGACTGTTTCGCGCCCCGGTCAGGAATCATGCCCAACTCCGTGCCTCATTGATATTTTGTACTTTAGGACCCCCTGATCAATAATATACGTATCTAAAGGTCGAAAGAAGGATAATTTTTCTTTGGTGTTGGGTACAAAGCCAATTTTCATGCATGCTGACAGAGACATACCGACACTAGAGGATTGGTTGGCACATGTACATGGTTCATAAATGTACATTATCGATCAGAGGACCCTAAACTACAAAACGTCAAAGAAGCATAAAGTTGGGTATGAGTCCTGAGCGTGGCACCAAACGGTCTTCGAGTGTCGGTATGCCTCCTTTGGCATGAACAAAAAGCGTTTTTTGACGCAACACTAACGAAAAATGATTTCTCTCTCGACCTTCATTCATGTATATTACCAATCAATTCCCTCTTTCTCTCATTACTTTCACTATGCAAAATTGGAACATTATCCCAGTTAAACTCATGGTCAACATCAACAAATTCCTTTGTATGTCTGGCAAGAACACTCGTATAACAGCGTCCCAAACGAACATCACTTTTGTGATCCTCTATCCTAGTATTAAGAAGTCTGCCAGTCTGTCCCCCGTTATTCATCTTAGAGATCCTGCAAGTGATCTTATAGACAATACCACCCTTTTTAAAATTATCTAAAGGATTTTTGCAAAAATTGATCACCAAATCCATTTTAAATGGAATGCGGAAAATAGTATGAATTAAAATTTTTTCTAACAAGTTCAATAGTTTTAGAAATTTGACCAAAAAATGGAAGAACAAAAGTACTAAACGAACTATATTCCTTGAACTCTTTCTGATTATCTACAAGCAAATTATTAATCTCTTTTTTTTTGATTTGTTGAACTCTAAATGCAATATGTTTCTCAATTAACTTTTTTGGATAATGATTCGGAAAAAGGATATTCCTAACAATATTCAAATTTCTTGTGTGGAATGAATAATGGGACAAGCCCAGAGCTCTGTCAACCAAGTTCTTAATTACTGCAATTTTGTTTTGAAAGGGATGAGCAGAAAGGAAATGTAAAATTCTACCTGAATATGTACTTTTTCTGTATCAATTGGTAATAATATTACCATCCCAATCCTTAGTTACTTCTATGTCCAAAAAACTGATTTTATAATCGTGTTCTATTTCATGAGTAAATTGAAGTTTTGGATGAAAACTCTTAAAAGTATCAATGACGATCTGTAACTTTTCTAGAGGAGCACATAATAAGGTATCGTCGACGAACCGAAAATAAGAAGACAAAACAAAATCTAATTTCCCAAAAACAAAAACCTCCAAATCTTCCATCACTAGTTCAGCCATAATCGGAGGAATGACTGAACCTATGGGAGTACCAGACTTCTGTCTATAGAAAGATCCATTACATTTAAAATAAGTTGACTCCACAATAAAAACTATCCCTTTAATAAAATCTTTTTGAAATAATAGAGTACGGGTTTTTATATTGGCGCATCTATTTAAAATTGCATTTTTAACTAATTCAAGGGGTATACTCGGAATAGTCATTCGATTCTCAGGTATCAAAGAGAGAGCACCTGTTCATGGATGCCGTCAATTTCTACCACTTACATTTTTCTTGCCTTGATAAGGGTACTGTAAGGGTACCGAAACGTTGGTAATGCAGTTTTATTTATGTTTTTTATTTTTTTAAATTTTATTGTAATTTGATTATAATAAAAATAAGAAAGACGAAAGAAAGAAAAAGAGAAGGAAGGGGATGTGGTTCTCATTTTTCTTTCCTATCTTTTTTATTTTTGTCCGAAAATTTTATTTTTTTTTTGTTTTTTTTTCCAGATTACAATAGGATCTTCTGTTTTTGCTTATTCATTGTAGTCCAAATTTGGTCATTGGATTCTTGTTTTACTTACAGGAATTTGCATCAATTTGATTATTGGACGTTAAATGGGATTTTTAATTTGGATTTTGGTCTAATTTAAATTTCTTAAATTTAGGAAGAGAAAAGACAATGTAAAGAAAGTAAAGTAAAGTAATACTATATAATTCATTGGATGAGATCCCGTTTTTAAACGGATTAAAAATCCAATCAAATTTCGGACTTCTTTAAAAATCTTTCTTTAAGAAATAGCATCGAAAAGATTTTTGAGTTCTCATGATCAAGAAGGGTTAAAAAAAATCATTTTCTTAAATTCCTTATGAATCGCTTAGTTTTCGTTCCACTATTTTTATTTTTTAATTAGTAACAGAATAATAACGTAGTTATTATGTAAGCGATGCAAGGAGTCGATTGTTGAGCTCCCGTATTTAAACGGGTGAAAAAAGAATCAACTTCCTTACACTCTACATAATTTTGTTTTATAAATCAATGTCAACGCTATCATATTTTTTAGATTAATGCCCAAAAGTACTGATGACAGACGTTCCAATTAGGGCTGGAACTTCATGACTGGAATTTGTATATTTAATCGGATACTCGGGGACCTGTGTATCCGAGATCGCGAGCAATACCCGGGTATCCGGATACTCAACGCATTTTTCTGAATTTTAAATATTTCTCATTCTACATCAAGTTACAAATGCAAAGATGACGAAAAGTAAACGCGCAATAGTGTCATAAACCATGTTTGAGAATCAAACGAAATAACCAAAATGTCAGAACGCTCGCAACGTAAAAAACCAAAAATATAGTTTAAGGTGTAACCCACGTTCATCGATCCTCCGTCAAATAAAGTAATCAACATTGAAATTAAAATTCCAACTTTAAATCTTCGGTCATACGATCATTTATTACTATAATTTGGTTTATAACAACGATTTGGCCACTTTTTTATGCGTTCTTCAGGTTAAAAAAATTTGTATTCTAAAATTAATAATATAAAAGTAAACAATAAATAAATCTTTAAAAGTCAGAATTTTTAAGTCATCGAAAATTTCTTAACATTGTACTTACAGTTAAGTCATAGCAACTAATTTTCTGTGTAAATTGTAATGAGAATTGATAATTTGAAAATTTCTTGTGGAATTTAAAGATTTAAACTTGGAATTTTAATTTCAATGTTGATTACTGTAAAAAACCAAGTTGGTTTTGGGAGTTTGTGTTTGAACAGTCAAATGGTCTATGTGCAGAATGCAAAATATGAAAAAAAGAACTTTCGTACAACCATTCAGCATCGGCTTTAAATAAGCACCTTCGACAAGTGAATTTACTTAAGCCTGGGGGACAAAGGTATATGAAATTATGCAATTTTCTAAGTTCATTTTTTATAATAAAATTATATATTAAATTATTTCCTTTGTATACAAATAAAAGTTAATCCGATGTAATTTTATAAATTTAATTATGCATTTAAAAATTGAAATTTGGTGGTAGAACAACACGAAAAAGTTTTGTTTATCTGAGTTTTTCATTTCTACAAATTTTAATATTCTTTTAACCAATTTTTAAATTTTAAAATAAGGTAAAAAGTGGACTGAAATGTAGCATTTCCAAAATATGTTTTCGTCTCTTCTTTAAATATAAAATTCACAAAAATGGATTATTTATTTATTAATTTATTGGTAAATATATTAATTTTTTTCATTCACTGATTTATTTATACCGTCATATTTCAAGTAAAAACTAACCTATTGGGAAAATCTCATTCCTTGCCCTTTTTGGATCAAATGAAAAAAAAAGATATTGATAAAGATCATTTAGTCAGCAAGAATTAACAAGACACAGATTTACCTTTTGAGTTGGTCCCAGTTTCGAAAAAGCAACGGATGAGTGTTCTAAAACAAAAGTATGGAGTGGTTCGACAGGAAGAGATATCTAAGGCCTTAAGCTCTATGATCAAAAAGGAACAATTATCGATATCAATCGTTTCCAGTGATGGTCTACGTGATTTTCTCAGTGCAGTTGCTCCTGATTACGTAATTCCAGACTAAAACGCCATGTGAAAGTGAGTTAAATTATAAAATGCTATACGAGAACAGAGAATTAGAGATGATATTTTTAAATGCGAATCAGCAACGTTTTCCTTAGATGTCTGGCTGTCAAGCAAAGATGATCCATATATATTAGTAAAGCTGCATTACATAAATATGGATTAGAAATTGAAGATTTGGTCTCTTTATTGTGAAAGGATTGAAGATAATCCACGAGATACCAGTTTAGTTGTAGCTCTAAAACGTATTATTAATGAATTCCTTTTGCAACTGAGGTGATTCAAAATAGTGTATACAATGCATTGATTTCTTATGAGGGTTTCGATGATGTGTATACCTAGGTTAAAAAAGTCATTCGCTACTTTGAAGAATCTGATGAAGCAGCAGCATCCTTGGTAAAAAAAACGGATAATGTTAGAAACAACGCCTGGAAAGTTGATAGAAGGACAGTTTGATAGACATGATTTGGTTTATGGCATGTTCAATACGTTTTTAGAAAATCGTATACCTATTGCTGCGGTATTATCTGATAAAGTGGAAAAATAATTCATAACTGGACAATATGAATTGTCTGATATTCAATGGAAACTTATCACAAATTTAGTAACTTTACTTTTTCCATTGCAATCGGCAATTAAAATACTTAACACTCATTCAGAAGTCACAATTTTTACGGAATCACTTGATAATTGATAATGGATAATGATGAATTGGATGCAACTTCTGCTCATCAGATTATTAAATTCTTAGATCCTAGACATAAGAAGTTATTATATGCTGAATTTACATATAAAGGGAGACAACCTATTTTCCGAAATGTTCAGAAAATGGCTGCAGATATGTCAACTGATGAAACGGATAATGCAAGTAGTAAAAATTCAGCTATTGACTTCATCCTCAACAATACATCGAATTTAAAAGTACTCCAATGCAGTATCAAAGGTATTCAGCTGAAATGGAAATCAACTACGATGTGAATCCTCTAGAGTGGTGGAAAAATTACGAATTGATCTACCCTTTAATAGCTGAATTAGCCAACAAAATTTGGCCGTACCCTCGTCATCAGCGAAATCCGTTACTATGTTTTCTGCAGATGGGCCGACTATAGCAGCAAGAAGAAACTGCCTACCTCCAGACAGTAACAACTTTTTAATACCCGTGAACCATAATGAGGAGTATATTTAGACTTTTCGATTTTTTAAATGAAAGCTTTTATGTTCATTTTTTAAATTCAATTGATTTTGTTGCTACTATGCACTGAATTTGTATCTGCTAAAATTGAAATATTCAATGGAAGATGAAGTTATCAATTTCGTGCAGTGAAAAAAATGGTTTCTAGAGACTCCATTCACTACCATCAAGAATTAAAATAATAACTGTTTGAAATAATTTCTTAATGTGTATTTAAAGAATATGAAAAATAACTTTTTATCTTTCAGGGTGGCCGATAGACTTTATTTAAAAAATTCTCCGATGTTTCTGTAACCATTTTTTTTAATTTACGCTGAAAAATAATATTTATTTAACAGAAATAAAATTGGCGGTATTGTTATCAGTTTCACATTAAAAAAAGTAAATGCCTTAATACTTGATAACATCTCTAGAAATCTTTTAGATTTTATTGCAATCTTGTGAAATTCCTTGATGTGAATTTCATGAAATTCCGTAAATGAAGAATCTAGAAATTTCATGAAAGTCTGACAAATATGATACCATTCTTTTTATTTGGTTAAAATCTTTTTCATTGTCCTCAGTTTGAATTTTTAACTATCTTCAATTCCTTAATTCCCTTGAAATCCTTTTAAATCTCCAAATTGCTTACATTCCGATATAATCTATTCAAATACCTTAGAATTGGTAACTTCTTGAAATTTTGTGAGCGGTTTTTTATTTTTTAAATAATTGCATAGTTGATTATCTTAGTATCTTCATAAAAATCCTTGACGTATCTCAGAGTTTCTCAGACCAATGAAATTCCATGATTTTACTACGAATTCTAGGTTTTCTCTAACTGGTGGCCACTCTGTCTTGAATAAAAACCATAATAAAGGAAAATCGGAAAATTGTATTAAATTCCAGTTTACTTCTGGAATAATTAACATTTGTAATGTTTTTAATATAGATGACGAGCATGGTATTACTAAATATTATTTTTCCAAAACTGCGAACGTTGGATATATCTAGGGATGATATTTTCACCACAATAATGGACCTCCGTTTGGATCTATTTGTTGCTTTGCCATGTACAATTCGTATTTAGATGCCACATGTTTTGATTTATCATGTCGTTGGGGTTGAAAAATAAAATCTATTGGCGTTTCAGCGTTTCTTGCTTTTGAAGGTTCTGTAATAAGCACATCCTTCATCAGTTCTTGAATAGGCTTCCTATTCCTTTTTCTGGTTTCATTTTGTTCAGACTGCAGTGACTTGTGATGTGGATCGAGAAGGGCAGAACTTTGTACAGCCGTAAGATTCTCTTTTGAGTTAGATTGCGTTCGAAATCATACTATAAGTTGTTTCGCTACTACGTTTTTGAAGTCATTGATGAGATTACAGTTTTCAGTGGTAGGTTTAAGATGATAATCTAAAATACCTTTTATTACGGACCGGACCATCGATATTGTAGAATCAGACTGAGAAAGGTACAAGGTCGTTGTAATCTGCCAATGTAAATTAATTTGCCTAATCTTATTTGGTAACCTACCGATCCCAAATTACTGCAGTTAAGGGAAACCGATTTTCCAAAAATCTTATTAACATAAGAAATGTTGAATTCTATCTGGTAGAGAAGTTTTGAATTAGTTTGCTTATTTTAAACTTTAACTCCACTTGTTTTTTTAAAACAGCAGTAGCAACATTGGAGTGATGTAAATACGTAACTATTCTGCTGATCGTCTTACAAATTCTCTTTATTCCGTTTTTCGAACTAAAACCTTTGTTGACAGAAAGTTGTAGGGTTTGATCAGAACAAGAGATATTATGCTTAACTTTATCAAGAAAATTCACTGCCGCTGTGACAAGAGCAGCATCGTCGTGTAAAATTAAGCTTACTTTTTCTTCCAAGTTCCATTCTTCTACTACCTTCTCTAAATTACTTGCCGAATTAATCGCATTTGGCCGTTTATCTAAATGTTCAATACTTAAAGAAAAGCATCTTATTTTCCAGTCTTCGTCGGTATAATTTATATCGAAGTCTTACCACATGGTTATACGCTTTATAAATCTTTTTCAAAGATCGTTCTTAGACAATCTACTTAATAACGCGGTTCCACAATACTCATAAAGTTACGAAAACCTTGACTTCAAATAATTGATATGGGAAATTGATTTGAAATTACCAGTTCAGTTGCTGTTTGAGTAATTATTTCACGAAGTTCGTTCCGAGGAATATTCCTCAATCTTTTTCCATTTCCGTTTCCTTGGTGGTCCATTCAAATTCGCTGCTTTTGCAGAAACTCACTCACAACTCACTTTGCAGAACTCACTTTTTTGTCTCCCTTAATTAAATTAAGCAGTAACTTTTTATTTGAATTCGGCACTTTGGAACCTACATTGTGCTTATGCAGTAAGTGGTGGCTTAGTGATGACGTCGAGTTTTGTTATCAAAATATTTCGCTGCAAATATGACACATTATAACAAAATAATCCCATATCCAGCTTGGCCGTTGATGCGACATGCTAAAAAACTCAATGTATAGTTATCTGACGTCTGTGATCCTGTTACCTTTGGTTTAACTGTATTCCCGCTAACCGGAACTTATCCTGATACCCGGGTATCCGGGTATTACCTGAATACCCGGGTACCCGATACTTAGGTTATTACCCGGGTATCCGGGTACCCGTGTAATACCCGTGCCATCGGGTACTCGCCTGAGTACCCGGTTTACCGGGTATTGGAAAAGTCAGAGCCCTAATATATTCAGTATATGTAACCAGTATTATCATTTTAACTAACAAGGGGACCTGTAGGTCTGCTTTTTTGTTTAAATTGATACTCTTCTCAATAGAAGGTACATAGAAGAGGTTTTCTAAGAATAATCAAGGCGACGCGATTTTAATACATTTTCGAGACATTAGCTCCCTGACAGAACGCTTGGATGATAGCCGCAAAGTTTTGAGTTCGATTCTTGCTATTCGTACTTCGTTTTTAAATTTGTTTATTTGTCAAAATGCGTTCTTATTCCATTTTTGATCGATATTTAATATAATTGTGCTATTTAATGATTATTTATTCCTCATTAAAAAAAAAACTTTGTTCATTGTATTTGTATTATCACTGGTTTGGACGATTGTACATTTTATTAAAATTTTTTGCATTTCAATAGTTTCTTGTATTTATATTTTTAAATTAAAGTAGGAACAACGTTTGTAAAATAAAAATTTCAATAATAAATATGAAATACCAGTAGATGCAGGGATTCATTTCACAAATATTTACCAAGAAAAAAAATCAGTGTCTTGAAAATGTATTTTCATGTATTCCTGATGATTGTCTATTATTTATATGTTTTTTTAGCTTGCGGAAAACACTTTAAGTTTCTATTTATTTTAAAAAATTTTGGTTTGAAACACATTTAAAATAAAAAATACGGTAAACAGAGTTTTTATTGAAAATAAGGAATAAATAATCATCAAATGGCATAATTATATTAAATGTTTTTCAAAAATGGAATTAGCAAGCATTTTGATGAATAAAAAAAAATATTAAAAATTATGGACAGCAAGAATAGAACCCGCAACCTTGCGGATTTCAGACAAGCGCTCTACCAGGGGCTACTGACGCTTCAAAATAATCTTGCATCGGCTCATTCGCCATGCGTTTGCAATTTTTAAAATGCATTTTTTCGAAAATGGGTAAAAATTGCTTCTTTTTGATTTTTCTCAGTAAACCTCTGGCATGTACCTTTCATTGAGGAGAGTATCAATTGAAGTAAAACAAAAACAGACCCAAAGGTCTCCTTGTAATGGTGTCACCCGATTTTTTCATATTGTTTTCTTGAGAACTAGATTCTACATGAGGGCCTTTTTCTATTATTTTAATAATATTTGCATGACTTTTTTCTTTCGTTTTTGTCTCCTTTGGACATTTGATATTATTTATTGTTGTTCTTTCTAAATGCCTCGAGCCTGGTTCCCCAACTTTTGTAATTATTAAATATTTTTCAGATTCGAGGCTTACAAGTTTTCCTGGTCCCCGCGACTACAATATCAATCGTGATTTTCACAATTTTTGTTATAGTCACCATTTCATTGTCTAACTTTCCCCTTTTCCAGCGCTTACATTTCCTAACCATTACTTTCGCGTTTGTACATTCCATTTTCTACGCTACCAGGCTAGAGTCTTTGATTGCTATTTTTTTATCATAAGAATTTGAGTAATTGGGACCATCTGACCATTGACGAATGTTCATGACCAATGACCATTGACCAACGTTTACAAATGTTTTGTAAACGTCATCTCATAGTCTTTCTATTCTATCTAGTATATTGTCTACATCTTTATCATTAGAATCCTACTCTCTATTTGGTGCGTTATTTATTAATCTGGATGCATTCACTTTATCGCCCGTCAAACTATCTATAATAAGTAAAGGATCAATCGTGTTTTCTTGACATTTGATCCACCAGGATCCTCGTATTGATCTCTGTTCCAACCATGCTCACTATTAATTCAGGAATATCCCCAATTAGATTCATTTGTTGAATAATTGAGCGACATATTTTTGCTATTTCTAAAAAGGATTCTTATCGTTTAATTCCCTTTGTTTTGATTTTTTTTAGTATTTTTTCATCATTTTTCTTCTCCATTATTAAGAATCTTTATATCATTATTTTTAAAATTATTTTTTTAAAGATCTTCTAACAATCACTCCACTGGGAATCGAACCAGAGAACTTCCGATTGCCGGTCGGGTGCCTTCCAAATCAAGCTTTTAGAGAGATCGAAAGACAAATCCGTTTTCTACTATCGATCAGTATAGATGTCACCCTACCGTCGATGGAAATATAAATCAAAACTATCGATCAAGTTAACTCTTTAAATATTAGAAAATAATGAACGTCATTTTAACAAGATAGAAAATAAGTTTTTTTAGAGGATCTTTTTTCAGAAAAATATAATTTAAAAAAATTTTTAATTTATTTTATATATTATCAAAATGACGTTCATTATTTCCTGTTATTTAAAGAGTTAACTTGATCGATATTTTTTATTTATATTTGCACAGATGGTGAAGTGGCATCTTTACTGATCGATAGGAATTACTCTACTGATAGTACAGACATCCTGTAAATTACTCGTATCTCAATATTGATAAAAAAATATTATGTACTATTCCGAAAATTTTAGAATAATTTTCCTAAAAGCTGGGCTTTTAAAATAAAATATTTATTCGTTCTCCTTATTTTTGTTCTTATTTAAATTTAGAGATTCAGTAGAACCGCGGTAAATTGCATCTATACCCGCGTCTAACGACTGAGATGGATGGCCACAAAGCATGACGAATTCACAATGACAGACCGGCGAAACCCTAGTGTGTCTTGCGGACACGAAGCTAGCTATGGATGATAGCTATATGCATCCAGGTCACGGAAGGGCATATTTGTGGCACTCGGGTTTGGCTCCAAAGTTACAAACCAGATATAGCTTCGCACCTCTGACATAACCGATCACAAGGCCAAAGACTTAAACCGAATACTTTGGTTACAACCCTTGCAGATCTCTTTTCCCTTCTATTTGGCAGTGATGTTTGAGGAGGCTGGAGCCGAAAATTTGATTACGAATACAGTTCATTTCTCGAAGTCTTAGAGAACGATGATTTTATCTTCCTCTGAGAGTTTAGCAGGGCATGGTCGCGGCTAACATCGTAAGAGAAACAAAGATGGTAATAAAACACTCTTAGAGCCACATTATGTCTGCAGAGGTACCTCGTTCCTACGTGAGTGGGATACCGAGATAGTATGTGTTTTAGGCACCCAGCGTGTGCATGACACGCTCTGCACCTATCTCCGGAAACTTCTTGACTTAAAATTCGGTCACGGTATACTAAGCTGTACATCACACGATTCTGTCAGGCGAAACTGAAACCCTCAATACCTGTATTAAGACCTCTGCTTTCTTTACTTTGGCTCTTAGAAGTGAAGCATCTAGATGGAGTAATGCACTTTCCTCACTTCTGATGCTCTAATGCAAGCCAAGGATCTCGGCCGCCTGCTCCGTGGCTTTGTAGAAGAACCCTTCTTTGTCAATCATCTCGTGGTTTTTGTCCATTTTTAGGAGATGAACTCTGCCATTTGCAACGATGTAAGCTATACTTAGAACAATTCAGTTGTGTAGACACTGGAAATTCAGAAGTCCGCCTTGACGGCGTGAGATGCATTATGGTAGTACACACGAATTACTGTCCAAGTTCTAATGCATATGAATGACTTTACGTATGACGATATCAAGGGCCGAAGCTCGTTCTTTATCCATTTAACCACTCCAAAGGAGTAAACTAGAACGAGGATGGCAAGCATGTTAGTTTCAGATGCCTGGTTCAACGCCGACAGATTTTAACACCAAATCTGTTAAAAACGATGCTTCTTTTGGCTTCGGGGAGACTCCGTCACTGATGCTAAATCCTAAATTCGGCTTTGAGACACGCCCAGGTATGTATAGGTCTCTCCAATGTCGAGATGTCTAATAACACTTATATTTACAAGCTTAGAGTCCTTGGGGTACCAACAATTTTTCCTTCCTTCAGATTAATTTTGGCACACTAGTCCAATCCAAAATGCATACCAATATTTCCTGTGTGATTCTTGACGCTATTTCAATCACTCTGAAATTTTCTTTTATCAGAAGCATAGATCTTCTGATCATCTAAATAAAATACATGAGTGACCTTATGCTGGCGGTGATTAGCGTCGCCATCGAGATATCCAGGAGAATTTCGTAGGGCGAGAGATAGAGGCAGAGGCGTGATAAAAAAAATCAGAGGGCTCATTGCAGGCACACCTTTTATTCAGCAGGTTTTCTAGGCAGTATGTTACACCTTTTTTCGACCCACGTTTTTCTGTACATTTCTCTTCACACAGGTTCAATTCTTCGAACAATCCTGTTCTTTAGGATAGCTGTAAAGATCTATACAGTGAGTTCAAACAAGTTATTGGCCTGTAATTCACTAGGTTGGACAAGTTGCCTTTTGTGGTTAGGAGTATAGTGTATCCTAATTAAAGTAAACTTTTTTCACCAGAAGTTCTTGATACCATCTAGTCCTGCACCCGAAAAATTCTTCGTAACACTCTCGAAGACAACCTTCATTCATTTAGTAGGCAACTATCTTAAATTCTCTTATTCTCTCCTCTCCTTCTGCCTTCTCTTTCTCGATGCCATTCGTTTGAACCAACTCATATACCTTCCTTCCTTCCTCGTGCATCCTTTATCTTCGCACCCCTACCTCTATTCTCCTTTTCCCATCAAAACTCAAACCAGCTTATTTCTCCCCTCTTCCAAAAAATTGTCCTCATATTTACGCGCTTGACTTTCCGTTATAATCCCTAAACTTATGTCGACACGTGGTCGACATAAGATTTTTTTTTTTGCTGTGAAGATGTTGTGTAGGATAAACTGAATAAATTTCCTTGGGGGTCGACCACGTGGAGTAAGATTGCAAGATTTAGGGGAAATCGGGTTAATTAGTCGTTCCGATAAATTTGGATAAAGCATTCGGACATGTTATTTTGTTTTCTCTCTGTTCGGTTTCAGGCTATCGATAATAGCGTTTTCATTGTATTTTCGTAGGCTAATACCACATATTAAGGTACTTATCTTTTCTCTTAAGATTATTCCATGTGTTAATACAGTGAAGAGTGATTAACAAAAAAAAAATTACGGCCTTTTATAAATTTTGTGGTTAGGTAACCCCACCCCTTAGATTCCGATTGTTCTAAATCCCTTTTGTCTCATGCTTTGAGCCTAATAACAAAAAAAGAGGAGTGAATCAGATAAATAAATTAACTGCCAATCAGCGAGGACCATCCTAAACCTTTTTTTTTTGCTTCTTCACTGGTGGCTGGCGCCATAGATGTTTGAATAAAGAGATGCTCAATAAACCCCACATAAGTAATTCCGATTGATTGAGGATGATTGTTCAGACTTTTTTCCCCTTTCATTACCCCTAATGTGATTGAAACCATAATCAGAACCTAATTTCGAGGCCGAATTATGCCCTGATACCTCATTTGCACGTCCTCGTCCTCATCCTCTCCATGAACTTCTTCCTCTAATCCATCCCCAACCTCGAGTATAATTCCCCCACTAGCCCTTCTTTTTTTCTTTACTCTGACCGCCTCCTGTAGCCTCCAGCTACACCCTCTTAACCACTTTGGCTCTACGCTATCCCATTCCTTTCTTTCTGCCCATGTCTCTATCAGTCCAACCACATAAAATACCTAAATATACCTTAACAAATCCTTAACTTTCTTCTTTACCCCTGCTACGCTCCATTACGGCACCTTTAACACTCCTCCATCCTTCTTTACTCTCACCCACTACTTTCGACGAAACTAATTCCCCTGCACTTCCTTCATCGCCTCCTTCTCCTCGTCCTATACCCACATTTTCTTATCTAGTTTTATTTTCCGATACCCTACCTTCGCCGCTCTCCCTTCACTCCTTTCTGTCCTAGCCCTGTCCTTTAGCATTCTCTGCACATTCATTTCCTTCCTCGTTAAATCTTGATCAGTGAAAGCCTACTTAACTTTATCCAGCTATCCTCTCAGGGTGCATGCGGTGCATAAACATCTGGATACGGATGATTCTGTTGAGTCTCTCGTAGTCAGTTTAAAATCAGGAGACCAAACCCAGAGAATATATCAAGAGAGGAATGGCATAGGTGTTAATTACAGTTTGAGACCAGACACCAGAACCAGATTGAGGTGACACCTCTCCACGGGTAAAATGCAGCTTTTCATTACAGAGTTTGCGTTTGCATAAACTTTTATGCCCTCCATGTACAGGAGGTGAGTGATTTGAGATTTAGCCACTCCCGTCTGCATTTATAACCCATAATACGTGTTGTGAAGTGTCTAAAATTATTATTACGTATCAATAGGTTCCACGCTAAGCTGAACCATAGTGCACTGAAGGAGTTTTCTTGAGAGATACCCGTTGTGATGCTTATTGGTCTAGTTATCCTGGGTTGTTCATCATCAAAATACTTTATTCTTTTTCTTGAAACAATCATCGCACGATATTATTCTCGTCGCAGTGATTAAATGATTTATTAAAAGCATTTACAAACCTACCACCTTGTAACGCCGTCAATTCTGGTACACCCCTTATATCAGATCAGGCAAGTTCGACTTTTCAAGATGCAGATTTCTTTTTTTTTAGACATAACGCCGTTTTCGATACTTTGTGCTATGTCCAAGCCGCTTGAACTTACTGTGCATTCGCAACTTACGAGTTACTTAGATGCAAATAGGCTACTCCATCCGCTACAACCGGGATTTCGATCTAAGCCCTGCACCTTAACAGCCTCCTTTAACGTTACTTCAGGCATTAAAATCGCTATCGAAAATAAGGAAATAACAATAGTTGTTCTATTTGATTTTTCTAAAGCTTTCGATACTGTTTATCACAAGCTGCTTTTAAATAAACTTCGTAACTTTAATATATCTCGTTCTGCAATCGCATGGTTCGAGCCCTACATTAAAAACCGTTTTATACAAGTACTTAATGATAAGGATAAGCTTTCTAATTGGATCGGGATCAGGAGTAGTGTTCCTCAGGGCTCCTCTCTTGCTCCACTATATATCTTTATATATATCTTTGTCCAATGTCCTCTATCGGGTTCATTTATTTTGTCTAATGTGCTTTATCGCGTATTTTGCGACTTGTTGGGTCTGACCCGATAATTTTCAAAGGTTTAACAACGCTTATCAGGTCGCGACCCAATAAAGGCCATTGCATCGTTTATGCTGATAAAATACGTTTAAACAATTTACATTCGTCCAGTATAACTATATATGGCATTATTTATGCAATGTACATCTTTTAAATACCCTATATGATTAATGTGTAAAGAATTAAATTTTATGTACCGGGTGGCCAAATAGTGAAACTCATCAACCATATACAGCATCAAAATAAACCAAAGTATCCACAAACTTCCGGTGGTGAAGAACATCGGTAAGTCTAAGCCACATAATAGAACAGAAAATTAAGGCTAATAACTGCGTTTAACATGAAAATAAGGATAAAATGATGACCCGATAATGGACAAAAGACAAGTTATAAAATTTTATCTATTGGCATTTATCGGGTCGAATGGTTGATTTATAAAAATAATTCCAACGAAATCAAAATATTTCATCTATACTTTTAGACACATTTGGAGATTTACAGTTGATACTGCTAAATATCACGAAGAAAAACAGTGGTCTGTCGAAGCTAACA
Source organism: Belonocnema kinseyi (assembly GCF_010883055.1). Classification (NCBI taxonomy): domain Eukaryota; kingdom Metazoa; phylum Arthropoda; class Insecta; order Hymenoptera; family Cynipidae; genus Belonocnema; species Belonocnema kinseyi. The sequence goes on from NC_046662.1 coordinate 142,851,820, forward strand.
AATAGAAATAATGCACCCGACCCAATATTAGCCAATTCGCAAAAACAATGTTCCTAATAAAACCCATTACGTCGACGTACATTTATCTTTCAATCATATAACATTTTTCTACCATGTTGCGTTAGTTAATTTGTTTTTAATTAATTAAAAATCATTGCTAACCGTCTCTAAATCTACAGGATTCGAAATCTTAAAAGAATTTCAGGATCCATTCAAGTTTTCTATATCCTTTTCAAGCCTTTGCGATGTATCTGTAAAAACAAATTAAAACTCTTATCTTGAACAGAACGTGGCGTTCTTTGAACCGTAAAAATAATGCCAATTGAATGAAAATATTCCATGTTCTCTTTTAGAATCTTTGGTAGTTTTCTAATTGAAGATGCTTCGTATTTCGAACAAGCCTTATGGCCTATTGATGTTGATAATTCGAACTAAACTATCCGATCCGATAATAGCCAATACACAAACATTACGTCCCTGATAAGACCATGTCGATGTATATTTCATAAACATATGCTATTATCCTACCAAGTTGGTCAGTTGATTTGTTTTTGATTTACGAAGTTGCTTTTAAATTTGCTTTTTAAATCTTCACTTTTAAATATACTTTCGAAATAATATTTATAATTTTTTCTCCATAATGAGAGTATTTGGGAAATAAATTCCAAACCTTGAACTGACAAGAATTTGGTTTTATTTGACTAATAAAAATAGAGCATACTGAATCAAAATATAACCTGTATTCTTTTAGACATTTTGAGCTCCTCCAGATTGAAAGTGCTTAATATTATCTGCCACACGTCAAATTCAGTATTTATCCTTATTTATAAAAAAGCTAGAAACCTCTATTAGAAAAATATTTAAAATACAATATTTAAAAGCTAATTTAAAAGGAATAAAATAAATTGTATTGGCTATTATAGAGTCGGACAGATAATTTAAGTTTGTTAATATCAACAGGCAACTCGTTTGTTTAAAATATTTAGCATTTTTAATTATAACTATTTAAAAGAGCCTGGAAGAAAAGGTGAAATACTTTTATTCAGTAGGCGTTATATTTATAATACAACCAATGCCAAATTCTGTTCACGACAAAAGTTTAATTTGTGTTCACAGATACATCGCAAACGCTTGTAAAGAATGTAGTACATTTTAATAGATCCCGACATGCTTTTCGAATTTTCAATCTTGCAGATTAGGGAAATCATGATTGCTCTTTAATTATAAAATATAAAAAAAACACATTGCCAAAATGTCAAAATTTGAGAAAATTCGAAAAAAATCAAGGTTAAGAAACGGTATAGAAAGATTATTAATCATCTAGAAACAGATTCGCTAACGCAATATGGTAGGAAAATGGTGTATCCTTTTTAATTAAATGTGAAACGACGTAATGGGTTTTATTAGGAATATAAGTTTTGTGGATTGACTATCATCGGGTCGAGTTAATTAATTCTATTTGTTAACTTCAACAGACCAAATTTTGGTTCGAAATATTAATCAGTATCAATTATAAGGCTCTCAATATGTATGAAAGAATCGACGAAATATTTTGATTTTGATGCTAAAATTCTTTTAAGATTAGAAGTCCTGCAAACATTAAAAAAACTATTGGTCCTTATTTATGAAATACAAAAAACTTTCATTAACAAAATAATTGCAAATTTCAGAAAATTTGCAAAGAGTTGTAAATTTAGAAGCGGTTTAGAAAAATTGGCAATATCTTAAAAACAAATTAACTAACTCAATTTAATATGAAAGTGGCATACGATTATCAAATGTACATCGACATACTGGTTTTTATTATTAACTTAATTCTTATGAAATGACTATTATCGGGTAGCATAAATCAATTTAATTTGTTAACATTAACAGACCACAATAGATTTCGATAATAGATTTTATGCTTTCACGATGATTCATTTTGATAAAAAGAGATATTTCGGGTTTCACTCGTATAAAAAACTACGAATTGTTTGCCGATGTTTCGTGAACAATGCAGTTCACATCTTCAGGGCTGACCTGAAACTGAGGAATCAGGTCATGATGTTCTTAGGTATACTTTCTACGATGCCTGTGATTGGCCAGAGCGCCCCGCCGTGGGGACTGGTCGAACTTGATTGGGCAATCAAGTCTTTTTAAAAAATCCGGGAGAACGGAAAGCCAAATCGGATTGGTATTATATCCATTGTCCCCATTGATGTTAGTAGGGTGTTTTCAGATTTCGATTGCTTCTCTATGTTTTCTTGGAATTTTGTTGTGTGCTTTTGCAATGACTGTTGTTTCATCAAATAAAATGTTATGACCTGTTTCGATATGATATTCAGCTAGTGCTGATTGCGTGAAGTGTTTTAGCCTGACTTTACTTTCATGTTCCTTCATACGTTGGCTCACCGTTCTCCCGGTTTCTCCAATATAGACTTTGCCACAAGAACAAGGGACTTTATATACTCCTGGATCTCTGAAGGGTGCCTTTTTATCTTTAGGGTTATTTAGTAGTTGTCCTATTTTCGCAGGTGGTTTAAATATGGTTTGGATGTTGTGTTTGTTGAGAATTCTTCCTATTTGTTCTGTGACAACTTGGATGTAGGGTAGAGTGGTGGTCATTTTTCTCTCTCTTTCTTTCGTAGATTGTGTTGACTTGCTTTTTTGAGTGTGTTTTCTTATTGATTTATCAATTTGTTTGTTTGTGTAATCGTTCTGTATTAGCATTTGTTTAACGTTTTGTAATTCCTTTTGTAAGTTATCTTTGTCTGTTATGGAGACAGCTCTGTATACAAGGAGTTGATGACCGATTGTTTTTGAGATGGGTGATGGTGGGAGGAGGCATGTAAGTATCTGTTTGTATGCGTGAGCTTTCTGTAAACTTCATGTCCTAATGTTTTATCAGATTTTTTGTGAACTAATACGTTCAAGAAAGGCAATTTTCCGTTTTGTTCTTTTTTCATGGTGAACTGGATATTAGGATGTAATTGATTGATAAAATCGAAAAACTTATTTAGTTCATCTCGTCCATGTCGCCAGATGACAAATGTGTCATCAACGTAACGGAACCAGAATTCTGGTTTAAGTTTGGCTTGGTTACAGATTTTAGTTTCTACATGTTCCATAAAAACATTGGCTATTACAGGCGAGATAGGGGATCCCATTGCTGCCTCTGAGGTTTGTTCGTAGAACTGGTTATTGAACGAGAAGTAAGTATTATTGAGACATTGTTCTATCAAAGGTATAAGCTCGGAAGGGAAGTTTGTGAAAGATTTAATAATATTAATTGTATCTGAGATTGGCACTTTTGTAAAAAGAGATACTATGTCGAAGCTCACTATGATGTCTTGGGGTCGAATTTGAATCTGTTGTATCTTTTTAATAAAGTCAAATGAGTTTTGGACGTGAATGATGGAGTTTCCTGTAAAAGGATTTAGTTTTTTAGCGAGAAAACGTGCTAGGTTGTAAGTTGGTGAGTTTATCGCGCTGACGATCGGTCTGAGTGGAATGTTTTCCTTGTGGATTTTTGGGAGTCCGTAAAGTTTTGGAGAGATGGGATTAGTAGGAATTAAGTTGGATATTGTTTGGCTGTCAAGTTTAGAGTCTTTGAGAAGAGTCTTTGTTTTACTGACTATTGTATTTGTGGGGTCCTTTTTAAGTTTTTGGTATGTGTCGTCAGTTAGAAGGTCCATGATTTTGTTGTTACAGTCTTCTTTATTCATTATTACTGTTGTGTTGCCTTTGTCTGCGGGTAATATTATAATATCTTTATTTTGATTGAGTTCTTTAATTGCGGTTTTTTCCTGTCTTGTTAAGTTTGAGGATGGAACTTGAGCTTGGCGTAAAATGTTGGCCGTCCTTCGTCGTATTTCATTTGCTTTTTCGGGTGAAAGGGTATATATTGTGGATTCTAAATTGCTGATTATTTCTTCTTTTGGGATTTTCGATGGAGCTACAGCAAAATTATGTCCTTTAGATAAGGCTGAAATCATTTCATTGTTGAGAGGGTGGTCAGAGAAGTTTTTTTACTGTATTTGTTAGTTTTAGTTTGCTTTACTGGAAGTAATTTGTCAAATTTTGTTTTTTGTTTTTGGGTGGAAAGCTGTTTAATCCGTTGGGATTGGTCAAACGATATGCGGTCCAATGTGGAACAAATGTCAAATCTGAGGGTATTTGATAGGAAAAGATGAAGTTTTAATAATTTTTTAGAGGTAGTGTGCAAAAGAAATTTGGTATGTTGTATTTTTTCTTTAACGAGAAGCAAACTTGTATTATGCAGAATCGATTTGGATTTAGATGTTCCCAAATTATTTTTCAGTTGTAATAATTTTGGGACTATTTTGTTGTCTCTGCACCGTTTCAAAAAAGCTAAGGATGTTAGTAGCTCACCTTGAGAAGTCCTGAGCTTACTAAAGGTGTTGGTTTTAGTAAGAATACTCTCCCCGTAGAGTTCCTTGATAATAGATTTGATGCTTTCACGATGATTCACTTTGATAAAAAGAGATAATTCGGGTTTCACTCGTGTAAAAAACTACGAATTGTTTGCCGACGTTTCGTGAACATTGCAGTTCACATCTTCAGGGCTGACCTGAAACTGAGATATCAGGTCATGATGTTCTTAGGTATACTTTCTACGATGCCTGTGATTGGCCAGAGCCCCCCAGTAGCGTCTTTACGCATACCTTGTAGAGGCTCCCTTTGGTCCGCCTGGGATTCGACCTACTTCGATTGAAAGTTATATCAAATGGTGCAGATAATAACAAAATATTTAGAAGAAACTGAATCAAAATATTTAATATATTCTTGCGGAAACTTTGGAAGCTTTATAAATGAAACAGCATAATATTTCAAAAAAACCTGTGATCTGTTGATGTCACTAAGTCGAATTTATCTATCTAACCCGATAATAGCTAATCCAAAAAAAAAACACGTCCATAATAAAATCCATTATGCCGATATACATTTGATAATCATACACTGTTTTCCTACCAAGGTGCGTCCGTTAATTTATTTTTAATTCATTCAATTTATTTTAATTCGCTTTAAAATCTTTAGTTTTAAAGATTTTTTCGAACAGAGATTTCTACCTACTTCTAAACAAATGGAAAGCCTGATTTCGAAATTTTGCAGATTATTCTGACATTTTAATGGGTATTGTAAGATTTTCTTAATTTTTTTCTGAAATCCGCGCAACAGAGTACAACGTATCTGGCAACACAAATTCCAACTGTGGAAGTGACCAGAATTTGATTTTATTTGAATGATAAAAATAAAATAAACTGAATCAAAATATCCGTAGTATTTCTTTAGATTTTTTTGATCTTCCAGGTTGAAACTGTTTAGTATTTCGAACAAACCTGTGGTCTGTTAATGTTAAAATGTCAGGTTAATGGGGTGTACTAATGACCGGTTGAACTTCCAAAGTGGCTAAATGGGCGAAGGAAATAGTTTGATTCAGTTAGCATTATTTCCATAATTCAGATACATTGCATACACTTAAAAAGACTGTAGTTAATTGCAAGAAAAACGCAATTGGATTCTAAAGAATTAGGAACCATGGAAGCCCTTCAATGTCAAGTACTCCTTATGCTGTAGATATTTCCAAAATCTTTTGAAGAATTTTAAGATTCTCTAGCAGTTATTTTAAAGTCCACGAGCGCGTCTGCGATGTATCTGGGATCAAAATTCAAACTCTTGACGTCAACAGAATATGTCACTAGTTGATAAATAAAATGTCAACTGAATAAAAATATTTTATCTATTCATCTAGACACTTTGGGAGATTTACAGTCGAAACAGCTTAATATTTTTAACAAAACTGAGGTTTACTGACGCTATCAAATTGATTTAATTTATTCGACCCGATAATAGCCAATATACAAAAACTGTATACCTGATAAAACTCATTACGTCGATGTACATTTGATAACCATATACAATTTTCCTGTCAAGTTGCGTTAGATCATTTGTTTCTAATACATTAAAAATCGTTCTAACCAGCCTCTAAATCTTCAATTCTTTGCGAGAATATTGGCAACTTTATATTTGGCCCTGCTTAATATTTAGAAAAAAAATTTTATTCTGTCAATGTTAACAAATCTCATTAATTTATCC
>NC_046662.1:142858018-142861085 GCF_010883055.1 Belonocnema kinseyi
TCCTTGGTACATAATCAATTGTCATCTCCTCGATACAATAACCTATTCAAATATTCATGGTATAAAAGTGGCTACGTTGAATCAAAGCCAAATGAATTTTATTACCCCGTAGATTTTAGTTTTGGTCATGATTGTAATGAGCGTTGTGAAGTTCCTGGTTGCTCTAAACCAGCAATTGTAAGATGCTCTTGGTGTAAGAAATCATTATGCTTGAAACATTTTTTAAATGATTATCATTATTGCCAGGATTATAAAAAGTAACATTAAAACTCAAAACTATTGAAATATTAAATTTTTGAAAATTTTTTTGTACTTTGAATCATTAATTTTTTATTGCCTTTGAAAGTCCCATAGAAAAAGAATAAAATCATAGAGATACGACAATATCTCCCGTGGGGCTGGTTCACCCCTTATTCTAGGTTTTTTATTAAGGTGAGAACAGTCGATTTCGTATTTGGATATTGTGCATACTGCCAAAATTTTTGTCGTCAAACTCAAAAAACTAGTATTTTCATATTGAGATGGGTGTCATTTTTTTATTGAAAAATAGGGGTTGATACATTAGTGGGATAATGAATTCTAATTCAATACCAAGGATATGAACTAAAATTATTACACGTTCTACGCCACTGAATAGTCCATGGGTATTTTTAAGTAATGAAAAAATAATACTTGTGATTGAATTTTAGGGATGAATTCATTTATAAGGGCTGATTTCAGAAAATTTCAAACTACATCAACTTTACTTAACAATTTTAATAGTATCCAAGAGTTTTACACCATGATATAGTAATGGAATAACGAAATATAACAGTATAAATGTTAGGGGTAGCTCACCCCCTCAAGGGATTTTTTTTTAAAATGCCGGAAAAAAAGTAAAAAATTACGAATTGTATTCGAGAAATTAAAAAAAATGTGTTTTTAGGGGTGAACTTCAAGGGTGGGTTTCACCCCTTAAATGGACTTATGGGCACGTATAAAAAAATATGTGTCGAATATTTTTTGATGTTCTATAGCATATCACAATTTCAAGAAAATCGGTGAGGTACACCTCGGGTACCTTCCTTGTAAGTGCATTGATAGAATACCTGAAACGCAAGGCTCCACCTAAGCATTTGAACGCAACACTAACGGCGTTCGAGGGAAAAACATTTGTTTATTTTGCAGCTGTGACAGCCGCTAGAACGTTATGCCACAGAACTAAAAATACGATTGCAGTTATTTCACAAGGAAGGGCTCGAGATCCAATAGAGAAAGATCGATGCTTTACGACCCGGAGAAACATCAACAACAAGGTTTCTCTCAAGCCTAAAGATCTGACTGAAATGGATGACGAGCTTCGTAGGCATTTTTCAGGAGAATCTGACCTCTGGGCTATCAATTATTGGGTGTATAATGCAGCGAGAGCTTTGGCCGATGCGAATCGTAAAACAAAACCAACCAGAGGAGGTCCCAAAACCAGAGCCAAACCAGAGGAGGTCGAAGTATTTTGGAGAGAAGCCTACGAAGTGTAGCATAGACTGGGCGAATACTTAGAAAATATTAATAGCTTCAAGGGGTTATGTGTTGCTCTCATAACACCTGATAAAGAATGCTCCCCTATCACTACCGAGGAGGTGAAAAAAGTATTAACAGGGATGAAGATGTATTCCGCATCGGGACCAGATTGTATCAAAACATTCTGGTGGAAGAAGTTTTCTTCAACCCATCAGAATTTTGCCCGTATTTTCACCTCATATTTGAAGACGGAAGAGCCGATTCCAGAGAAGTTGGTGGAAAGGCGCAGAATACTCCTGCCGAAAATAGGCAACTTAGCTGACCCGAAGAATTACAGGCCAATAACTTGTCTGAACACATTTTATAAGATATTCGAAGCTATCCTAAATGATAGGAATGTTCGGGAAACTGAACCTGTGTGGCAAGAAATGTATGAACAACGAGGCTCAAAAAAAGGCGTATCCGGACATCGGGAGAACCTGCTCATCGATAGATGTGTCTGCAAAGATGCATCATTCTACCAACGTGACCTATCGATGGCCTGTCATAGACTTATCATCTATCTTTTGGGAAGCTTAAATGTTCATCCGCAAATCGTTAGGTGCATAGAGAGATTGATGCCGCTTTGGAAAACCAGATTTACTATCTCATTTTGAAAAAATCGTGTGACAACTAACAAGGTCACGTTTCAGAGAGGTGTCTTTCAGGGCGACACCATGAGCCCACTCCTCTTTTGCCTTACATTATTGCCACTATCTCTAGCACTACGCCATTCCGGCGGGTACTTGTGCGGCAAACCTGCAGATCGAAAGTACAAGGTCACTCATGTATTTTACATGGACGATCTTAAGATCTATGCTAAAAACCAAGAGCACACACATTTAGCTCTAGGGATTGTCAAACGATATACTAAGGAAATTGGAATGGAATTTGGGTTAGACAAATGCGCCAAGGTTTATTTGAAGCGAGGAAAACTTAATGGTATCCCTGAAGATCCTGAGCTCGTTGATAGAAGCGCCATACGACACCTTTACGCTGGAGAGACTTATACATACCTGGGCGTGCCACAGAGCCGCATTCAGGATGTGACATATATAAAGGATACTCTCCGAAGCAGATACAAACGTGTCATCCGACAGACTTGGTCTTCCGAACTGTCGGCAAGGAACAAAGTATCTGCAACGAACATCCTTGCCGTCCCGGTACTACTCTATTCATTTGGAGTAGTTCCATGGACGAAGAACGAGCTCAGATCTCTTGATATCGGGACAAGAAAGGTTATGCACATGAACAAAAGCATGCATCTTAAGTCTTCCGATCCGCGACTGTACATCTCACGCCGTCAAGGGGGTCGCGGAATATTGAGTCTTGAATGTCTTCACAACAGCATTATTCTGGGTACAGCACATAGAATTGCAAATGGAAGAGACCCTCTTCTTAAAATGGTCAGGAATCACGAGAAAGTAGTCAAAGGAGCATTTCTGTACAAAGCAGAGGAGGAGGCTGCTGAAACACTCGGACTTGACTTCAGTATTAGGGGTGAGCAAAATGCATCAAATCTAATCCATCT
>NC_046662.1:142861185-142862482 GCF_010883055.1 Belonocnema kinseyi
GGTTATGGCTGAAATTTTACCGCGATTTCGCTGGAAGCGGGTGCAATTTTTCAGATTAGCACCCGCTCCTTGCGAAATCCTGCGGTTGTCCTTATGACAAATATATATAGAATCAAACCGAAGGGCCTATGATAAAGCCACCGAACGCGTCCTCGGGTTGCGGATAGAGGGTCCCTGTACCAAGGGTTTCTGCTGAATATGGTTACAAAAATAAATAAGCAGTCGCGGACAATTGTCCAGGGGTGGTCCCGAAGGAATTAACCCCTAAGCGTAGGTGTGAAAACCGTGCCGAAAGCTGAATGGCACCTGGGTGAGGTGTCTAGAACGGTGACTCTGGGATACCAGGCGACCTCTCAGAGTAAGCAGCCTTATCCTTGCATGCGGGGCTCTACAAGGATGGACGAACCATTTTTCCCTAGCTTCTCGTGGAAACAACAATGACAACACCAAATATAGTTGTAGTAAGTGCGGTTCAAAACAACAGAACGCGCAGGGCTCCCGACAATGGGTCGGCCAACAATGCCGACCAATCTAGAGCTGGGTGAGCCAATGAAAATGGATTCAATGCCATAGATCGGCGGGATCTCTTGGCCTTTGGGTGGACGGAGCAACTGAATCACGACTTGCTAGACTGCTACGATGCGAGTGTGGCCCGTGAACGGGGTTACATGGCACGGCTGCATGCTCTGTGGTGCGAGAAACACCCGGAGCTATCGCACTTTTCGCAGCAGCGTCTGCGAAACCATGCTGAACTACTCCGTAAAAGGGGCTATGTAAGCGGAACGCCTACTCTACCACAGCTAGAACAAGCCGGCAACAAAGAAAGAGAGGCGACACTAATACCACCCGCGGGCAGGCATCCAATAGATGAGGAGCGATGCTTTACGACCCGGAGAAACATCAACACCAAGGTTTCTCTCAAGCGACCTCTGGACTATCAATTATTGTGTGTATAATGCAGCGAGAGCTTTGGCCGATGCGAACCGTAAGACAAAACCAACGGCTGATCATAAGACCAAAAGACGAATGCATCAACTTGCCATAAAGATAGGCTGGGCAAGACAGTACGCGTCCCGCATTCAATGTGTGATTGACTACATCACATCTGGCAGAAATATTACCGCCAAGGTTCGAAAGTTCGCTCGCGAACTCCGGACCCGTTATCACACACTTAACAAGTCAAAGCTGCTGACCGTCAGGCAGAATATTGTTGAGAGAATACGGATACTATCTGACGCTAAGAGAAGTCTAGAGCGGAGGGAGAGATGGGTCAGAGAAAATCAACAGTTTCTCTCTG
>NC_046662.1:142862582-142877901 GCF_010883055.1 Belonocnema kinseyi
TATTAAAAAATAGAGGTTGATACATTAGTGGGGTAAAGAATTCTAATTCAATACCAAGGATGTGAACTAATATTATTACACGTTTTACGCCACTGAATAGTTTGAGGGTATTTTTAAGTAATGAAAAAATAATACTTGTGATTGAATTTTAAGGATGAATTCATTTGTAAGGGCTGATTTCAGAAAATTTCAAACTACATCAACTATACTTAACAATTTTAATAGTATCCAAAAGTTTTACACCATGATATAGTAATGGAATAACGAAATATAACAGTATAAATATTAGGGGTAGCTCCCCCCCTCAAGGGATTTTTTTTTTAAATGCCGGAACAGGTCAACTTTATTTTTGATTATTGTGCATAAAACAATTAATTTTGTCAAGATTCAACAGATTTTGGAATGTGTATAGTGAAAAAAATGGCCATCAAATATAGTTTTTCATTAATAAAAAACGAGGGTTGCGAGTCTGATGACTAAAAATAATGCATAAATATGTGCTTTTCAATAACAAGTGTTACCCACTTTGTTTCAGTAAAAAATTACGAATTGTATGCGAGAAAATAAAAAAAATGTGTTTTTAGGGGTGAACTTCAAGGGTGGTTTTCACCCCTTAAATGGGCTTATGGGCACGTATAAAAATATACGTGTCGAATATTCTTTATGTTCTACAACATATCACAATTTCAAGAAAATCGGTGAGGTACACCTCGGGTACCTTCCTTGTTAGATCCTTTGTGATGTTCATCTTGGGCCGATAATGCCTTTGTGTTTGTTCTACATATCTGAACTCAAGTAACGCACGACTAACATTTTTTTCAAGGTTAGCATTTGTTTACAAATTTTGAGAATTTTTGCTCGGCTAGATTCTGCTCATTTATTTTTGTTGCTAGCTCTGGATCCTTAAGTAAGAAGAATTAATGGTGCTCTCTCCTCGGATTTGGTCCACTTTGTTTGGTCTCTAGTTGAATTCGGCCATCCTCATCTACAGAATGTGGTGGTGCTGGATCATCATTAGGTTACGCAAGAACATCAGTTGCGGCTGCTTGATCTTGCGGCGCAGCTTTTTGTAGATGATGTTCATTATCGTTGTTTTATTACAGTAAATCAACCTGTTGTTTGATCTGCATTCTTTGGTCTTCTGAAATATGTAGATTATTATTAGACGTGCTAATTCCTCTTTCATGGTGTTATTCCACTTCATGATCTCGCACGGTATTTGTGTTAAAGTGTTTGCCCTAAATTGCTAACGTTACGCAAAGCATCCTCAGCAGGCACAGTTGATCTTCCACTGTTTACCGTTTGTCAAAGAGGTCCGTGCTGGCCAGCTGTTTGATTAGTAGCTATCCTCGGGAAGCGATAAACATTTCAAAATATTCAAAAGACTCTCCATGATTTCTGTGACAGGGTAGTCTACCGGTGCAGGCGGATGCCACCCCGGTTCGGCAGGTTCCGAGACCGGCTCCACGCTGCGAGCATACACAATTTGGTTCACAAGCTACGAATGACCCTCTGATTGCTATGAGATTAAGACCTATCACAATAAAGGGAATTATAAACGCATAGTTCAATAAAATTGTAATCAACTGAATCAATTTCATGATATAATTTGAAAAAGGAATGAAAAAAATAGCTGTAAATGTAAAGTGGGACTTCTCGTGATCTAATAAATCTGACGCAGCATATTGAAATTCAATTTATTAATATTGTACCAAATTTTCATTTTTCCCAACCCGGTTTAATTCTCTAACTATGGGAATTTCGCGTTTAGCAAGAAACCGAGCCAGGGTGATTTCTGGCTCTATAATGTGATCAAATGGGTGGATTGAAGATTAAGGATGAAAAAATAATAACACTAGATCAATTTTGGGTATAATAGAGAGAAGGAACAATGGAAAATAAAAATAAAAAGGTACTAAGTTCCATTTAATCAGACGGCCCTGGAAAGCAGTTCCAGTCTGAACTCAGTCAAGAACTTTCCCCTTGCCTTAGCCCATTTTTATGAGTAAAATTTAAAGAAACTTTGAGCGTTGAGTATTGTGAATATTTTTCCGAGTTTACTATTGTTCGAAGATACGTGTGTTTATTTTTCTTGACTGCTTTTGTCGAAATATTTCAAAAAATTATTATTTAGTTTTGTTTGATAAATTTAAGAAGTGTTTGTGGAATTTTATTGAGTGTTTTTGTGCCATCTTGTTAATTTCACTTAGTTGATTATACCGTTATGATCGATCTTTGTCAGAGTGAATTTAGAGTGAGTAGAGATAGGCAATCTAAGCGTACTTTCTTTTGAAGAATGAAAAATGGTCAAGGTTAGGAATATTATGAAATGAATTGTTTGGTTTATTGCTGGGTTTCAGAAATCTAGGTTATGTGACATATACAGTTTTGAGCTTAGAGATTTGAGTTTGTATACCATATGACTAATTAAATAAATTAGTCATTTTTGAGATTAGTTTTCGACCATGACTATATTTCTGAAATTAAAACTACGAATTGTATTGAGTTTTGATTTTAGTTAAAGTATTTTAGTTTAAATCATCACTGAATGTTTGTGAATAATGATTCTGAGCTTTGTTAAAGCAATTAAATTGAGTTTTTCCGAATTTTCGTTTACCTCGATCCTGGGTTTGCCAGGCATGCCCGTATGCATAAAATGAAAAGCGTGTAGCCTTATATTTTTTAACGGGATAGTACAAATATTGACAGTAGGAAAATATAAGCATTAATGAAGCATTAGTCCAGTAGTATATATTATACTTAAGTTAAACAGAAATCCATTATTTTTAATTCATGAATATCTTCCTTTTAGGAGCGCAATTTGGGACCGTTATTTCAATGCCGTTAAGTGGGCTCCTTTCTGAGTATGGATTTTCTGGCGGTTGGCCGTCGATATTTTACGTATTCGGTGCTGTTGGGGCCGTCTGGTGTATATCATTTCTACTGATAGTTCACGAAGATCCTGAGAAACATCCACGCATTTCAGATGATGAGAAAAAATACATCTTGAGTGCCCTTTGGGGAGCTGCAGGAGCAACGGTAAGAAAGTTAAAGTATATTCAGATATATTCAAGGAAAATTTTAACCTGCTAACAGCTTGAAATTGTTTTCTTAAATTTGTAGTAAAGTGCTTCCATATAATATTTAATATTTGGGTTGAAACTTACCATTAAATGTATTAGGGGCTTATTTCGGAGAGCTAGGGTAACATTCCAATACATTGTCACGTCCCGAGTAAACGGTAAGGGTAGTATGGAAACTTGAGAAAGAGAGAGAGACCACTGTTGCTGATTACATCAGATTGGTAAGGCCAGACTAATTATTTTTTGTTTTTGGTATGTTTGTCACTAGTAATCCTACATGGATTTTGTCAATTAAGTGTTTAAATAACAAGGTATAGTTCCAATCAGATAGTTTGTTATATATAACGAATAGATAAACAAGTAATACAGTCTTTCTCTAAAAAATAGGTATGTCACAAATATCTCGAAAGCATTGTTGTTGTTTTTCCTCAATGCCGATTGGGTAATTTAAAAATTCGATGGAAGGAATGTTGTCAAATTCACATACATAATTTAAGAATTGAGTTTTGGTTTTGGTACAGTGACAATATAAATGTCATATTTATGTGCATAATAAAAGCGACAAAAATGTAAGATTTATTCATGTAAAATTTTGTCTTTACATTTTTAGTTAAAATAATTCATTTTGCACCTAGAAAAATGACATTTTTAGCCAAGCTGATGGATCTTTAATTTAAACAAATTAATTTTTAATAAAAATTGTGTTAGTTGATATTTCTATCAAACAATATTTAGTTTTCAGTGAAAAAGTGTTTAATTAAACCAAAATATAGGAATTTTCAAAAAAATAATTGAATTTTTAATGTGGAAAGATTTTTCAACCAATAAAGAAAAATATCTCATCCAAAATGTTGAGTTTGCAACCGATATAGACGAGTTTTTTAAATTGAAAAAGTTAAATTAACAGCCCGAAAATATGAATGATCTACCAAAATAATAAAATTTTCGAATAAAAAAGATGAATTTTCAACAAAATGAGTAAATTTTCAACTGAAAAAGATACAGTTAACAATTTTTTTTAAATCCAGATGGCCAGATTTAGAACCCCGTAAATTAATAATTAACTACGTAAATTGCCACTGAAATCTTTCAACAGAAGACTTAAGTGAAGGTCTTACGTCACAAATTGCTCCTTTTCTTTCGACATTCTCTATATCGTTTCTCTAACTTTCCTTCTTTCTCAAACTCATTGCTAAAAAGTCAGGGATCTCAACTAGAAAAAGGAAAACATTTTTGGAAGTTTTGGAAACCTAGCTTCCCAAAATATTTAGATAAATAAACAATGCCAACTATTACAGATAAAACAAGATATTTGGAGTATGGCGATTTCTGTTCAAACATAATTTCCAATTGATAATATCGTTAAAGAAAGCAGAGAATAAAATAAACAACATTTCTCCTCGTTCTTTCCGCCACTGGGAAAATAGTTGAACAATATGAATTATATTGATATACCTGTATACCACAGAAAACGTTTAATATGTTACAAAATGCATTATTGAAGAGGCTGCCTAGTGCGGAACAAAGTTTTTAAGTGTTACTCGTATTTTACGGATGACTGGGAATCGCTTCAGGACGATCCGAGAGAAGAGGGTATCAGCTCAAGCGTCATGGACTGGAACGTCGAACATGTGCGTGCACTCCTTGCAAACAATCGTGAGCTGAATATTGAAATATTATTACAAGAAATTCAAAATAGTGTATGTAGTATTTACATCATAGTGCATGACGATCTTGGCCAAAGAAAAGTGTGCGCGATGTTCGTACCTTATTCTATGACACAAGAGAAGTAATTGCAGCATGTTTTGGCGGCAATAAATTTCGTTTAATGGCCTGATGACAGTCCTACTTTAAAGAAGATCATTGTCATGTATTAAACGTTTCTGAAGCGCTTTTGTCTAGTTTAAAACCAAACTTAATTGCGGATGTTTGTTCACAATGAACCAGAGTAAGTATTCCATTCAGACAAAACCGTGTCACCTTAAGGGCATGTGATACTTAGAAGATTATCAATTCTGCCAGTTTTAGGTTCCTGCGGATTTTTTTCTAGGATAATAAATATTTTGTCTTAAAAATTTGACACATGATAGCGAACATGCAAGCGGACGTCCCCGCACACGTTTTTATATATTGCTAATATTTGTGTGTGTGTGTGTGTGTGCTTTATTGCCATCTCTGTCACTCCTACGGCATTCATCTTAATGTCGCTCCTCTAAATGCTCTTAGGGAAATTGAGTCAATTGTCGAGAATGGGAAGTGCCGCATATACTGGAACTTTATGTTCTCGACAATTGTTTCTGTTGCTCACTCGAGGCCTGACATGGTTCTTCTTGACTTCGAGAAGCGAACTATGTTCGTTATCGAATTTTCGGCACCAGCTGACAAAAACATTATAGCCAAAGAGAATGAAAAGAAAGAGAGGTACCGGGACCTTATAAGGGAGTTGCAACGATTGTACCCGGAATATTCTGTTAAACTGATCGTCCTTATCATCGGCGATCTTGGAGGTGCCAAGTTTTCACTTGCTAATGGCCTAAAATGCATCCCTGCGTGTCAACAATATGCAATTTTTCAGATTAGCACCCGCTCCCGGCGAAATCTTGCGGTTGTCGTTATGATAAATTTTTAATTATATATTAGGGTGGCCCAAAAAATCACATTTGAGAAATTTCAACGGGCGTCGATGCCAAATCGTTTTCCTGCGGAAACAAATTAGTGCACATTTTTTTATTTGGAAATAAAATAATTTTTTAGAACTTTGTATTTCAAATTTTATATCTTACGGAGTTTAACACGGAAAACGTATACTTTTTTTACTTCTTGGATTTTGTTCAAAAAATCATAAGTCAATTTATTTACCATTTTATAAACTTGTTCTCTTCTCAGTAAACATTATTTTATCCAATTTTAATACATCAAAGAAGTTATACAAAAATGTTGGGCATGTCTAAAGTTGCATCAAATTGCAATATCTGTAGACTCGTAGCGAGCCTTAGATATGGTTGTTTAAGGGCATGTGACACTTAGAAAATGGTCGATTTTAGCAGTTTTAGGTTCCCCCGCCCCTTTTTGTAGAATAATAAATATTTTGTCTAAAAAATTTGGGAAATAATAGTGAACATGCTAACGGACGTCCCCACACACTTTTTTGTAGGTTAATTCAAAAAAGTTTTAATTTTGAAAAATGTGATTAATTTGCACAGCGCTTAGGAATTAGTATCGATATCTTCAGTGTTAAATTCCACCGGCTTTTCTCCTAGGATAAGAAATATTTGGTCTTCAAAATCTGGGTAATGATAGCGAACATGGTAACGGACGTCCCCGCAACTTTTTTTGTATGTTTTTTCAAAAAAAAATTTGATTTTGCTAACAGCGTGTGTATATTTCGAGTTTAAATGTGTTACAATTCTGCCGAGCGTTACTTTCAAACTACACAATATTTTTGGCCAAAAACTTTGGACTTACAAATAAACATTTAACCAATCTCCCGGAGCTAACCTTGTTTGGGGGCAATTAAAAAAGTTTATTTCATAAATAATTTCCAAATTATCGGAAACGCAGAGATGAAAAACGACGTAACCTCAAAATAATGCATAAAATTTTTATTTAGCACAATACATTTTTTTGTTATTATCCCTCAAAAAAGAGTCCGAGGAGGTCCGTTATGATATATTATAACATCTCCGAATTCAGTTTTTAAATATTTTCATTTTTGTGGAAAAAAGCCGGGGGAACTGTACCCGATTGACCACACGACGAAGCATCACATGCCCTTAACTTGAATTTTTTAACAAGCAATTTTGATTATATTGAGGTATATTGAGGACAGATTTGTGAAAAAAGTTCATTATTTTTTAATTTATAACTTTTAAGCAATTACAAAAATGAATAACTCAAAGTGGATTATTTGTTAGGGGCTTAGGACTTTCAGATGCAGGCTCGACATAAAGCCTCCTGCTATAGATGCAGCCCCTCACCTGTAACTCTGGGTGCCCTACGACCTACCTTTATGGTAGTACCTGAGAGCTTGGCCAGTCCATCCTTTTTCTCAGGGGTCCTTTGTTGGAAAATGATATAAAAATTTAAGAACAAAAAATTCCTAATTTTGCAATCAGTGATTTAAAAGTGATATATTCCGAATCCACGTATTCTTCTGATTCCAAAGATATGTGATTTGTGTATAAAGATTGAAAATTTCAGATGTATTTAGTAATAAATTGAATATTGAGCGAAAGTTTCTTGATATTAAAATCCTTCAAATTTTTTAACTTTTCTGGGCAAGTAATATATCATTAAAATCGAAAATATTCGTAGATGCTGATTATGGTATTTTCAAATCAATAGTTGAAAAAATAAAGTTTTTTAAATTTTCTTACTTTCTCATGTCTGTGTATAAAATACATTTATTGAAGTAAGCTTACTCAAATTGAGGTCCATGAATAGACCGAAAATTAGTTTAACAAATTTAGTGGGAACAAATCTGAGCATACCTGAAAACTGATCAAAAAATTAGCCGGCCACTGCTGCAGCAAAGCGTGCATTAAAAGCCGAATAATAATACAACTTTCCTTTTACGTTCTATAGTTTTAAATACGGGAATTATTTAAAAAATACGTTTCTTAATAAAGACATTTTTATTCTTATTGTTTTTCATTTAAGATTAGGATTATGTTTCGCAAATAATCACTGCCTGATATTTTTTTCTGTTCTTTTAACGATTTTATATAATTCATTGGGAATTTTTGGCCTGGGCTTATTTGAAGGACAAAAAAAGGTTGCAAAGCGCAGTTTTTAAGTAAAAAAATAAAAAATTTGTCACCAGACAAAAAAATACTTTTTAGAAAATTAGTTTAGCTTTTATTCAAGTAGTAGAATTTTCATGCAAAACATCTAAATTATTAACAAAAAAAAAAAAAGAATAGCTGATATTGTAATCGAAAAAGATTTTAATGTCAAACAAAAGAATTGAATCCTTAACAAAAAATATGAAATTCGAACCAAAAAGATTAGATTTCCGTAAAAAATATTAATTTTAAATAAAATAGTTACATATTCAACCAAAGAGAATGATTGTGCTAGGCGGCTTACAAAATTCTTTGCAGGAAAGAAAAATGTCAAAGACCTGACAAAATTGCGTAAGATCAACAATTCTCATATTAAAACTCAAAATAAAAAACTCAAAAAACATAAAAGATAAAAAAATAGTTTAATTTCTAAAAAATGAAAGTTGTTCTGAGTTGTGCTCGACTAATTCAGTTCTTCCTCCCTTGAAATTATGTGAGTTTAACAGTTTTCATATTAAAACTAAAAATGTAAAACTCAAAAAACATAAAAGATGAAAATAGTCAAATTGCGAAAAACTAAAATTTTTTATGAGTTATGCTCGATAAGTGCAGTTATTATTCCTCTTTTTAAATTATGTAAGATTAACAGTTCTGATTCAAAAAGTTAAAATGTAAAGCTCAAAAAACATAAAATTTCAAAAAAATCAAATTTTGAAAAAAACAAAACTTGTGCCGAGCTCTGTTTGAAAAAAGGAGTGTTTATTAATTTAAACAAAATTTCGTGGGATCAACAGCTCCCACACCAAAACTCGAAATGTAAGACTCAAAAAACAAAGAAGATAAAAAATAGTCAACTTTTGAAAAAATGAAAATTCAGCACAAGTTTTCGTTTTTCGAAATTTGATTATTTTTGGGTCTTGTATGTTTTTTGAGTGTTACATTCTGAGCCACAACATGAGAACTGTTGATCTCGCGCAACTCAGTTAGAGGGAATAACGTCTAAATTTGTGGAGCAGAACTCAGCACAAGCTTCACTTTTTCGAAATTTGACTTTTTTCATCTTTTATTTTTTTCAGTAATACATTTTAAATTTTAATATGAGAACTGTTGATCTCCCATAATAGGATCTCCCGTTGAATTGCAGAATAATAACGCTAAAACTGTCGTCTGGGTTAAAACTCAGGGCTCACTGAAGGTTCTGTTAAAAATGTTATATCTCAATTCGTACTTAAAGATTATACTTCAAAATACTTTGCAAAGCTCTAAACTTAATCTTCTTTCAAAATAAAAAAATGTGCACTAATTTGTTTCTATAAGGGAACGATTTGGCATCGACGCCCGTTGAAATTTCTCAAAAGTGATTTTTTGGGCCACCCTAATATATATAATCGTTATATAAATATAAACAATCGTTAAACAAAATATAAACAATCGTTGCAACTCCCTTTCTTTTCATTCTCCTTGGCTATGATGTTTTTGTCAGTTGGTGCCCAAAATTAGATAACGAACATGGTTCGCTTCTCGACGTCAAGAAGAACCATGTCAGGCCTCGAGTGTGCAACAGAAGAAATTGTCAAAAATATAAAGTTCCAGTTAATGCAGCACTTCCCATTCTCGACAATTGACTCGATTTCCTTAGGAGCATTTAGCGGAGCGATATTAAGTTTAATGACGTAAGCGTGACAGAGATGGTAATAAAGTACTCTTATTGCCGGATTGTGCCTTTGGATGTAAGTCGTTCCCGCATGAGTTGGACAACTAGATAGTATCTGAGCTAAATGCTCTGGGTGTGCATGGCACGCTCTGCAGCTATCATCGGGAATGTCTTGGCTCAAAATGTTACGACGGTATGTTAAGGTGGAAATAACACCGTCTTGGAATGCCAAAATAAAACCCTCCGTACCAGTCTTCAATCTGTGTTATTTAAGGAAAGCAAAAGTTAGCTCACACGACATTGACTGATCCTTGACATTTTTGTGGAAGATACCGTGCAGCCTCTTGTCTGGGAGGTGTTCACGAAAGTTTTTCTCTTGTGATTTCTCAATCCGGGCTTTCAGGAGTGAGTACTGGAGGTAGACAAGATTTTATGCATTTTGCTCACCCCTAATACTGAAGTTAAGTCCGAGTGTTTCAGCAGCCTTCTCCGCTGCTTTGTACAAAAACGCTCCTTTTCCCACTTTTTTGTGCTTCCAGACCATTTTAAGAAGAGGGTCTCTTCCATTTGCGACTCTATGCGCTGTACCCAGAATAATCCTCTTATGAAGACATTCAAGACTCAATATTCCACGACCACCTTGACGGAGTGAGATGTAGAGTCGCGGAACATAAGACTTAAGATGCATGCTTTTGTTCATGTGCATAACCTTTCTTGTCCCGATATTAAGGGACCTGAGCTCGTTCTTCGTCAATGGAACCACTCAAAATGAATAGATTACTACCGGGACCGCAAGCATGTTCGTTGCAGATACTTTGTTCCTCGCAGAAAGTTCAGAAACCAAATCTACCGGATAAGACGTTTGTATCTGCTTTGGAGAGTATCCTTTATAGATGTCACATCCTGAATGCGGCTCTGTGGCACGCCCAGGTATGCATAAGTCTCTCTCAGCGCAAAGGTGTCGCATAGCGCTTCTATCGACCAGCTCAAGGTCTTCAGGGATGCCATTAATTGATTAATTGATTTTCAAATTGATTTTTTTAACTTGAAGCTTTTAATATCTCGAAAAATAGGCACTCAATGAAAAAATGTTGTGAATCAACATTTATTCACTCTCAGGAGCACATACACTGATGTTAAAATCGGTTCCCCCACACCGTCCCGTAGGGGTAGGGGTGGGAGAAAGTTCGAAATCTTAAATGTGAACCCCTATTTTGTATTGCATATTCGGATTCTTTGGACAAAAATACGTATGATTTGTCTACAAAAATTTTCTCGTTTCGCGATAGATGGCGCTGTAATCGACGAAATTCATTTTTTCTTCATTTTACTGCTACTGAGAATGCACACTTACGATTCTGCAATTAACGTGAGTCCCCTTGCCTCTCATGATTCGTGGTGTTTGATTAACGTGAGTCCCCTCGCCTCTCACGATTCGATGTACTCAGGGTAATCATCTTTTAATTAAAGTAAGTGCTCAAAATGATGGCCTTCGGCTTCAATGCACTTATTAGTCCATAATTCAAATGAATTTACACAACGGAGAAGTGTATCTTCTTGAATTTCAGAGCATTCACTTTTAATTCAGTCAATCATATTCTCACGTGCTGCTGGATTTTCTTTGTGCACTTTGTCTTTCAGATAGCCCCACAAAAAGGAAATTTGGTGAAGTAAGATCTGGCGATCTTACAGGCCAATTTATCGAACCGCCTCTACCAATCCAGCGACCATTGAAATCATGATCAAGAACTTCTCGTGCTACCGCTGAATAGTGTGCCGGACAAACATTATGTTGAAACCACATGTTTTGCCGTATTTCTAAGCTCAAGTCTTCAAGCAATATTAGTAGTTTATTTTCCAAAATGTGTTGATATTTTGAACCATTTAAGCTGCCTTCGATAATCTGGGGACCGATCAGTTTGTTACTAATTATTCCACACCATACGTTGGCAGTCCACGGACGCTGGTGTTCGACTTCACGAAGTCACTGCGGATTTTTAATACTCCAGTAGTGCATGTTTTATCGATTAACTATTCCATGATTCGTAAAATACGACTCGTCAGAGAAAAATACATAACGAAAAAAGTTGGGTGTTTGTTGTATTTGTTCACGTGCCGACTGAAAAAAGCTACCTGATTTTGGAAATCAACGCCATGAATTGATGTAAAGAGGCATGTTACGGATGAAATTTATAATGTTTCAAAAATTTCAAAACACTGCTTTGGGACGTTCCGGAATCACGAGCAATTTGTCGTGTACAATCATCAGAGGAGCACAAGATCCCGAAACTTGACAATTGGTAACCAAAAGGCAGAAGACACTGACAGTCGCTCGTCTGTCAGCCACCATATAGAACAGGGCGCAGAGGGCGAACGGAAATTGACACAACGCAATGATACCACGCAAGCTACGAGCGACTCGGGATTAGGCACCAGCGACAACAAGCAGTGCTATATTCGGGGAGCTGGTTATATAAAACAGTACCGATAAGGTACACGACGTTTGAGTTCGTGGACCACTAAAAAAAAGTTTTTACATCACCATACGGCTTTTGTGGCTGTTCGGACAGGCCAGATATGGAAATAGCAGCTAAGATTCCACGTCGAAAAAATGTGCCTGAAAAACCTATTAGGTACATAGGTGAAACTTTTTTCAGACGTTTGTAAAGACCTCATATAAGAGCGGTGTAGTGGTGCCAGAAATGTAGCCGGTCAGTAAACCTCCGCCAGAAGCGATTAAAAGTGTCGGAAAACTCATATGAAAATCCAATATGGTACACGCGCGAAAATCTTTTATATGCTTTAAGGGACCTCAGCTAAGGTCGATATGATAGTGCCAGAAATATAGCCGATCGCTAAACCTTCGGAAGAATTTAAACAATATCGGCGTACGTGTCAAACTATATGTATTCGCAGTCGTTGCATTCAAAAGCTGTTTTCTATGACTACATTTGAAATATCTTTATTTCCTGTCCCAAATTTAAAAAAAAATTATCTTGATACGCTGAAAACTCACTGAGTTTTAAGCGTATCAAGCTGATTTTTTTTAATTTGAAGGAGTTAAGATTATTAGATTTTGAGGTTAGTTTATCAAGAATTTAATAACTAATATTATAACCATTTTTGCGTGTTGATATGTTCTGATTTCCTTTGTCTAATAATAGAAGTGTTAATTCAAAATGTAAATTGACACGTGGCCATACAGGGGACTTCTCTTTTCCTCCTGGAATACTCACCACCTTATCATGCGATAAAGCGAGCTAGCTGACCAGTCAGACCATAGAGTAACGATTGCTAACGAGGTTCGGGTAGGGTAATCCTAGCGGGCGCCTTGATTAAATAAATAACGACGGAGACAGTGGTTACAGGCCTTAACCTGTCTTTCCTGATTTTAGCTTTCGCTAGTAATTTGGTGCTTGGCTTTTGCTTCCTGCGTAGAATAGAATTGTTGAAGAGTGAAAGCTGATCCCCCCCTTTGAACCATCATTTCTTTAGATCAATACATCAGGTATTGTTTACTGACACGGAAGACATTTCTCCTGGAATTAAAAAGAAAATAGGAATTTTTAGGAAATTGCGGGAAATTCTGAAATTTTTTTGAGAATGCTGACAATTGAGAGAATCTACGAGCAATACTAAAATTTTTCGAGAATTAAAGGGAAAATGGAAGTTTAAAAAAGTGTAGGGGAATTAACGCAGTTTTTCGGAAAGTAAATGTATTATACATGTATTATACAATAAATATCTTATCACTGGTATGAATTAGTTGCCTCCTAAAAATTAATTTTTTATCACTATCCCAAATATATCAGCTCGGCAGTGTATACTTGTTTATTTTTTAATTGCTAATTCGATTTAACAGATTTTGTTGTTTCTCCTGGGCAACTTCCATTTATTTGCTAACCTCGTTAGGCTCTGCCACAGTTTAACTTCCGTCTTTACGAGAATGAACATAAATTTTAATGTATGGGAAGGTAAAAAAGTTTTTCAATGAACAATTTTCTTTATAATTCTGAACATTTAGGATAATGAGAATATTCTTTAGTAGCTTTCATTTAATTATTGTTGGCGTCAAGGTAGGTATTAAAAATTCCTCTTACGACTTTGACGACTTTGTTGGTGGTAGCATTGCTAGTGCCCCTAGAGTCACCGCTGAACGCCACAGCATTTGAGCTGGTGGTGATGGTTTCTGTGAGATGGTCAGACAGATTTCATCAATCCAAAAACAAACTAGCAAGAGCATTTGCGACAAACAGTTACCAATGGAACATCAACTGTGTCTTCTGAGAATGCTTTCGCTAGCGTTTGCGATTTTAAGTCAAACACCTTAATAGAAATATATTTGGAGGGCATAAACTAGCATATAGTATTTAAAGAGGAATTGATGCGCCTTTACTAGTAGATTAAAGAAGATTCTATCTTGAACTATGTAAAGAGAAAAATATCTATCGAGGCATCGCAATTCCTTAATAGGAATGCATGGCTAACTACAAGTGGGATGTTTAGAGAAAAACAAGCAGAAGAAAGTTTGGCTCTGTGTAGTTTCACCTAGAGAAGCATAACGCCAGTTATAACCCAGAAATGAAGCCAACTTATATCACTGATTCAGGCGTTTCAGAGGTTTTAAAAGAGACAAGTAACTAGAAAGCCCTAGGCCCGTACATGGTGTATAATTTTTGGACAGCCACCTTCTATAGCCTTACCTTACTCGCCTCGCCTCGCACGCATGTCGTTCTTTTCTCGCTATGCCTCGTATTACCAGCCTCTGCTTCCGCGGCTTACACCTAATACTTAACTACTATTTACAATATTTACAGTTTTCTTACATCTAGTTTCTCTCCTATTTACGATGCTTATCCCAATCCTTTCCACCTCTTCATACTCCTCCAACCAGTGTTCAACTTTTGCATCTTATTCTCTCCTCTCCTTCTGCTTTTTCTTTCTCCATGCCATTCTTTTGAAACAACTCATATACCATCCTTTTCTTCCTCGTGCTTTCTTCACACTTCATCCATCTGCAATTCATTAGTTCTGAAATACCTTTTCTTTCAACCTCCATCTTTGCACCACTACGTCTGTTCTCCTTCTCCCACCAACACTGCCTAACCAGCTTGCTTCCCCCCACTTCCAAAAATTTCTCCTCATATTTACACGCTCGAATCCCTGTTATAATCCCTAAACTCGTTCTTCCTGTCTCCCTCCTTGAAAAATCATCTGCGAACAATCTCTTCCTCAGCCCCCACACCTCCCGCATCACCAAATTTGCCCTTATCACCCTCTCTTTTATATGACCATCCACTCTCCCATTTCTTTGAAATGGGGGAGTGAATTATTATGATTAATAGGTTTAGGAAACGGAGGGTGGGGATAAGTGAGAAGATAGGGAGCGACGATCGGAGGAGAATTTTTAAGGATTCATTTCAGGGGTCAGCTACACGGAAGAGTGATAAGGGCATTAGAAGAACGAGGAAGGTAGATGGAGAGGCGCTTAATGACGAGGAGATAGAGAAGCAGATAAGGAAGTTGAAAAAATCTAAGGCAGCAGAGCTGGACGGAGTAGCGATCGAAGCGTAGCTGTTTGACCACCTCTTTTGTTTTCGTAAATGAAAAATTTCCCCATATTAATTAAAGGGGATTTTGAAGTGTCCGGTGACATGTGTTAATATTCTACTTTTGAATATGTATATATATATATATACACGAGGGTGGATCAAATATAAACCGGAATTTTACAAATACTTTTCTTAGCCAATCGCAAGCACTCTCACAGTGTAGGTTCTTGTAATGTAGTGTATTAG
>NC_046662.1:142878001-142889543 GCF_010883055.1 Belonocnema kinseyi
AGCGGGAGGGAGAGACTTTTTTGAAGCATATCGTGACATGTGATGAAACATGGGTGCATCATTACACTCCCGAGTCCAAGATGGCGAGTAAAGAATGGCGAAAGAAAGACGAAGCCGGTCCTGTGAAAGGCAAAACCCGTCTCTCAGCCGGTAAGGTCCTCGCGACCGTCTTTTTCCACTACAGAGGAGTGTTGCTCATTGATTTCCTACATGATGGACGTACGGTTAACGCTACCTACTACTTCCAGCTGTTGAAGGCAGCAAAAGCCGCTTACAGATGCAAAAGACGTGGTAACCCCATCAGAAACGTCATCCTTCTTCATGAATTCGCCAGGCCACATACGGCGGGTGAAACGAGACAAAAACTGGAGGATATGCATTGGAAAACCCTTGAGCATCCTCAATACAGTCCAGATTTGTCACGCTGTGACTATCATTTGTTTGCGCCCACGAAAGATGCACTTGGAGGATTGCAATTTGACAACGATCAAGATGTTGAGGAATTCGTGCGCAATTGGTTGATGACTCGACCTCAAAGTTTCTACGAGCAAGGAATTAACAAGCTTCCAAACCGCTGGAAAAAATGTGTAGAGCGTGAAGGAGACTATGTAGAAAAATAATCAATAGTATTTTTGTATTGTTTTATAAATAAATAAATAAATATTAAAAAAGAATTCCGGTTAATATTTGATTCACCCTCGTATTAAAAGTTTGTCATACGGACAGCCGCAGGATGTCGCCGGGTGCGCGTGCTAATCTGAAAAACTGCACCCGATCCCAGCAAAAAAGCGGTAAAATTTCAGCCATAACCACGTCTCACGACCGTGACGAAGGTGGTGTCGTCTGTAACGGAATTAATACGGCGATTCAGCAAAAGTCTCGTGCACCCTGAGGACACAGAGCGACCCAAGGACGACTGCCTTTTGCATTTTTCCCGCAAGTGTTTTAGCATATTGTTCACAGGCAGGGATGCTTTTTAGGCTATTAACTAGTGAAAGCTTGGCAGCTCCAAGAGCATCGATGATAAGGACGATAAGTTTAACAGAATATTCCAGGTAAAATCGTGGCAACTCCCTTATAAGGTCTTTATACCTCTCTTTCTTTTAATTCTCCTTGTCTATGAAGTTTTTGTCAGCTGGTACCAAACATTCGATAACCGACATAGTTCGCTTCTCGAAGTCAAGAACTATGTCAATCCTCGAGTGTCCGATTGAGAATATAAAGTTCCAGTATATTCGGCGCTTCTCATTCTCGACAATTCACTCTATTTCCCAGGGAGCATTTAGAGCAGCGATATTAAGGTTAATGCTGTAAGAATGACAGAGATGGTAAAATAGCACTCTTAGTGCCGCATTGTGCCTTTGGATGTAGGTCGTTCCCGCATGAGTTGGACAACTAGATAATATGTGTGTTTAATGTTCTGGCTATGCATGGCACGCCCTGCAGCTATCATCGGGAATGTCTTGGCTCAAAATGTGGCTACGGTATGTTAAGGTTTGAATGACACCGTCTTGACATACCAAAATGAAACACTCCGTGCCAGGCTTCAATTCGGGTGATTTAAGGAAAGCAAAAGTTAGCTCACACGACATTGACTGATCCTCCACATTTCTGTGGATCCAAATATATGTTATTTTTAGTTACATTTGCATTAATAGAAAAAAAGCAAGGAAATATGACCTTGAAAATACATCAAATTAAAATATTTTGCTACAAAAACTATTTACAACAATTATTATTTTTAACTTTTTAATTATTTTTATAATAAAACGCAATTTCAATATTGACATGTATATTGAATCATCCAAATTATATAATCTTTTGAAATTTAAAATGATAAAGGTTAATAAAGTTTAAATTGAAAACATTAAAAAAGTGAATAATACGTAAGATAGTGAATTTATTCATTTTTTTATATTCATACCATTTAGATTTTATAAGTTTCGAATTCTGTTGTTTGAAATTAAATTCGTTTGGAATCTTTAAATGAAAAAATTATTTTATTTCAAATTAAAAGCATTAATTAAAGGGCTGTTCACTCTCGCGTTGAAACTGGAGCAATATAAATACTCCTATATTTACTATATCGCGACTTGAAAATGAGAGAGTCCACAGGATTTAAAAGATTTAGCGGATGTTGAAAAAAAATTGACCATTTCTATTTAGCATGTCTAGTTTGAATATCTCAGGTACGCCGGCCTTCTAAGATATAGTCCCTGGCGAGAACAAGCAAGCCTGGTGTAACGCGCTGGATACATCGGTGGGGGTGTATGCATAGAAGGTACTAGATGGACACGAGTCAGGAACCGGCCTTTTAATTTGTGCTACAAAGTCTTTGCAAATGCATAAAACAAGATGAAATTTCTATAAAAAATTATATTTACGACCAACATAAGCTCTTAATGCAACATGTAACATTTCACATATCAACCAAAAAAGATAAAAATTTAAAACAAAAATATTTTAATTCAACCAAAAAACACAAATTTTCAAGAAAATAGTTTAATTCTTAAGCAAGACAGATTAATTTTGGACTAAGCCGTTTCATTTTTAACCAAAAAGGATGAGATTCCATTCAAGATGATTAATTTTCTTTTAAAAATTAGAATAATTGAAACATATGAGTTTTTAAGAGAAAAATATCCATTTCTTATTTGAAATATCAATTTTAATAAAAATGGAATAATTAGATTCTCAGTCTAGAAAATGAATTCTCTGACAGAAAAAGATTGTCAGCTTAATAGATACCTTTCCAACCAAAAAGTTGATTTTGTTACAAAGAAGATTAATATTTCACTTGAATTTTATACTAAGAAGATTACTTTTAAACCAATGAAGCCGAAAATATGAGTTTTTAACTAAACGAGTTAATTTTCTGCCAAATAGTTCGATGTTCTAACAAACTGTTAAGTTTACAAACACTAGGACGAACTTTCTACAACAAAGTTGGCTCACAACTTAGCATTTTAATCTCCAATTAAAATGATGAATCTTCAACCAAAAAAATGTAAATTTTATAAAGTATTGGATTTCCCAGAAAAAATGTGTTATTAACGGAACATTCAATAGTTAATATCACAACCTAAAATATTTCAATTTGAAATAAAAAACAGTTAAATTCAGTCAAAAAATAGAATTTTGCATATAGCTAAGGAATTGTTGTTTTGAAAAGTATAGTTGAAGGTGTAACCAACATCAAGGTGTCTGCATCGATCGTCCATCAAATAAAGTAATCAACATTGAAATTAAAATTAAAAGTTTTTTGTGCCTTTTTTAGGTTCAAAAATTTTAATCTAAAATTAATAATATAAAAGTAAATAATAAATAAATATTTAAAAGTCAGAATTTTTAAGTAACCGAAAATATTTTTAACATTGTACTTATAGTTTAGTCATAATAAGACTTGTTGGCAATTTTAATCCATGTTTGTGTTAGTGTTTAATTTTTCAATCGAAAAATTTTATTTTCTGATCACTATTAGTTGAAAAATATTTTTTAATTTCTGTAGTCATACTTAAATAATATCTAGATTATTAACTATGGCCTGACGAGCTCGAAGCAGGGCATGATACTGAAATAATATGAATTAAACGATTGGAAAGTGTTTAAATTCAAATTTACTTATAACGTCGAATAAATTGACAATACATTTTTTGAATTCAGAATGAAAATTTCAATTAATATTTAAAATACTTAGATACGTGTTACCAAAATTTCCCATTTCAGTTTGTAAATTTATGCAATTCCTTTTATATGTGTTTTTTCTTTTCCTAGTATTTTTATATTGTTAAAAGTGAAATCAAAATAATGATCATGTGTCCATGCATGTTTTCATAGGCCTGTGTTTTGTTTTTCTGTTCGACAATCTCTTTTATGTTCTGTAATTCTACTTTTTAGTCTCCTGCCTGTTTCACCTATGTAAAATTTATTACATTGTTTGCATTTAATTAAATATACCACGTTCGATAAATTCTCTTTTAAGTCAGAGTATTTTATATTCTGAAAAGTGTTTCCTAATTTATGATTATTTTGAAAATAAGATGTAATTTTATGTTTTTTAAGTAATGCTCTGAGTCTTTCAGATAAACCTTGTATATAAGGGAAAGATGCTATAATGTCAAATTTGTTATGTTCTTTTGACCATTTTTCTGTTTTATTGTTTTTACATGTGCTATTGTAGATTTCATGGATACCATCTTTTATAATGCTATGTATTGATGGTAGCGGATAATTATTTAATTTTAATATTTGTTTAATTAAATTCAAATTGTTTGTTCTCAAATTAAAATCACTTAATTTGATAGCGCTATCAATCAGTCCTTTTATTAAGCCAATATTTTGACTGAATTCATTATGTGAGTAATAGTTTAGGCATTGGCCAGAACATGGTTGTTTTTTAAATCCATCTGTAAAAATGTTTCCTTCATGTGTTTTTTAATGGAAACGTCTAAAAATTGTATGGTATTATTATTTTCAATTTCATGTGTGAACTTTAAAGAGCCTTCTACATTGTTAAATGTTTGAATAAATTCATTAATTTTCTGAATAGGAATTATAGCATATATGTCGTTGACGTATCTTTTATATATAAAAGGTTTGAATTTTAAATTTCTTAAGGCTCTATTTTCGACATCTTCTAACACTAAATTGCAAATGATCGGAGATAAGGGACAATCCATAGGACAACCAAAAATTTGTTTATAGTATTTGTTATTGAAAGAAAAAACTGTTTTGTTACGAACAGTTCTTATTGCCACTAGAATTTCATTTTTTGACATTTTTGTAAGATTTTTATTGAGATTTAATTTTTCTTTAACAACATCCAAAGCCAAATCGAAAGCTATATTGTCGAATATGGAAACAACATCTAGTGAAATCATGGAGTGAGAAATTGAAATTTTTTGGTTTTTTAGACAGTTTTTGAAGTCCCAACTATCTTTAACAACTGAATCAGTTTTTCCTGATTTTAAAATTCTAGATATGTAAGAAGGTAAATTATAGGTCGGGGAACCTATGGATGAGAATATTATTTTCCATTTTAAAACAGGTTTACGTACCTTAGGAAGAGCATAAGCTTTTGCTACTATGGAACCACGTGTTTTTAGCCTATAAGACATTTGATCATTGATATATGTTTTTAGTTTCCATCTTTTAATAAAGTCATTACATTTCTCTTCTACAGAAGGTACCAAAGATGTTTTTACTTTTTTCTATAACTTGGTATTATTTAGCATTGTTTTTACAGTTTTTTTGTAATCATTGAAATTAGAAGCAACAGTCACATTTCCTTTATCAGCTTTGACAAATTTAATGTCCTTATTATTTGATTAGAACTTTTTTACCTTTTCTACTTCTTCTAAGTTATCCTGATTTTTAAACTTATTGTTACACATGAAATTTGATATAAGTGTGGTAGTTTCCTTTCTGATATTTTGTTTTTTATCAGGTTCTAAGACCCGGATACAGTTTTCCAAATTAGCTTTGCTATTATTAACAGGAATTTTTTTTTATTAAAAGGAATTCCATATTTTTTCCCCAAGGCAGTGGTGTCAACAATATGATCTGGAATTTGTTTATTTGAAATATTTTTGAGCCATTATTTCGGTTCTAGCTTTCTTAAGTTCGTGATTGTGTTGAAAAATCTTAGGGGCCATCCATATAACACGTGGACAATACAAAAAATTCGAGTGTACCTCGAGTATACCTTGTCTGATTTCAGTATATTTTTCACAGATTTAGGGGAACGAGTGTCCACTTGAATTCTAGCCCCCCCCCCCAGCCCCCCTCGTCGACAAGCGTGGAATTTTGCCATACCCCCTCTCCCCCCTAAACTGTCCACGTGGTATATGGATGGCCCCTTATTTCTTCTGAATTCAATTTTTTTCGTAAGTTCTAATCTGATTTTAATTTTAATTTTTTTTGCAATGAATTCTTGTGAAGCAAAAATATATTTATAGATTGTTCTTTGATATTTCTATATAAACGATGTTTTAAATATTTCGAATAGTTTCCTAAGTGGTTAATCAAGTAGACTAAATTTTTAATTTCGTAATTTAAAATTTGTTATTGAAAGTGAGATATTGCAGCAACTAATTTTCTGTGTACATTGTAATGAGAATTGATAATTTGAAAATGTCTCGTGGAATTTTCATTGTGTGTGGGAAACGTTGTTATAAACCAAATTTGAGTAATTAGTGATCGTATGACCGAAGATTTAAACTTGGAATTTTAATTTCAATGTTGATTACTTTATTGTTGTTTTAATAGATCCATAAGTTTTAATTGTCACTTCTTGCAGAATTCAACAAGATTTATAAAATATTCAAAAAAAATTTTTCAAGAAGACACAAATTTAAAATAGAGATAGTTGTAAAAAGCAGGGAAATGTGTTTTAGTATCTTATCAAAAACTGACTACAAATATTTGTGGTGTTAGAACCGATCATTCAGAAAACTGAATCAAATAATATGGTACAACGTCTCTTGTTATAAAATCAATAACAAAAATTGTATTAAGATTATATTAAAAACCCTTGGCAAAGACAACTTTTACAGAAAAGTAAAACATTTCCACAACTGTACTTTTCTGTTAAAACATGTACATTTTTGTAAAAAAATGAACAAAATTTAACCAAAAAAGTACAATTAAATACAAATAGCTAATTTTTCATTACATTTTCTTATACGAAAGTTAGAAAATGAAAAATAAATTCTGAGTCACTTCCATTTAGAAATTAGTATAACTTTTGATTATAATTTTTTTTTACTTTATTAGTAGAAATCGATCAGGCATTGCAGAAAACCGCAGGGCTTCACTTTTTTTAATTTTTGTGTTTGACGCCTACTTTGGTAGTCTTTATTGTGGAACTGTAATGATTAGTGTGCGATATTTCGAAGACAAAAAATCGGTTCTGCATGATTGAAAATAGAAATGGAAGATAAAAAGGAGTACTAAACGATGGGATCAGCATTTTTTTTATTGCTCATAATGTTATATTGGCTCAAATATAGCTAAACATATCCATTTTCGTACTTTTAGGACAGGATACCTCAAAACCATGAATTATAGTAAAAATTTAGACAACAGATTCGTTCTTGGGACGCAAAAATCTTTTGGGGTCACATAGTTCAATCTTTGGGTACAAATTTTGTTGGCC
Source organism: Belonocnema kinseyi (assembly GCF_010883055.1). Lineage (NCBI taxonomy): Eukaryota > Metazoa > Arthropoda > Insecta > Hymenoptera > Cynipidae > Belonocnema > Belonocnema kinseyi. The sequence goes on from NC_046662.1 coordinate 142,885,158, forward strand.
TATGTGTTCTTGAAGAATTCGATCACAAAATTTAGAAATTTCTTTTCAAAAGCTTTCAAGAGAATAAACAATTTTAGTCAGAATTCCTAGAAAAACGAAAAGCAGAAAATTTGAAAATTTTTTTTTTTTTCACCGACTTTTAAAGTAAATATCTATAAATATTGCGAAAAAAATGTGTTGATTAAATACATTTTTTACCTTAAATATGCTTAAAATTGTATAATTAAAAAAAATGGTTTAAATCACTCTTAAATTAATAGTATTAAAAATGATAGCGTGGGTCTAGATTTGTTTCAATCTTCGAACTGCACAATACATAATGTTTAAAAATTAAAAATTTTGCAATGGGACGGTTTTTAATCAAATAATTCTCAATTAAAAATTGTTAAAAGTTTTTATATGCGTAAATTATTGAAAGTTTGGCGTAAAAATTTCAAACTCTACTATTAATAGTTCAAAATTTGTAAGTGTTTCACTCTGAGTGCTATAATTTGTAGTTCAATTTTCATAACCTCAAATGAAAAAAATTGTATCTTCAAGAGTACAAATCTTTTAATTTCAATGATCGTTCTTTTTCTATTGTTCAAATTTTATGTTCAGTTAAAAAGTTGTTCTTTGACGACCTAGGACGACGCATTTTAAGAACATTGCAAAGACATAAATTGTGAATAAGTATTTGGTATCCAATTGATTGCTACATATTTGTAAACAAATTTAAACGCATGGTTAATTGTTGTTTAATAAATATTATTCATTATTGTTTTTTGATATTCAACCATTCCTTTAATGAAACATAGAAGCTTTTTGTTATGGAAATAATGTACATATCTTCTTTTAAAATTATCTGATTGCAAAATTCTATATCCTTTTCATCCTGGGTCGAACAATTAACAACTTTTTGGCTGCAAAACCTGTAAATTTCTACAAATTATTGTATATAGCTGTAAATTCTTTAAGTTGTGCTTTTTCTTAAATTCTTGTAGGAAATTGAATCTACAATTATAATACAATAATGCACAATAAAATACGAAACAAAAGTGCACAATTCTTCCGAATAACAAAAAAAGTTGCACTTCGGTGTCATTTTGTTTGAAATTTATTGTATTTATGTGTAGATTCATGCCAAAATGGTTTTAGGTGTTTTTACTTTTTGTAAACAATTTTTCAACAGGAAACATTCCAACTTCTTATATTCCATTTCAGTTTGTCTACATCGTTCCATTTTTTCAAGAGAACAGTCTATATAACGTAATTTTTGAGCGCGAAGCGCTAGTTCTTCAATAGGGAATGTCATCGTCAAAGCCGCAGGTGCTTTGTTCGCCTTTTTTAAAAGCATCGCGAATTTCCACACGCACTGTGAATATGTTGGCACAGCGGGCATACTTTTGCATACCATGCTGAGCCACATTCCTTTGCAATAAATGTGAAAATTATCCATTAAAATCAATAATTTCTTAAGAGATGATTAATCAATTGCTGGAAAAATAGATATAGCGCGACAAATTTTCATACAACAATAAAGGTATGAATAATAATTCGAAAGTTCATGTCTTGGCTAGAAAACTTCACGATTTTCAGAAAATTAACAAATTTAGTTTCAAAATAATATTTTCGGTTTTAAAATGCTACTGTTCCGAAGACAATTGCATTTTTTGGCTTCAAAATTCGTATTTTGTAGTTAAAAATAAAATGTCTTGGTAGAAAAGGCACGTTTTTGGTTAAGCAGTCTGCTATATTACTTATATTGGAGTGTTGACATTTTTTTAAATAGTGGTATATCTGTTTGTTTAAAATGCAACTATTTTGTTAAAAATTATTTTTGTATTGATAAAAATTCATATTTTCTGTTTAAAAATTCAATATCGGTGCATAAAAATCGTCTTGCCCTGAACATGAATCAATTTAGGAAAACGTTTTTTGTCTTTAGTAGATGTGTAGAGCCGGTTCTGGCTCACGATTCCTACCTTACCGGCATCGAGAAGCTTCGACCTGTAGTGGTTCGTATCCGTGCTAAGCTTCGAGAACGTTCTCGAACTATAATGGTTCGTGTCCGTGCTAAGCTTTGAGAACGTTCTCGCAGGATCCTGACGACGTCACGATTACGCAATAGTCTGTAGCCAAATTCATGTATACAGGTTCAAGGTTATTGTGAGAAAAACAAGGATGATTTATTGCTTCCTGATAGATAAGATGTACGTTGAATGCGCAAAAGATGCAGGTGTATAGGTGAAATTTTATATGGAGAGCTACGTATGGCAACCTGTTTTGACTATTAATTGGATTTCTTGCTTCCTGATAGATGATACTTTAGCCAAAAATTCCTGCCTTTATTTGTTTAATGCGCAAAATATGCAGGTGGACAGATGAAATTTGATATGAGGGTTATGCATGGCATCATGTTTTGATTTTTAATTTGATTTAAAAATTCCTGATAGATGATGCTTTAACTAAAAATTCCTGTCTGTGAAAAACATTCTTCTGCAGTCTTGAATCTTCGAGAAAAAATTAGAATTAAAAAAAAGATATATTTAAAGTTAATCGAAGGTAAGAAAGGAATAAAAAAGCATTTCTTATGGTAGGTCGTATACTCAGCGATGCTTGTCGCTTTATTCTGGTATCAAGTAGCTAGCTAGACTCGAGAGAGAGATTATAGACGGCATGAATTTAATTCTACAACTTTCATGGACGTTTAGTAAATACCAAGAGTACACTGCCTGACGCTTATCGCTCCTTATGTCATGCAACTATATTCGAGCTGAGGTCGCATGATTTTTTTATCCATAGATATATGCTCGCTTTTCAGCTCTCATTTAGAAAGGTCAGTTTTTTACCTTTTAAATGTTAAAGATTTAAACTAAAAGTTTTAAAATGCAGCAAAGTAATATAATGAAATATTTGAATTTTTTCAATCATCCACTAAGGATATTATATAATACAGTCTATAGAAAATCAAGGATGATTCACTTCAGCGTTAAAATTTTTTCTATATTGCTGAATATGCTAAAAAAGATTAAATTTACTTATTTCAAACATTAAAATAAAGCAACATAAACAACAAAAATAATTCAGCAGTATTAAAATGTAATGCAAGGCAACTCTGAATCAAACATTGGAAAAAAAATGATGCAGTGGTAACGTGAACATCTACCTTCTGGAACTTGTAAATCCAAATTTAGTCAAATAGAAATGAAAAAATACAAAAATTAATATAGTTTATGGAAATCCAGGATGATATATTGCTTTCTAGCTAGCTAATTTAATTCAGAGACCATAAAAATCTACCTTACCGATATTCTATAGATGTAGTTGTTTATGCTATTTTTTCCAGAATATTCTCAATGACGTCATCGAATTCCTACTACGCAATTTTTTTTCGTAAAGAACTTCAAGGTTATTTTTAATGCTGCCTTACTTTCTTTTTTGCGTTTTTCAATATTATATACCACAAGAGTCGATTATAACTTAGAACCTTCTAGAATAATTAGGCAAAGTGGGAGGTATATTATTAGTAAAGGATGGAAATGATATGCAGCATGTATAGTTTAGGGAGAAAGAGAGAGCTATGTATTAAACAATGTTTCAACACAAAAATAATTTTCTAAAATTCACAAGTCGATAGAAGGGTTTGCGATCGAGCGACTCGAACAGAGTTACAAATCTCACAGCATGCCTCTCCAAAATGAATTGCATCATATAAACATTTTTGCACGTATCTTGAAGATTGCCAACAGATTATTAAGAGATCCTTTTTAAAAAATTGTGGGTTACTGTAACAGATTTAGACTTGATACCAGGTAATTTTATATACCACACGTGTCGATTATTGCTAGATAATTGCAACAAAGAGAGGATATAAATTGATAAGGATGATAAACAATATGCAGCAGGTATAGTTTAGGGAGAAAAAGAGATGGAAACAGGGAGATGGAGAGAGCTATGTATTTAAAACTGTTTAAATTCGACAGTGGATCACTGTAACAGATTTAGAATTTTATAAAGATATAGCTAGGATGTCAATTCAGCCATTTGAGATGAAGAAAATACAATTTGAATATAGAATAAATCAGCTCCATAAATATTAGAGTTGACTAAGAAACGTTGAAGTTATCTTTCACATAATAGAGTGATCTGCGAACAAAGATTAAATTTACTTACTTCAAACATTAAAATAAAGCATCATAAATAACAAAAATAAATTCAGCAGTATTAAAATTGAATAAAAAGAAACTGTGAATCAAACATGGAAAGTGATGTACTGAACACGTATATTAAAATGAACTATTATGTATAACAAATAAAAATCTTGGTTTTTCTTAGAACCAACAGTTTCTTTTTAATCGTAGTTAAGTAAACCCATTTAAAGGGGCCAGAATTTTAAGTTAACAG
>NC_046662.1:142889643-142901604 GCF_010883055.1 Belonocnema kinseyi
GCCCCTTTAAATGGGTTTACTTAACTACGATTTTGCTTCTAGTTGTAAATAGAGGATGAGGAGAACGAGGAGGAGGATGCGATAATATTACAGTTCAGCAGTTACTGAAAATATTAGATTTAGATGTAAAAATAAAGGAGCACATTTTCTTCCAAACAATACCAAAAACTAAAGGAACTATAGGTATTATGCCTTGTTTCTAACTACTAGGTATGTCTCCACTCTCGATGCTGCAGTCTGCGCTGTGCTGGTTAAATTACCATCCTCATATATTAACTACATTTAAGTCTTAAATCAATATTTAATTTTATCATGCTGTTCGTGAAGTATCAATGATATTAAAGTATACTGTCATATAACAGTTGCAAATGATTATTTTTTTCTTAGAACCAACATTTAATTTTCGTTAATTAAATCCAGTTAAACAGCTAATTATTTCTGCTTAACAAAATCATTAACATACTTTTGATTCAACTATGTCAACTTCATAAGTCAAAACTTAGTTTCATTAAGAAGAGGTCTTTGGTTAATCAAGATTATGATGCAGTTCACCACCACCAGGTACGCTGCTTTTCATATAGTTGTAACCACGCTTCATATGTTTAATCTTGATTTCTCCTAAATCAAGGTAAGTAAAATATCGAAAATTTATGTGGAAGAACAAGAAAGAATAGAGGTGGAGGAGGAGGTGGAGGAGAAGAATACAGTAATGATGTTGTTAAGACAAGTAGGTACTGAAAATATTAGATTTAATGATTATATCATCTGAAGTGTATGTTGTTTGACATTTGGACGTGCAAAGAAAAGGAGCGCAACATCTTTAAAATAAAAAAAATAAAAACTTAAAGAAACTGTAGGTAACACCTTGTTTGTGCGTACTGAGTGTATCTCCATTATTTGTACTTCACTCTGTGACGAGCTTGATGAATTCTGTTAAATAGATAAGGATTTCTTATTAATACAATCGTGAGCATACTTTTGTCTCAACTATGTCAACTTAGTAAACGAAAATTTAGTTTAATTAACGAGAGATCTTTGGTTTACAGATATTATCATAGAGAGCACCACAATCAGATTTCCTGCTTTTCTTATAGTTGTAACCACGCTTTTTCTTCTGTTGAATCTTGATCTATACTAAATCAAGTTAAATAAGCTCTTAAAATACATGTAGAAGAATCAGAAAATAATATAGGGGGTTGAGGAGGATATGATAATGATTTAGAGTCGGTAAATAGGTTCTGAAAATATTAGACGGAATGATAACTTATACTAAATCTTCAGTTTTATAAGCTGATTTCCTCAACTACAATTAATTCAGGTGAAGAAATCAATAAATACACATACATTTTGAAAATTAAATTTATTTAACTTATTTCGTTACAATAAACGTATACAATTTATATATAGAATTTTAAAACTTATTGCTTACTTTGTACAGTGTTGGTGTCATTCCATCAATGTTAAAAAATATTAATGACAAGGAATCTTGAATAAATAATTTCTTGTACATTATTTACGTTTCCAGGTAGTTGATCTAGTAAAAGAAAGCGCAATCGATCCACAAACTTATTAGGATCTTCCTAGTCATCTAACATTTTAGATTTTGCTTTTATTGTATATTCTAAGGAAAGGTCACTTTCAGCATCATCTTTCTCCTCGTCATCATCTTACTCCTTTTCATAGTCATTATCATGTTCATTAATATCCTCATCAGCAGTATCATTTTTTATTACGTATGAAGAACCTTCATATTGGCCAAATTCTTCTTCTGGCTCTACTTTTTGCTTCTTCACAAGTGTTTCCCCTTCATCTTTAGACTTATGAGTAACGCATGATAGATTCCTCAGTGGAGATAATTGTGGTTTCCATGCTTTCTGAATAGCTTGTTTCTGGTCCAATTTGAAAATCTTATGCTTTCGAAGAATTGCTTTTCTCTCCTTATCTGTCAGATCTTTCAGATTCTTGTATTGTTCTTAAACTTCGAGTTACCTTTGAAATTTGGTGAAAATCTCTGTCATCCTGCTTATGATTCGTGGCTGCGCAAGAGTATTTATCATGTCTTTTTAAATTGTCAAGTCGAGAGTAAGTTCTGAAAGAATTTGAACAAGTGCTAGTCATCTTGCCACTGACACAGTAAAAATGGCTGTTCATGGAATCTGAGTTTATATACCCTCCTCCTCCCCATCCTCCTCATACTCCTCCGCATGTCCATCGTTATTTTTCAGCTTCTCTATCTTTACCTCCTCCTTTTCCAACTCCTCTTCCAAACAGTTGAAAAACCATTGCACTTTTAACCTAAAAGCTTTCTTTAAAAAACTGTTATTCAACTGTTTGGAAGAGGAGTTGGAAAATGAGGAGGTGAAGAAAGAGAAGCTGAAAAATAAAGATAGACATGCGGAGGAGTATGAGGAGGATGAAGAGGAGGACGAGGGATGAAGGAGGAGGATATATAAACTCATATTCCATGAACAGTCATTTCTACTGTGTCAGTGGCAAAATGACTAACACTTTTTCAAATTGTTCCAGAACTTACTCAAGGCTTGATAATGTAAAAAGACATGAGAAATACTCTTGCTCAGCCAAGAATCGTAAGCAGGATGACAGAGATTTTCACCAAATTTCAAAGGTAACTCGAAGTTTAAGAACAATACAAGAATCTGACAGATCTGACAGATAAGGAGAGAAAAGCAATTCCTCGAAAGCATAAGATTTTCAAACTGGACCAGAAGCAAGCTATTCAGGAAGCATGGAAACCACAATTATCTCCACTGAGGAATCTATCATGCGTTACTCATAAGTCTAAAGATGAAGGGGAAATACTTGTGAAGAAGAAAAAATTAGAGCCAAAAGTAGAATTTGGCCAATATGACGGTTCTTTTTACGTAATAAAAAATGATGCTGCTGATGAGGATATTAATGAACATGATAATGACTATGATGAGGAGGAAGATGATGACGAGGAAGGTGATGCTGAAAGTGACCTTAACTTAGAATATAAAATAAAAGCAAAATCTAAAATGTTAGATGACTGGGAAGATCCCAATAAGTTTGTGGATAGATTGCGCTTTCTTTTACTAGATCGACTAGCTGGAAACGTAAATAATGTGCACGAAATTATTTATTCAAGATTCCTTGTCATTAATATTTTTTAACATTGATGGAACGAAACCAACACTGTACAAAGTAAGCAATAAGTTTTAAAATTCTATATATAATTTTTATTCGTTTATTGTAACAAAATATGTTAAATCAATTTAATTTTCAAAATGTATGTGTATTTATTGATTTCTTCACCTGAATTAATTGTAGTTTAGAAAATCAGCTTATAAAACCGAAGATTTCGTATAAGTTATCATTCCATCTAATATTTTCAGAACCTATTTACCTACTCCAAATCATTATCATATCCTCCTCAACCCCCTATATTATTTTCTGATTCTTCCACATGTATTTTAAGAGCTTATTTAACTTGATTTAGTATAGTTGAAGATTCAACAGGAGAAAAAGCGTGGTTACAACTATAAGAAAAGTAGCAAATCTCATTGTGGTGCTCTCTATGATAATATCTGTAAACCAAAGATCTCTCGTTAATTAAAATAAGTTTTCGTTTACGAAGTTGACATCGTTGACACAAAAGTATGTTCACGATTGTATTAATAAGAAATCCTTATCTATTTAACTGAATTCATCAAGCTCGTCGCAGAGTGCAGTACAAAGAATGGAGATACACTTAGTCCGCACAAACAAGGTGTTACCTACAGTTTCTTAAGTTTTTTTTTTTGTTATTTCAAAGATGTTGCGCTTCTTTTATTTGCACGTCCAAATGTCACACAATATACAATTCAGATGATATAATCATTAAATCTAATATTTTCAGTACCTACTTGTCTTCACTACATCATTACTGAATTCTTCTCCTCCTCCTCCTCCATCTCTCTTCTTTCTCGTTCTTCCACATACATTTTCGATATTCAACTTACCTTGATTTCGGAAAAATCAAGATTTAAAATATGAAGCGTGGTTACAACTATATGAAAAGCAGCGTACCTGGTGGTGGTGCACTGCATCATAATCTTCATTAACCAAAGACCTCTTCTTAATCAAACTAAGTTTTCATTTACTAAGTTGGCATAGTTTAATCAAAAGTATGTTAATGATTTTAGTAATCAAAAATAATTAGCTGTTTCACAGGATTTATTTAACAAAAATTAAATGTTGGTTCTAAGAAAAAAAATAATTATTTGCAACTGTTATATAACAGCATACTTAAATATCATTGATACTTCACGAACAGCATTATTAAATTAAATATTGGTTTAAGACTTAAATGTAGTTGATATATGAGGATGGTCATTTAAGCAGCTCAGCGCAGAATGCAGCATCGAGAGTGGAGATACACCTAGTAGTTAGAAACAAGGCATTACTACCTAGAGTCCCTTAATTGTTGGCGTTGTTTGCAAGACAATGTGCTACTTTATTTTTACATCTAAATATTATATTTTCAGTAACTGCTGAACTGTAATATTATCGCATCCTCCTCCGCCGTCTTCTCATCCTCTATTTACAACTAGAAGCAAAATCAGCGCATCTTACTGTGGCGCACTCTATGATAATCTTTGTTAACCCAGGATCTCGTTTTAGTGAAAGAAAGTTGCATTTGCTAATTTGAAATAGTTGAATCAGCTATATATATATATATATTCATTATTCTGTTAACTTGAAATTCTGTCCCCTTTAAATGGGTTTACTTAACTACGATTTAGAATAAACTGTTGGTTCTAAGAAAAACCAAGATTTTTATTTGTTATACATAATAGTGCATTTTAATATAAGTGTTCAATACCTCACTTTCAATGTTTCATTCACAGTTTCTCTTTATTCAATTTTAATACTGCTGAATTTATTTTTGTTATTTATGATGCTTTATTTTAATGTTTGAAGTAAGTAAATGTAATCATTGTTCGCAGATCACTTTATAATGTGAAAGATGATTTCAACGTTTCTTAGTGAACTCTAATATTTATGGAGCTGATTTATTTTATTTTCAAATTGTATTTTCTTCATCTCAAATGGTTGAATTGACATCCTAGCTATATCTTTATAAAATTCTAAATCTGTTACAGTGATCCACTGTCGAATTAAAACATTTTTAAATACATAGCTCTCTCTATCTCCCTGTTTCCATCTCTTTTTCTCCCTAAACTATACCTGCTGCATATTGCTTATCATCCTTATCAATTTATATCTTCTCTTTGTTGCAATTATCTAGCAATAATCGACACGTGTGGTATATAATATTTCCTGGTATTAAGTCTAAACCTGTTACAATAATCCACTGTTTTTTTAAAAGCATCTCTTAAGAATCTGTTGGCATTCTTTAAGATTCGTGCAAAAATGTTTATATAATGTAATTCATTTTGGCGAGGCATGCTGTGAGAGTTGTAACTCTATTCGAGTCGTTCAATCGCAAACCCTTCTATGGACTTGTAAATTTTAGAAAATTATTTTTGTATTGAAACATTGTTTAATACATAGCTCTCTCTTTCTCCCCAAAATATACATGCTGCATATCATTTACCACCCTTATCCAATATTATATCTCCAACTTTTCCTAATTGTTCTAAAAGGTTCTAAGTTATAATCGACACGTGTGGTATATAATATGGAAAAACGCAAAAAAAGTGATGCAACATTAAAAATAACCTTGAAGTTGTTTACAACAAAAATTGCCTAGTAGGAATTCGATGACGTCATTGAGAATATTCTGGAAACATAACATAAGCAACTACATCTAAAGAATAACGGTAATGTAGATTTCTGTGGTCTCTGAATTAAATTAGCTAGGTAGAAAGCAGTATATCAGCCTGGATTTCTATAACCTATATTAATTTTTGTATTTTTAGTTTCTAATTGACTAAATTTGGATTTAAAAGTTCCAGAAAGTAGATGTTCACGTGACCACTGTATCATTTTTTTCCCATGTTTGATTCATAGTTGCTTTGCATTACATTTTAATACTGCTGAATGATTTCGGTTATTTATGTAGCTTTATTTTAATGTTTGAAGTAAGTAAATTGAATCTTTTTTAGAATATTACTCTATTATGTGAAAGAGATTTCAACGTTTCTTAGTCAGACTCTAATATTTATAGAGCTGATTTTATTTTATAAATTCTAGCAAGCGTTTTCAAATTGTATTTTCTTCATCTCAAATGGTTGATTTGACATCCTAGCTATATCAATATAAAATTCTAAAATTTGTTACAGCAATCAACTGTATGTATTCGGACCACTTGAAAATCTGTTGGTATTTTTCAAGCCGGTCAATTGCAAAGCCTTCTGCAATATTACGAAATTATCTTTGATTAAAAACATTTTGTAATACATAGCCCTCCATCTCTCTTTCACCCTAAACTATACATGCTGCATACCATTTACCATCCTTACCTATTATTGTATCCCCTCTTTTTCAAAATATTCTAGAACCTTCTACATTATAATCCACACGTGCGGATATAATTTTTCAACATCGCAAAAATGTAATGTGTCATTGAAAATAACCTTGAAGTTCTTTGCGAAAAAGTTGCGCAGTAGTAATTTGATGTTATTAGTTATAGAAAATTCAGCATTATAGAAAAAGTTTCAGCGCTGAATTAAATCATCCTTGATTTTCTATAGACTGTATTATATAATAGCCTTAGTGGATGATTTTAAAAATTCGAATTTTTTATTACATTAATTTGTTGCATTTTAAAACATTTAGTTTAAATCTTTAACATTTAAAAGGCAAAAACTGACCTTTCTAAATAAGAGCTGAACAGCGAGAATATATCTGTGGATAAAAAAGCATGCGACCTCAGCTCGAATATCGTTGCATGACATAAGGAGCGATAAGTGTCGGGCAGTGTACTCTGGGTATTTACTAAACGTCCATGAAAGCTCTCGAATTAAATTCATGCTGTCTATAATCTCTCTCTCGAGTCTCGAAATTGTTTTCAGTATGTTGTTACACATACCTCGTCCAGAGGTTGACGGACCTAGCATATGGAAAAGAATGAATACGAAAGCGAACGATTGCGAGCTGTAAAAAGAAGTGATCTCTCTACAGAACGATAGCATAGGATAATGAAATGTGTGCAGCCTCAGACTGCCGATTTATGAATGCTTCTGCAAGTTTAAACGTGTGTGGCTGTTATCTCTGGTCCTGGCTCGCTACTTGATACCAGAATAAAGCGACAAGCATGCCTGAGTATACGACCCACCATAAGAAATGCTTTTTTATTCCTTTCTTACCTTCGATTAACTTTAAATATATCTTTTTTTAATTATAATTTTTTTTCGAAGATTCAAGACTGCCGAAGAATGTTTTTCACAGGCAGGAATTTTTAGTTGAAGCATCATCCATTAGGAATTTTTAGATCAAATTCATAATCAAAACAGCATGCCACGCGTAACCCTCATATCAAATTTCATCTGTCCACCTGCATATTTTGCGCGTTAAACAAATAAAGGAAGGAATTTTTGACTCCATATAAAATTTCACCTATACACCTGCATCTTTTGCGAATTTAACTTACATCTTATATATCAAGAAGCAATAAATCATCCTTGTTTTTCTTACAATAACCTTGAACCTGTTTACATGAATTTGGCTACAAACTATTGCGTAATCGTGACGTCATCAGGACTACAGGCCGAAGCTTCTCGATGCCGGTAAGGTAGGAATCTTGAGCCAGAACTAGCCCCTATACATCTACCGTCTTTCACCACTGAAAACTTTTATTTAATCTAAAATCGTTTTTTGTTTGTAACATTAATGTTTTTAAATGAAATTTTATCTTTCCCGATTGAAGTATCAACTATTACAGTTTTTTGTTGAGGAATCATGTTTTGATGATGAAAATGTAATTATTTTTTGAAAATTTATTTACTTGGTTAAAAGTTCAAGTATTCTGTTAAAATCTCCTCTATTATGACAGAAAAGTGATTTTTGTTAAAAATAAATATAAGTATATTCTAAACTTTTTATTGTGTATCTGAAATATTGTTTCATTCCATTAATAAAATATCCGATCTTAAACATATTGCAAGATGAAAATTTTGGTATTTGAATGCTAATGGTCACGAATTAAAAAAAATTGCTTAAAAAATCTAAGAATTAGGAAAATGAAGCTCGCAACCTGTAAATCTTTGTAATAACAAGATTTATTCTTCATGACCTCTCTTGCTAAATTGTTTATAAAAACTAAAATAAATCATGATCCTCGACAACCAGAATTGATTATTCACGGCCTTGTAAACAATATATTTTTTATAAATGTACGCCACCCTACACACACTGTAATATTCAAGTTATAAACTATTAACTTTTTTTTATATTGTTAATTTTACCGTAAACAGGAAACACTTTTGACATTTGAAAAAGAGTAATCTCGAGGACCTATAAGTGCATACAGAAGTGTTAGTGGCGACCGATTTATAAGAGATGAGTATAATTTCGTCGCCACCGTGGTCTAGAAATTTAGGCACTTGAAAAGGCAGGTGTACTACCTGAGGTGGCAATGTGGCCTTCAAGCCGACACACGCCTCCCCCACTATGGACTGCAACTGAAATTTCGCCCGTTCCAAAACCTATGCCAAGGGGCGATTAAGGATCCCGCATGAAGATAATCCCTTTGCGTTTCAACTTGCCTGTTTCGTGGCTATTTTCTCGCCTATTCCTCGATTAAAAATACTATTGGGTGGACAATAACCTTGACATTTTGACGAGTTTGGGAATATCATAGTAAATATACATAGATTCTTAACAATTCTAATATAAATATTAAATTTTATTAGCTCCTAATTCCCACTGCGTTAATAAGGTGATAAAATTTTTTTTATATTGTTTCTTATTGTTACAGTTGTCGAAAACTCCAGACAAAACTGAAAGTTTAAAAAATTATTTAAAGAGATAATTATTAGAAATAATAATAAGTTGATAGTCACGGGGGGGGGGGGGGGGTATTTACCCTAAAAAATGTTGCAGAGATTTCCAATGTACATTGTTGGCTTTAGGGGCAGGTGACTTGAAAACAATTGAAAACAACAATTGTATTAACAACAAACAAACAATTGTATTAAGAATATTTTATAACAAACTTATAAAGAAATTTTTAAAGAGTTGTCAAAGCGTAGCAGTCGAAGAGCTATTTTAAAATTAATTTTTAGCGACGTATATTTATTTGAACATTTTTTTATTTAAAGCCTTAAAAAGAGCTTTTTTGCATAACAGAAAGAAGGTTAATTAATGCATTTTTCTGTTACCATAAGGAATTATATCTATGAAAGCAAAATTTTTTCCCTTAAACGTTGCACTGCAGTAAAAATAAAAAATTTAACAAACTTTGTAGTTGAATAATTATTCAAATCTTCTTTAAAAATTGATCTTTTCTTCATTAAAAAAAAAGTTGATGAAAAGATTTTTTCAGAAAAGTAAGACTGCAAATTGTCAAAGGATATTTCTTTTGAACAATGTTTTCCTTAATTTCTTGTATAAAAGTTTTTTTCTTCTAATTTTTTGTTTCCAAAAATGTGTTATTTGTAATTTTACCAAATTTGTTAAACTTAAATTTTCTAAATTGAAATGTGAGGAATTTTTTGTGTTAAAATTAACAATTATTTCTATTAAAGTAAAATAATTTCTAAAATAACATTGTGGTAAAAACTAAAATTAAAAAAATAAATTTGTATCATTTTTTAATTGTGCTTTTAAATTTAAACACTGTAGCTAAATAATTCATGGAAATATATGGTCAATTTTCTGTTATCATGAGAATCTTTTCTTTAAAAGTAAAAAAAAAGCTTTGCCTTTCAAAATCTATTTTTCGTTGATAAGAAATAGAACATTTTTTAAATAATCAGTTAATCATTATTTATCTAAAAAGTTTTTTATAATTTAATATTTAAATCACAGTGTAATTTTCCAGGGCCTGAAATGTTTGCTAACAACTTTAAATAAATTTTTTAAGAAATTTTATTACTACATTGTAATAGTTTTTTCATCAATATTTGATTTAGTTGAGGAATACTTCTTTAAGAATACTGCAAACTTTAATAATAGTTATTAATAAAATATAATTAAACAAAAATTTTGAATTAAAGAATTTTTATAATTTCACAAATAAGATGTTAACCAAAGAATAACACTTCCAATTGCAAAACTGCCAACCACATAATACATCAACAATTTCTATAAAATAACAAAATTTTTAAACACTTAAATTTGTTAACTTTTACACTAATTATGAAGGCGCTATAATTTGAAAGTTGAACAAAAGTGGAAAATTAAAAATATTATTATTGTAATTATTATTACTATAATTATTATATATTATTGCTGTTAGCTTTAATTGATTATTGTCTTTTCGATCAATTTCAATTAAGGTATAGTGTATATTAGAGTGGTCCAAAAATCCCTTTCGGGCTACAGAGCAAGACCCCCCCCCCCCTCTTCGTAAGTTTCCATTTCTGGAGAAAGAAAATCGGTACTCTTTTTTCGAAATTCGAAGATTAACACGTGCAATCGGGCACATGGAGAAATTTTAAATTTTTGAAAAATTGAACTCATGTTCCAGGGTTTCATCCAAACGTGCTAAATTTTTCAAAGATTTGAGAGGAGTATCTATGATATAAAACAATATTAATAACTTTCATTTTCAACCTACCCCTACCTTACCAGCAGCGCCCCTTAATATGACCGAAAAACCAAAAAAATTCATTTTTATCTCTATTATTGTTACTTTTTAGCAATCTCCGCCGTCTTTTTAATACAAATAATTACTAATCGACAATTTGAATATATACCATTACTTTTTAAACTATTGGCAATGGTTTATACAAATGCAAATTACTTAAACATTTATTTATTTCTAATAATGTTAAAAATAGTCGTATTTTCTGATTAAAATATAATTGTTGGTCATTGCTTGCACGTATTTGTACGTATGTTTGTACGTACTGCTTGCAGTATTCCTTTAAACAATCTTTATTTGCTTAAGCAGTTTTTTTCAATATCTAAAAAAATTCAATAAAGTAGAGCCAATACAATTATGTTTCTGACTGTATAGAATATAGAAAAAATACATTTACCACTTTTTAATGGTTTAAACAAATATAATTCGTTTAAATAATTACTTTTCCAAAAATACTTATAAAATCGTAATTAATTGTATGTCTTCTATTTCATTTCATTTGATTAGTTATCGAAAAATAACTGCTCAAGCAAATAAAAATTATTTGAACAATTAGAAATTGGTTAATCATTAGAAGAAATGTATCAAAATCATGTAATTATTGAACAAAAAGGAGCATAGAATATCAATTTGTAAGAAAGTGGACATATCTGGCTCAATTTTTCGAAATTCTGAAAATGAATAATAATTAATTGTGTAAATAATTACATAGTGTTTTTAAGAAAATGTGTTGCTCTAAACAATGACAAAAAATAACATTTCAATCAGAAAATACGATTATTTTTTTAGATTTTTGAGGAATAAATAATTGTTTTTATAATTGATAATTCTTTAATCAATATAAACCGTTTAAAAAGTCATGGTCAGTATTCAAATTGTCATATTTGGGACGCTACGGGGAAGGGTGGTGGCAGTTTTTTTCCAAAAAAAACCTGGATTTTATTTCTCTGGAAATGGAAACTGGGGGGGGGGGGGGTCTTGCCCTCTAGAATGGAAAAAATTGCAAAGCATTTTGGGACCACCATAGTGTACATACGTCCGAATACAAGCCACGCCCACTCCCTTTTCCAGGTACCCTCCCCTTCGCCAGGTCCGTGTGTTCGGACTCGAACATGTGAAAAACTGAGATAAATTGGATTGTTTCTATAATGTTTTAATTTCGAATATAATACTACGCCCTGGGCGCGCCTAATCTTCGCAAAAAACGTGATAAATTGTTCAGGAACTCT
>NC_046662.1:142901704-142903619 GCF_010883055.1 Belonocnema kinseyi
TAAAAGTTTGTCATAGGGACAGTCGCAGGATTTCGCCGGGAGCGGGTGCTAATCTGGAACAGTGAATTTGAAAATGTAACAATTTTGTTGAAACTTCGTTTATTGTTTATGGAAAATTCAATAATTTGGTCGTAAACGTACTTTTTTTGTTAAAAATTCATATTTTTTATTTAAACTTAAGCTATTCATTTGAAAATTTAATCATTTAATTTTTTTTAATTCGTCATTTCTCATCAGGTGAAAATGGTTGATCATTTGCCTTTTTTGTTGATGAAAACTTGTTTTTATAACTGAAAATTTTAATTCATTTCAGGTTTGGTTAAAAAGTGGTCGCTTATAAGTTAGAAATTCAAATATATGGACGTAAATTAACTTTTTTGTTAAAAATTAAACTATTCTTAAAAATATAACTTTCTGATGGAAATTTTTTGTATTGCTTGCGTATTATTTTCTTGAAAATTCACATTTTTTACTCAAGGTTGAACTATTCATTTGAAAATTTCACTATTTTGTTCAAAAGTCTTTTTTTTTAACTACTTTTTATATGCTAAAGTTCATTTTTCCACTTTTGGTTGAAAAAGTAGCCCTTCCAAGTGTATGACTAAACTATTTGGTCGTAAAGTAACATTTTTGTTGAGAATTCATATCGCTGGTTAAAAAAGAAACTATTTATTTTAAAGTATGTTGTTGGAAATTCTTTGTTTCTGACGAAAAATATTTTTCTTTATCTGTAAAGTTTTATTTCACTTCTGGTTGAAAATATGTCGCTTATAGGTTGAAAATTCTACCATATCGTCGTAACTTTACTTTTTTCTTCAAATTTATATTTTTGGCTGAAAATGAAACTATTCATTTGAAAATTTATCTATTTTGTTGAAACTTTTTTACTCAAGAAAATTTTTTTATCGCGAAAGTTTATTATTCCACTTTCGGTTGAAAATATCTTCCATATAAGTTTATTTTTCAGCTATTCAATCATAAATTATGTTTTAGGTTGAAGATTGGTCTTTTTGGTTATAAAATTAATCTTGTGTTTGAAAAATTCATGATTTTGGTTAAAGGTTTAAACTTCTTAGTCAAAAATCGTCCTTATTTATTGAATACAACTGGTTGATAATTCGATTTCTTATCGAAAAGTTTTTTAACTAAAATTTAGTGATTCCGTTTTTGGTTTAAAATATGTCGCTTATAGGTAAAAAATTCAACTATGTCATCATAAACTTCTTTTTTAATGATTCACATTTTCCGATGAAAATTAATTTTTTTTATTTAAAAAGTTTATGATTCCACTTTCAGTTGAAATTTTCTCCCTTATAAGTTTATGATACAACTATATAATTATAAATTAAGTTTTCTGTAGAAAGTTAGTCTTTTTGATCATAAAATTAATCTTGATTTAAAAAAATTCATGATTTTGGTTAAGAATTCACCTATTTGGTTATAAATTCGTCATTTTTTATTTATTGCAAGTGGTTGATGATCCGATTTTTAGCTGAAAAAAGTGTTTTAGCGGGTAGTTATATTGCTGACTTCAAAATAAACTAATTTTTTTATCTGGAAAATTTCATTGAACTTTTAGCTGAAAATGTGTCGCTTATAAGTGAAAAATTCAACTATTTGGACATAAATTAACTTTTTTCTAAAAATTTTAATTTTTAATAAAAATTAAACTCCTTTTTAAAATATAACTATCTTGTTGGAAATTTGTTTATGGTTTGTGTAGAGTTTTTTTAAAAATTAGTTTTAATTTTCAAAAAAGTTAATTATTCCACTTTTTTGATGAATTCAAATCGTCTGAGAATGTGTTATTAGTTTATGTGCTAAAATATCGTTTAAATTTGAACAACATCGTTGTGACTATCACGGTATTTTTAAACAATCTGAAAAGAACAATGATGAGGACGACGATAAACGT
>NC_046662.1:142903719-142910624 GCF_010883055.1 Belonocnema kinseyi
CAAAAGTCTCGTGCACCCTGAGGACACAGAGCGACCCAAGGACGACTGCCTTCTGCATTTTTCCCGCAAGTATTTTATGTATTGTTGACAAGCAGGGATGCTTTTTAGGCTATTAACCAGTGAAAGTTTGGCACCTCCACGAGCGTCGATGATAAGGACGATTAATTTAACAGAATATTCTGGGTACAATCGTCACAACTTCCTTATAAAGTCTTTATACCTCTCTTTCTTTTTATTTTCATTGTATATGAAGTTTTCGTCAGCTGGTGCCGAAAATTCGATAACCAACATAGATAGTATGTGAGCTAAATGCTCGGGGTTTGCATGGCACGCCCTGGAGCTATCATCCGAAATGTCTTGGCTCAAAATGTGGCAACGGTATGTTAAGGTGGAAATAACACCGTCTTGGTATGTCAAAATGAAACCCTCCGTACAAGACTTCAATCCGGGTGATTTAAGGAAAGCAAAAGTTAGCTCACACGACATTAACTGATCCTCTACATTTCTGTGGAAGATACCGTGCATCTTCTTATCGAGGAGCTGTTTACGACAGTTTTTCTCTTGTGCTTTCTTAATCCGAGATTTCAGGAGTGAGTACTCAAGATAGATAAGATTTGATGCATTTTGCTCACCCCTAATACTGAAGTTAATTCCGAGTGTTTCAGCAGCCTCCTCCGCTGCTTTGTACAGAAATGATCCTTTGCACACTTCTTCGTGCTTCCTGACCATTTTAAGAAGCGGGTCTCTTCCATTTGAGACTCTATGTGCTGTACCCAAAATAATCCTGTTGCGAAGAAATTTAAGATTCAATATTCCGCGACCACCTTGACGGCGTGATATGTACATTCGCGGAACAGAAGATTTAAGATGCATGCTTTAGTTCATGTGCGTAACCTTTCTTGTCCCGATATCAAGGGATCTGAGCTCGTTCTTCGTCAATGGAACCACTCCAAATGAATAGAGTACTACCGGGACGCCAAGCATGTTCGTTGTAGATACTTTGTTTCTCGCCGACAGTGCAGAAGACCAAATCTGCCGGATGAGACGTTTGTATCTGCTTCGGAGAGTATCCTTTATAGATGTAACATCCTGAATGCGGCTCTGACACGCCAGGTATGTATAAATCTCTCCAGCGTAAAGGTATCGTATAGCGATTCTATCGACGAGCTCAGGGTCTTCAGGGACGCCATTAAGTTTTCCTCGTTTTGAATGAACTTTGGCGTATTTGTCTAACCCAGATTCCATTCCAATTTCCTTAGTATATCGTTCGACAATCCCTAGAGCTAGATGTAGTTGATCTTTGTTTTTAGCATAGATCTTAGGATCGTCCATGTAAAATACATGAGTCACCTTGTACTTTCGATCTGTAGATTTGCCGAAAATGTACCCGTGGGAATGGTGAAGTGCTAGAGATAGTGTCAATAATGTAAGGCAAAAGATGAGTGGGCTCATGGTATCGCCCTGAAAGACACTTCTCTGAAAGGTCACCTTGTCATTTCATCATTTAGAATAGCTATGAATGTCTTATACAGTGTAAGTGTGTTCAGACAAGTGATTGGCCTGTAATTCCTCGGGTCAGCTGAGTTTAATGTCAAATTAATGTATCTAGGTCTAGGTTATAGAGGTTAAGATTTCAAGGTAGTGTTTACGGTTTCATAATATTGAATATAAGAATAAAAGATGTTACTGTTTGACGTAGCAACATTCTCTCAGAACAAGTAAATGATTAATTCTATTTCATAAAAATAATGACTACGTTTTATTTTTCTCCTGACATTAGTCATCCGATTTAAGAAGCACCGTTAGAATAATGTGCGCGCTAAAGGTCGGAGAGATTGCCCGATCTCTGGGTAGGGTCATCAGACATCCTGGTGTGGCCCCATCTGTCCTGGTGTCCTGGTTTTCTCTTGAAAAATATGAAAATTTCATCTTATGACTTTGAACTAGATACAGGCTATGTTTGCGCTAGAGGTCGGACAGTCTGCCGGATCACTGGTTAGGGTTACCAGACTTCCTGATTTTGTCCTATCTGCCCTGGTGTTCTGGGTTTCTTTTGTAATTATGAAAATTTAATCATATGACTTTAAACTAGAAAGGTGCCGCTGTGCGTAATATTGCGACATATAGCGTGACCAAATGAAAATGCGCGTGACAATAATTCTCCAGACTTGATTAGCGTGTGCCCAGAACGGGCCTCAAACAGTACAAGAGCAAATTGAAATTTGTGTAGCGCGAGTATTTTTTGCTCTAATTTTGAATATGTAGAGGTCTAGTTCTTTTTCGTAAAATTTTTCTTCGGCATTAAGCTGGGAATTTTTCCAAAATCTTTTACTGATGAGCGTATCGAAAAGTCTCTACAGTATTTGCAAGAAAAAGGAGCAGTTTTTGATGAGACTCAACTATTCGACCAGGCTTTAAATCTGGTAAGATACATTAAAAAAGCAGGAAGAAGATTACCTTTTTTCAAAAACTTTTGTGACAAGATTTGCCAATTGCGAGATCATTTTTTCTTTGATTAAATCCGAATAGAGCGGCGAACGACACCCACTTTCAGTGAAAAACTGTTCGCCACTTCATGATGATCGCATTTAATTCGTACGAGATGGATTGCAGACAATTGTACAAATATCTCATTCAGCCTGAAAATTCGTAATTATTGCATAAAAGCAGAAACTGGAAAAAATATTTTTGTTGATTTGCCCGACCATGATTGAATCTCTTTTTCTTTCTATTCCCTGCTTATTCTATGCTTATTGCTATCTCTCACACACATACGTACGAATCCATCTGCACACTCATATCATGGAATCAGTGTGTCAACTAAAATATTAATCGACACATTTTCCTCCGTCCATGCAAACAATTCAACTTACGTATCGTGGAACGAAATGAAGTTACCCATCTGGTAACCCTATCTCTGGGTAAATTGAAAAAGTCCATCATCTGAGTTCGGCCAGATTACAAATCCTTATGTAGGCAATACAATAATTGTAAATTCCAAGGATTTCGAAAACTTCAAATTCCTAAGTTTGTAAAAAGCAGCTATTCAAGTCACAAAGCAATTAAAGTATGTCATAACTTTAAAATAAAAATGTTCTTTTTTCTGGTACGGGAAACAGGGCACATACCCAAAATGGCGATAATGTCTGATCGGCTTTCTAAGCATTTAAAATAGCGTAAAATTAATAAAAGCTTACTTTTTTCCTTGTGTGGTACTAGCAAGTTTTGTAGACAAGTAGAAAAATTAAAGGGAAAGAATAGATATATATTTTTTTGTGAAACTAAGGAGTGAGGAGGAAAAGGCTGAACTTATGGAGAAGAAATTGTTGAAAGGACGAAATAAAAGAATCGGAGAAGATCTGACGTTGCTGGAGAGAAAAAGAAAATGGCTAATTGACCGAAAGACTAGGGCTGAGAGAAATAAAGGTGATGTAGCATAAGAATTGGGACCGGATATGGTTAAACGAAAAGGTATGCTTTTGGAACGATGATATAGAAGACATGAAGGTGGGTAGAAAGCAGGAAAAGAATGGAAGGAAAAGGGGGGAGGGTAATGGGAAAATAAGTATAACGGAGGAGTTTTGAATGAGGAGGGTTTGAGTGAAATGAAGAAAGAAGAAAAATGTAAAAATTGCAACGTAAAAGTAGCTTTACGGAAACTGTCAGGGTTAAAAATAAGGATGCAGTATTCTGTGGTGGATTGCAAAAATGGGATGTGATAATGACGAGTAAAGCCTCGATGGACGACAAGGAGTGGAAAAGCACGAAAAGAATATTACGGAAAGGTTATGTGTAAAAGATGCAAGCATTGAGAAAGGATCAAGTAAAAGGAGAGGAATGGGTGTCATGGTGTCAAGGGTAAGAAGGGAGTGGTGGTAGAGAAAGAAAAGGGAGAGTATATGGATGAAAAGGACGAAACAATTGTGAGAAGAATAAAGGTAGGAAAAGCAGTTGAGAATTTTGTGTGAATGTATTAGAGAAAAGGAGAAAGGGGAGGATGGCGAATAATAAGGAAATGGAAGAGGGATTCATTCTGATAAGGAGGAGCTGAATCCATGGTACGGGGAACAAGCGACCTAGGTGTGGAATGGAAGAAATGAGGTCTCCATAAGAAACTCAGAAATTGTAGACTCAGAGAAGAAGATGGGGATGGCAAACAAATGGGGAACAATATTGGGAAAAGTGAAATTGTATTCACCATCGCATGCAGATAAAGTTACGTTATCAGAGTACCTGAGAGTAGAGGATCTAACAATGAATGTAAATAAAAATAACATGTATTTCAGAAATAAAAATATTAGCGTAGAGTATGAGTAAAGATCAATAGTGTGGTGGTGGAGTCAGTGAAGGCGATTTGCTATCTACGATTTTGGTTTGAAGCAAGAGAACAAAACGAGCTGCAGAGTAGAAGAGTGCGCGAGTAAAGTATGGGACACATAAGGGGTATATTTCAAATATGGTTCAACGAAGACTGGAGTTTGATAGTTCCGATATTCGGTGTGTTAGTGTGGTCAGTTTTAAGCTGTGGAGTCGCAACACGGGGATGGTGAGAGCATCAGAGAGTGGAAAGTCTGCATGAGAGATTTTTGCAATGGATTATGGCATTGAGCTGAAGCTGCCGGGGTAACTTGGAAGATCCTGAAATTTCCAAGAGAAACTAAGAAAGGGAGAGCGAAGCTGTATTACAGACGCTTATGCCCAGGTGGTTCTGAACAAAGATGGGGGGGGGGGGGGTAACTTTGGGCGTTCGAAATGGAAGGAAGAGAGATACAAAATAAGGTTTGGATGTGGTATGCAAGTGAGGGGTAGAGATTGACAGAAAATAGAGGAAGATATGACGGCACGACAAGAGAAAAATAGCAAAAATAGCGGATTAAAAGTACATCAGCTAGTATAGAATGGTTCAAAGAGAGGTGGAACCAGAGTACCTGAAAAGGGTTGAAAAGGAGAACTAATGGAATAGTGTTGAGATTCAGGATAAGAAAGAGTATTGCAGAAATACATAAAGAAGAGAATCTGTTTAGACTTCGTGGGTATGAGGAGGACTCATGGTTGAATATGTTACAGTTCTAGGTTCGCTAAATATTTTGTTAGCTTCAAAAGAAAAGCACGGAGTAATTTTTTGTTTCAAGAAAAAATCCTATTGGGTGACATTTTTAAATTTAATAGATTGGCTGATTGAATGATTATCGAATTTCATTCGCAATGTGTCATAGCTTTATTGTAGGTGGAGCCCAGATTTCAAAATATTAATTTTTTAAAAATTGTGGCTACCTTCAATGATTTACTAGAATAAGTGTTTTACCTAGTAGTGCTAGTCTAATTGTAGCCTGACTGTTTGCGACTACGCTGCTGTGCGGTTCAAATCTTTTGAATAAACAATTTTTTTTACATATAATAAAAAAATTGGAAATATTACTACTGTTCATATCAATTAATTATTACTGATAAAATAATAATCAATAATTACTAATAATTATTTATTATTATATATTATCATTTATTATTATGCATATATATAATAAATTATTAATAAATTATCCATAAATAATTGTTCATAAATCCATTTTTTTCTTTCTTTTATTTACTTTTTTATTCTTTCCGTGGTTGCTCTTGGAAGCACGTGGGTGTTTTTACGGCGAGAAAATCATGGAAAGTGACAAAATTCTGCTCTCTGTAGGTGACAAACATAAAAAGATGCTAGACAAACGATTCTAACGCCACAACAGCAGAGTCGCAAGGAGCTACGCTTCCACCAGGCCGCAATTTTCTAACATTAACATGTTCCCGGGTTTTTCCTGTTCTAATCAAAAATTATCTTAGATCGGGCCTAAGGCGATTGAAGATAAAAAATTTCTTTTTTTTCATATTCTCTCTTAATCAATGAAAGAATAAATATAATATAAATATTTTTCATTGCAAGGAACATTTTAAATAACAGCTTGTTTTGTTCAAAACCCTTCTTTCGAATAGTAAATCATTTAAATGTCGAGAAAAATGAATTTTTTATTTGCTTAGCTGAACTAAGGGTCTATGTGGTAAATTAAACGCGAAAAAGGCATTTTAATTTGTTTGAAAGAATATAATATGATTTAGAAGGATCTTGTGTTCGCAGTAAACAACTGTTACCAACAAATTATTTTTGAAAGGAAATTTTTAACTGGGTATGTTTAAATTGCCATTACATTTTAGCTAGCCGTTCCTAGAAATTAATTATTAATTATTATTATTATTATGTATAAAATTCTTGGTTGCCCAACAATGGCTTTGCCAAGGGCATATGTTCAATAAAAAAATTTAAAAATTGGTAGTATGTTAAAATGTATTTCTTACATTTAATATCATAAATAATTAAACAAAGATCATAAAAAAGGTGTGTTTCTACCAGAGGTTCAATCCTATTTTAAACTATAGGTTCTCGCGCTCGATGCTGTATTTATCTCGCGCTTTGTGATAAATTGTGAAATTAGCTCGCGCTTCGCGCTCGATTTTGTCAAAAATTTAAACTTTTTTACATTATGCTCAACATATTTATATCAAATATAATACATTTTTGTTAAATACTGCCTAGGATTGTATGTATTTATGTATTTAATCTCTCCCTTTTACGGGTTTGAGGGTCACCGGTCCCTGTACATATATTTACAATTCCATCCTTAGTCTAACTTAACTACTACTTATATTTTACTCTTTCGCATTACGCAGGATAAACAATAGTAACAGTAGTGATATTAATTCCTAAAATGAGCGAGCTTCCAGGGCTTCCATTTCCTCTTACTATAAAAAAAAGCATTTTCCACGAAATTGAAAACAATTTTCGTTTTTTACTGTCCCTTTTCAGGATCACCCGTTTGGCTCTGCCCTACTCCCTTGCTTTCCCTTACTTCATCCAATTTCTTCATCCA
>NC_046662.1:142910724-142935839 GCF_010883055.1 Belonocnema kinseyi
ACATCGGTTCCCTGCCTATTCATATCCCTATTCATTTCATCCAATCTCTTTCTTGTTTCCTCTCTAAAGCCTTTAATGAGAGCTTCCAATTTTTCAAACATCTTGATTACTTTAATAATCAAAATTAAAACAAACTTCTCATTAAGAAGAAATTTTTTTTCTCTGATCGATCCAAATAGTCAACTTAATTATGAACATCAGTTCAATTTTTTGTTCGGTCTTATGATCAAGTTTGAAATAAAAAGACAAGAAAATCCGAGTCAATAATTTAATAAAAATATAAAAAATCATCTAAACCTCGCGACGTTTCGACCTAATCTGTCGGTCATCCTCAGGCAATACCTGATACAAAATTATTATAAAAATTAGCTAATTTAAAAAATTAACATTGTCGTAGAGAAACTTATATTATGAAAAGAAAAGTCAATTTACCTTATATACGATTTTTGCACATAAAAAAATTGTACTTCGATAAATAAAAGTGAGATGGCGTGAAATAATTTCCGAAACACATAATTTTTTAATTGGGAAAAACCCCCAAAAAAAAGAAAAGAAGCTCCCAATAATTATAGCTACATTTTAAAATACTTGAGGGAACCAACGATAGTCACACGACGGGCAAGCAGGTAATGGGGACAGGAAAATAAACTTGGATTATGTTAAATATTTAGTACCGAGTTTTCAATATAGAGGGCCCAATTCCACTTTAGCGAAAATAGCGCGCCAAGGTATTTTAGAGATTTACTATTCAATTTATTAGATTATGGTAATGTTGAGTTACATTAAGTATTTCTGTTTTTAAATTAATGGAACAGTTCTTATATTTATTAATGAAAATTGATTCTAAAATTCTGTGTTTGTAAGTGTTGTTTTCTTTTGCTAAAATCTTTATATTATCAAAGTCAAAATCAAAAAGAAGATCAAAATTCCACGAGTGTTGTGACAAACCTGTGTTCAAATTGCCAACCCTCTTTTATGTTCAGCTATTCTTGTTTTTAACCTTCTACCTGTTTCACCAATATTAACTTTTTTGCAACCTTCGCATTTTATTAAATAAACTATGTTTGACAAATTTTCCATTTTTTCAGAATCTTTCTTATTTATAAAACAATTTTCCAATTTGTGATTGTTTCTGAAATATACATTAATGTTGAATTTTTTCGAAGCACTTTTTAGTCTCTCTAATAATCCTTGTACATATGGTAACGAAACATGTAAATCAGTTTTTTTTTGTAATTATCCAACCATTTATTTTGTTTACTGGAAATATTGTAAATCTCGTTTATTCTTTCTTTGATCACACTTTCTATTAAAGGTAATGGATAATTATTTCGTTGTAATGTAATTTTTAATTCTTTTAAATTTTCTTCTCTAAAATTGAAATCGCTTAGTTTTATGCATCTATCTACTAGTCCTTTTATTAATCCAACTTTTTAGTTAAACTGATTGTGTGAATTATAATTTAAACACTGCCTTGACCATGAAGGCTTTTTGTACCAATTGGTAATTAAACTTCCATTTTCAGTTTTTTTTTTGTATTGATATATCCAAATAATTTAAGGTGTTATTATTTTCTAATTCAAAAGTAAATTGTAAGGATTCTTCTATACTGTTCAATGTGTTAATTAATTCTTGAATTTTGTCAGTGGGAACTATAGTGAATATGTCATCCACGTACCTTTTATAGAAAAGTGGTTTAAACGTTAATTTCGATAATGCTCTATTTTCTAAATCTTCTAAAACAAGATTGGAAGCAACTAGATATTAGGTGAGAACCCACAGGACAACCTGATATTTATTTATAAAACTTTTGGTCGAAAGAGAAAACAGTATTATTAAATACTGTTCTAGCAGCTATTAAAATTTCAGAATTAGATATTTTTGTTAAATTTTTATAAAATTGTAATTTTTCTTCTATGCAATCAGAAAGTAAATCTAACGGAATGTTATCGAACATATAAACCACATCTAAAGATAATAATGAGTGGGTAATGGGTACATGAATATTCTTAATTTTATCTTTAAAATCCCAACTGTCTTTAACAAAAGAGTGAGTCGTACTAGAAACAGGTTTTAAAATTTTTGATAAAAATTTCTATTAGCTACAACTGAAATATTGCCTTTGTCTGCTCTAACAAATATTATATCTTTGTGGTCATTTTGAAATGTTTTAACTGTTTTAACTCTGTAATAAATATTTAACATAATCCAAGTTTAGTTTCCTGTCACCATTACCTGCTTGTCCACCGTGTGACTATCGTTGGTTCGCTCAAGTGTTTAAAAATGTAACCTTAATTATTGGGAGCCTCTTTTCTTCTTCAACATTTTCTTCTTTTTTTGAGTTTTTCCCAATTAAAAAATTATGTGTTTCGGAAATTATTTCACGCCGTCTCACTCTTATTTATCGAACTAAAAATTTTTTAGATGCAAAAATCTTCTATAAGGTAAATTGACTTTTCTTTTCATAATATAATTTTCTCTACGACAATGTTAATTTTCTGAATAAGCTAATTTTTATAATAATTTTGTAACAGGTATTGTCTGAGGTTGACCGACAGATTAGGTTGAAACGTCGCGAGATGTAGAAGAATTTTTATATTTTGATTAAATTACTGACTCGGATGTCCTTGTCTTTTTATTTTAAATTTGATCGTAAGACTGAAGAAAAAATTGAACTAATATTCATATTTAAGTTGACTAGTTGGATCGATCGGAGAAAGAAAACTTGCTTCTTAATAAGAAGTTTGTTTTAATTTTGATTAAAAAATTGGGCTTTAACGTACTGTGAAAAAATGGGATACTTGGATTTTATACGTATAAGGTATGGTCCAACTACACGTCATGACATCGGATAATGGATCAACACTCAACGGAGGTTAGTCCACTTAAGTGAACAACGTACCTTTCTCATTCGATGTAGAAGGGAATCCCTGATTCCAGTTCATATACAGAATACTACTAAGAAATTTAACTTAACTAATGTTCATTATAAGATTTATACTAAACTCCAAAAAGTAAATTTAAGTTACCAGAAAAAAACTTTTAAATTGTGAAATCAGCAATGTAGTTGACAGGATTCATAAACTAAGTTATTTTTCTAATTATTTAAAACACACACACTAAAGGTAAAAAGAATTATAACCTTTACGGACTGTTGAATGTTTTCTATGATTTGTGGGTTCAACGTAGTCTATTTCATCTGCAGATAATTAAATTGACTACGTTTAACCCCCAAATAGTAGAAAACATTGTACACGCCGTTAAGGTTTTTATTTCAAAATTTTTTAATTTATCTGCTATATCATCAGAGATTGTACCTTACGGACAGTAGTTCAACCCTCCAAACCATGAAGGCAGAAAATATACAAAATATCGATCAAGTTAAGAATCTTCAATAACAGAAAATGCTTAACGTCTTAATAAGACTAGATGGAAAATAATATTTTTTAAATTAAAATTATTTCTTGAAAAAAAGATCCTACTCCATCTTCACTCCATTGGGAATCGAGCTACAAAACTTTTGATTTCTGGTCAGGTGCTTTTCCAATTAAGCTATTAAAGGGATCAGAATAAGAACTCTTAATTCAAGAACATAACGCTAATTTTTAGCTAGGTGTTAATGGTACAAGTAATTATTTTAAGATGGACTAGGACCTTTTTTTCAAGAAATAATTTTAATTTAATAGGAGATAAATTAAAAAATTTTAAATAATTACTTGTACCATTAACACCTAGCTAAAAATGAGCGTTATATTCTTGAATTAAGAGTTCTTATTCTGATCCCTCTAATAGCTTAATTGGAAAAGCACCTGACCGGAAATAAGAAGTTTTGTGTTTCGATTCCCAATGGAGTGAAGATGGAGTAGGATCTTTTTTTCAAGAAATAATTTTAATTTAAAAAATATTATTTCCATCTAGTCTTATTAAGACGTTAAGCATTTTCTGTTATTGAAGATTCTTAACTTGATGGATATTGTGTAGATTATCTGCCTTCATGGTTTGGAGGGTTGATCTACTGTCGGTAAGAAACAATCTCTGATGATATAGCAGATAAATTAAAAAATTTTTAAATAATTACTTGTACCGTTAACACCTAGCTCAAAATTCGCGTTATGTTCTTGAATTAAGAGTTCTTATTCTGATCCCTCTAATAGCTTAATTGGAAAAGCACCTGATCGGAAATCAGAAGTTTTGTGGTATGATTCCCAATGGAGTGAAGATGGAGTAGGGTCTTTTTTTCAAAAAATAATTTTAATTTAAAAAATATTATTTTCCATCTAGTCTTATTAAGACGTTAAGCATTTTCTGTTATTGATGATTCTTAACTTGATCGATAATGTGTAGATTTCCTGCCTTCATGGTTTGGAGGGTTGATCTACTGTCGGTAAGGTACAATCTTTGATGATATAGCAGACAAATTAAAATTTTTTTAAATAATTACTTGTACCATTAACACCTAGCTAAAAATTAGCGTTATGTTCTTGAATTAAGAGTTCTTATTCTGATCCCTCTAATAGCTTAATTGGCAAAGAACCTGACCGGAAATCAGAAGTTTTGTGGTTAAGGTTTTAATAATGTTTATTATAATTTATATGGCACCACGTAACCCATGAAGATTAATCTTTTTCCATGAAATCAGATTATTATCCTTCATTAATCTGTGTTCATTACTTACCAGGTTGTACATGATTGTACGTTGTAAGGTCTCATTTATCCTCAATCCCACTGATGTTTATGATGAACTTCATTTTTTGTTTAACGATAGATAATTCAATTTTTCTAGAATTTATTCATAATCATGATTTTCGCTGTCAATATTTTGATGAATTAGTTTATTATTTTGCAGCCGATTAAAATATAAATCAGGCGAGTATTCTTTCGTTAACATACTTTTTCTATCACATTTTACGTTTTCTTACGCATATATTTTTCTCTAATTTCAAAAACATTTGAATCTATCAGTAATATTTGTAATTTTTCCTATCGTTTTTAATTTTTAAATGATTTTGAGCGACGCACAGTGTAGCAAAAAGCACTTTTTGTGGACAGAATTATGTCTGATACCCAATTTTCCATGGATTTGGCTAAACCAACATTTTTTATTTAACAGCAAAATAAACAATATTTTTATCCTAACTTTTTGGATGTACCTTTTTTTGTAAGATCTGCGAATAGTTTTTAGTACGTTAGAATAAGAAAAAAATTGTTTATACGGTTTAAGGGAATAAATGAACAAAAGCCATTTTTTATGGTTGACAATCATTAGTTGTTTGAAATTCACAGTTCTTATTTAGAATATGAGAGGTATGTATGCTTGATTATGATTATTTAAAAATATCTACTGCTTGGCAACATTATTTAAACAATTTTATAAACAAATACAGTTTCCGTATGTCACAATAGCCATTTTTTGCAGAATCGACCAAAAATGTCTTGCCATGGATTTCTTGCTGTAATTTTTTCAAATTAACAACAACTGGTAATTTTTTAAACATTATTTATAAACAAATTCACATTGTTAAAATTATTCCCCGTAATAGGGCCAGATTTTTTGCCGTACCCACTAAAAATGTGTCGATAGCGACTCCTAGGTGTAATGTTGTTTAACTATATAAAAAATATTAACATTGAAATATTAACATTTTGACCATTTTTTCATGATACTATGCCAAAGGATAAGAAAAGTAAATTATTTAAACAATTTTTATAAACAAATGTACCTTTTGGTCACTTTTGCAGGAATAGGCTTATTTTTTCGTGGATTAAGCTAGAAATGTCTATCAATTACTCTTTGTTGCTTTGTTTGTCCAATTAACAAGAACTGTTCATTATCTAAACGGATTGAGCTAAAAAAAACCCAGGTCATTTCATGTATTAATCAAAGGTGTGATAGGTTTTTATTTATATTGTTATCAAATTATGTATTTGTTGGGAATCGTATCTTGACAACAGCCAAAGATGCGAATAACTTATTTCATAAAATATTGTGAGTGTTCCTGAAAAGTTGCACTGCTTTTGGCAAAAACAATAGACGGTAGTTTTGTACACGAAGCGCGCTACCTGCACTTAATTGTTTTGTCATGACGTTTCGTACTCTAAATGTCGACTGATTATTTCTTCCGGATTTCATCTGGGTGAGACTTGGTGTACAAAACTACCGTCTATTGTTTTTGCCGAAAAAACTGTAAAAACAAATGATAGTAGATGAATCGCCACCTCCATTCGACTGCTGTCGACTGATCATTTCTTCTAACCGAATATACAACATATTTTTCTGATTCCTATTCCTTCTGCTAAAAATTTTGGATGCAAAAAATGAATTACAGAATATGTGATTCAACTTTATGTAAAATCATTTGGAATAGTGACTCGAACCAAAGTATTAATATATATAATATATATAATAATATAACAGTATTGTCGATAGTGGAGAAGTGTGACATGGAATAAAAGTCAGTTCATCAGTAAGTACGCAGTGTTCTTGGAAAGTGATTTCACGGTGGACTTTAGTTCACGGTGGACTTTAGTGCCAGTTATTCGAAACATGAGTTGTAAAGAGCA
Source organism: Belonocnema kinseyi (assembly GCF_010883055.1). NCBI lineage: Eukaryota > Metazoa > Arthropoda > Insecta > Hymenoptera > Cynipidae > Belonocnema > Belonocnema kinseyi. The sequence goes on from NC_046662.1 coordinate 142,917,286, forward strand.
TTGAGAATGAAAGACAATCTGTCAGAGTTACAGAACCCAAAGTGAAGGATTAAAATGAGGACACTGATTTCCATAGCATCTTAGCAATGTACGTGGACTTAGATTCGACAGTAAGAAAATATCATACATTAAAAATGCATGCTGAAATGTTTGGTGGTCAGAAATAGTTTCCTTCCTATAAAAGGATTGTAGAAGCCAAAAATGATTACTATCCAGAATCTCACCACATTAATGTATCCGAATCAGGAGCAGAGATACGCTCCATATCATTATTGGGGCACACTTTAGATAATCCTTTCAGAATTTAATACAGATGAGCTGGAGAACTTTCTAAAAAAACTATAGTTCTCTTAGGTAAATGGAGAATGGATGGCGCTAATGGACAACAAACTACGCGCTAAAAGTGGTCCTGGCAAATGGTGATTGATGCTAAATTTAAAGATAATTAAAACATGTCCAATGATATTTGAAAGCAGTGATGATGACTTGCCTGATTCTGATGCTAATAAGGAAGAATCAAATGATGGTAAAAATGATGAGTTTAAATGCAAGACAAATAATAGAAATGTGAATGATTCTTCCAAATTTTTGTTATCGTTTATTCCTCTTCAGTTGAAAGCTGACAACAATGTTATTTGGAGTAACGAGATAAATAATTCAGTGCATTTCTGTCGTATGTTTAAATTTGGAAAAGAGTACAGCTTTACACTCTACAGGAATACAATCGCTTCACGAACGTACTTGAGAAAGTTGAATTATATTAAACTCAAGTTAACGATGTGATGTCAAATTGCGCTTTGATTTGAAATGCACAATGATAGATGGCAAAGTTTGCAATATTTTATGTAAACAAAAAGTATCAAGTTGTTCCAAAATTTTCCGAGCCTGTTCGAAATGCATAAATAATTTGACTCATGTCAAGCAACTCAAGTGCAACGAAAACGATTACAAATTCGTTCTTTCGACGTTACACTATTGGTTACGCTGCATGGAGTTTCTGCTTCATATAGTAGCTTATAATCTGGATTTTAAAAAAGGTGCGGCTAGAACAAAGGAACAAAAACAATTTAAAAATTGAACAAGAAACAAATTCAAGGGGTACTAAAATCTAAATTATCAATTTTAGTCCATGGTATGAAACAAGATTCAGGAACAACCAACACTGGTAATGTTACTCGTCCTTTCTTCGCCCAAGCTCAGAGTATAGTGAAACACACTGGGTTAGATGAAAAATTGATCATCAGGGTTTATACTATCTTGCAAGTGTTAACTTGTGGCAGGATGATCGACTGTGATCAATTCAAAATATTTTGTTCAAAAACTGCAGAGCTTTGTTTGACATTATATGGCTGATATCCAATGCAACCATCAATCCATAAAATTCTCATTCATGGTAGCGAGATCATCAGATCCTTCGACGTACCTTTCAGCTAGCTATCACAGGATCCCCAAGAGGCTAACAATAAGATTTTTCGCAAGGCTAGGCGTGAAAATAACAGAATGTCGAATCGAATACTGACCAATAATGATATCATTCATTACCTCCTAATATCTTGAGAGCCTACGATTAGCTCTTCAAGGGTAAAAAATAAGAGAAAAATGGAAGGCCTATCGGCTGATGCTGAAGCGTTATTAGTAAAAATGTAACTTTCCTTGAATAAGTTCCTTGAAAAAAAATAATAATAAAAGAAAAAAATGTAGAAGTTAATTAAAAAGTCAAAAAAAACCTCTATTCAACAACTACTATTTAGACCCCTGGCGGACCGAAGGAACCGAATGAAGCCTTTAAAAAGTACCCGTAAAGACCTTATTGGGTCTCCATTCGGTTCCTTTTTGAAAAACTCAAAAAAAGAGCAAATTCAACTTATAGATTGTTGAGATTCGGATTCTACGTTAAAATTTGCATTAGAAACTCACGAATTAATCGCAATACTTTTTCTTGCAGCGTTAAAAACTTAAAAAAAATACCTGTCTTTTACATGGGCCGAAGGCGACTTCAAGTGCATCTTCTTTTAGTAGCAGTTAATAAGCGTTCCGTCGGTAACTTTAAGAATTTTGTCTGGGTGCTAGCGCCACACAGTCGAAACCTCAGACAACGACGCTGCGATGCAAGTGAGAGAGAATTTTATTTTTAAACTTCGCGCGCAACATACTACTTGAGCTCTTATGGATGCTCTTCAAGTCACCTTCAGCCGAAGTTAATGACATTTTTTTAAATTTTGACGCTGCAAAAAAGTAGTGCGATTACTCTGTGAGTTTTTAATAGAAAATTTAACGTAGAATCCGCATTTCAACAGTTTAAAAGATAATTTTGCTGTTTTTTTTTTTACTTTTTTAAAAAGGAACCGAATGACGACCCAATAGGGTCTTTACGGGTACTTTGTAGAGGCTCCATTCGGTTCCTTCGATCTGCCAGGGACGATAGTGAAGAGGTTTAACGACTGTTTATTATGTACGGTAATAAAACATTTCGACCAAAAGCAGTTCAACTTTTCAGGAACATTCATGATATTTTATGGAATAAATTACACAGGCTTGCAAATAATGGAGTCATGTCAGTTGTTGGAAAGTGGAGGGTCATTTCCGAAGTAATTTTTTACGTAGAATCCGAATCCGGGGTCAGAATTGGCCCATCACGTCAGGATTTTAAGATTTTGAGGTTATGTGACCAAAACATGGCGTTTTGGATACTTTTCAGGTTATGTGCAGAAGACACAAAACTTTTTGGGATTTTTTCTTTAGTTGTATCATGTAGTACTGCTCTTTCTCTTTAATTTGAGAGTCGCAGAGTTCAATTGTCATTTTTCTTTATCAAGTTAAGCCCATTTAAATTACGAGATATGTTCCATTATGTCTTGAGCATTTGCTTTAAATACCACAGGCCAATATGTTTTTGTTGTTTGGAAAGTGGAGGGTTATTTCCGAAGTAATTTTTTACGTAGAATCCGAACCCGGGATTAGAATTGGCCCATCACGTCAGGATTTTAAGATATTTGAGGATATGTACCCAAAAAATAGCTTTTTTGGCTACTTTTGTGGTTATATACAGAAGAAACAACATTTTTTGGGATGTCAACAACCTCGAACACCCCCAAGTACGTATTTCAAGAGAAAACACCGAGTAGAAAATGTCTGCCTCAAAGTATTTAAAGCAAATGCTCAAGACATAATGGGACATATCTCATAACATCAAATTGGCCTAATTTGGTAAAGAAAAACGGTAATTGAACTCGGCGACCCTAAAATTAAAGAGAAAGAGCAGTACTATATGATACAACTAAAGAAAAAATCCCAAGACTTGGTGTCTTCTGTATATAACCTCAAATGTAGCAAAAAACACTATTTTTCGGGTACATAACCTCAAATATCTTAAAATCCTGACGTGATGGGCCAATTCTGACACCGGATTTGGATTCTACGTAAAAAATTACTTCGGAAATGACCCTCCACTTTACAACAACAAAACCATGTTGGCCTGTGTTATCCGCATCATTGGTTGTTCTCAAGATACGATTCCCACTAAATACATAATTTGATAACACTATAACTAGAACCCATCATACCTTTGATTAATATATGTAATAACCTTGGTTTTTTTAGCTCACTCCCCAAAAAATTTATCATTAAAAAATGTTCCAAATATGCATTTTCTCATAAATATTGTTTAAAAAATCAACGCTTTTTTCTAGTTAGGAAAATGTGACAAGAAGGAATAATTAGCAAGACATTCATTGTTGATTTCGTAAGAAAATTAATACTTTTAATAGAAAACTAGTCAAACTTGTGCATTTATAATTAAATCTTGTTTAAATAATGAACAGTTCTTTTTAATTGGACAAACAAAGTAACAAGGAGTCATTGGTATGACATTTCCAGCTTACTCCACGAAAAAATAATCCTATTAATGCCAAAGTGACCAAAATGCACGTTTGGTTATGAAAATTCTTTAAATAATGAACTTATCTTGTCCGTTGGCAAATCATAATTGCAAAGTCATTGGAAATACATTTTTAGTTGGTTTCGCATAAAAAATGGAGCCTATTATTGGAAAAATGATTAACATGTGCATTTATTTATAAAAAATCGTTTAAAAAATTAATGTTCTTTATTTAGTTGAACAAAATTACGGCTAGGAAGTGACTAAGGATACATTTTTAGTGGCTTCCGCAAAAAATTGACCCCATTCGTGTAGTAATTTTAAAAATAATAATTTGTTAATAAATATTGTTTAAATAATTACCAGTTGTTGTTAATTTTAAAAAAAAGTCAGCAATACGTCATTAGCAAGACATTTTTGGTCGATTATGCCAAAAAAAATGGAGCGATTTCATTGTGACATACGAAAACTGTGTATTCTTTTATTAAAATTGTTTAAATAATGCTGCGAAGCAGCAAATATTTAAAAATAATTATGTTTAGGTATACATTGCACTCATATTCTATAAAAAAACTGTGAATTTCAAACAACTTACCATTGCGAATCACAAAAGGTGGCTTTTGTTCATTAATAGTCTGGAAGCTCGCGACAGATCTATGGACGTCCTTATAGTACTCACTAAAATTTTAGATTCTTTTGTTTTCATAGTCAACAGTTCGAAAATCTTCAACCGTCTAACAGCTTTTGGTGCATTTTGCAACAATTTATCGTTAAAGTGGTCAAAAATTAGACTGAAAAAAAGTCATTTTAGTCTCTTGAAACCCACGGGGGATGGTTGTTTGAATACTAAGAACTAACAATAAGTTTGACTGGCAGCTTTTCGGTGGTGCCAATGTTGACTGGCAAACTGTTAAACACGTCAAAAATTCGAGTGAAAAAACGTCATTTTTGTACTCTTGAAACCCAATGAGGATGATTTTTTAGGTGCAAAGAACTAACCAAAAATTTGACTGGCAGCTCCAGAGAGGTACCAAACTTGACTGGCAGGCTGTCAAGCATATAAAAAAGTGTCAAGAGGGTAATTAGAACCTTCATTTTTGTACTCTTGAAACCCATTGGGGATGATTGTTTAGGTGCAAACAACTAACAGGAAGTTTGACTGACAGCTTCTGAGTGGTACCAAAGTTGACTGGCTGGCTGTCATACATGTCAAAAATTTTAGGGAAAAAAACGTAATTTTAGTACTCTTCAAACCCATTGAAAATGATTGTTTGAATGCTAAGAACTAACAACAAATTTAGCAGATAGCTTTTCGGTGGTGCCAAAGTTGACTGGAAGGCTGTCAAGCATGTAAAAAATGACAGGATGAAAATTATAACCGTCATTTTAGTACTCCTGAAACGCATTGTGGATGATTCTTTAGGTGCTTCTTTAGGTGCTAAAAAGTAAGATAATAATTGATTGGTTGTTCTTCAGGGCAGCCAAATTTGACTGGCAGACTGTCTAGCATGTCAAAAATTCAAGTGGAATAACGTTATTTTAGTACACATCTGAAACTCATTCAGGATGATTGTTTTGGTGCAAACAACTAACAAAGAATTTTACTGGAAGCTTCTGAGTAGTGCCAAAGGTGACTGACATTTAATCGGAGATCGAATGAAAGCTTTGTCCTTTTCATCAACTAAAATTTTCATGTCGAGGGTACTTCTCTAAAACTAACATGTATATAAATAAAGAAACAACGCAAATCTCACTTTTCACGTAAATTCACAGCTGGCAACAATGGGTTTCAAGAGTACTAAAATGACGTTCCTTCACTTAAATTTTTGGCACGTTTGACAGCCTGCCAGTCAACTTTGGCACCACCGAGAAGCTGCCAGTCAAATTTTTGGTTAGTGCTTAGCATTCAAATAATCATTCCCAATGGGTTACAAGAGTACTAAAATGACGTTTCTTCACTCGAAATTTCAGCATGTTTGACAGTCTGCTAGTCAACACAGGCCCACAAAAAACATTTTTTCTTGAGTATTGGATGCCAATATGATATTCCTATGTATTTTTTTACTCTGAAACTGAATATGCGACCCATTTAACCCCTACACGTCAGGATTTTCACCCTCCTCTCCTTGAGCTGGTAACCCTATAACCGTAATAATATAACTTCAAAATCCCATAACCTCATTCAGAAGAAAAATCTTTTTTGAGAAAACAGAACAATTTCGTGAGTTTTTCTTGTCCAACAGTCATAAGTAAGTATCTCTTATTTCCGAAATCCAGTAACACCATAACTTCAAACCCCCGAAATCATATGAGTTACGTGAGTGAAGTCATGAATCAAGGTCTACTTCATTACTATTTTTTTAAACCCCTCTCTGACTTCTCTGATTTCTCAGTATACTTGTAGTCCATTATCTTTTTGCAAAATTTATGGAATTGAATTCTTTCCTAGTAGTTCACCAATTTTTGGGCAAAAAACTACTACTCCTACTACTACCGCCACTACTACTTTTTACGATTGCAATTGTGAAAAGACCTACCATTTTTTCTGAAATTTGAAATCCTGATACCTTAAGGAACACTGGAGATGTTGACACTGTTTCTAAGGAAGAGGTGTGGAATAATCCACTCTCCAATTCTCTGAGGTAACGAAACCAGCGATGGCGCGCTGTCCTGCAGGTGGACGCGAGGGTGTAAGGATAAAGTCGGAATGTGCCTGACGACGAGTTGACGTTGCCCTCGTCAAAGTCGGAAAGCCCCCATGCCTAGTCCTAGGGAGATATGGGGTTTATCACCCCTAGGACGGCGGACTCACCCGCGATTGGAATGGGAGCCCTACCGCGTGAGTTTTTGGTACAGCTGTGGCTAATATTAAAATTGCAAAACATGATCGCGTTCGGGAGAAAATGTACATAAATGTACTGGAAATGGCGATAGGTACAGCTACGTGTGCGGTGATTTTAAGATGAAGAAAAATTGTAAAAACTTCAGTCAAAACCTGCGTCAAATATATCAGCACTGCTTTGGGTGTGAGGTTATCCAAGGAAACTATTTTTGGTTGCCCAAAATGATCTGCTGTGCAAGCAGGCATCATGAAGTATCCCTGGATGCATCTGTGTCTGAAATGGAAATTGATGAAGCCACTGATGAAGATATCAATGAAGGGAGCGGCGAGAGCAGCGAGTAACTGAAATCAGGAACAATATGTTGTAAAGAAAGAAAAGATGGTTCGCCACGCCCATTCAATCAAGAAGAACTGAATGATTTAATCAGAGATCTAGGACTGCCGAAATATGGGGCTGAATTGCTAGCTTCAAGACTGAAAGAAAGAAATATGCTATCTAAATGGAAAAAAGGTTTCATTTGATCGGAGTAGGGATGGATAATTCCAACAATACTTTAAAGATGAAGACGACTTGGTATACTGTAACAAGGTTCATAGTCTTATGCTTCGATACCTATAGCACACTCGGTAACACTCAAGAAAGTGTATGCAAAGATACTATTGGTTTGGGGTAAGATTAAAACGGAGAACACAAATGGCAGATTTTCGGCGATCTCAAGATCTTGACAATGATTCTAGATCAGCAATCTGGTTTTACTAAATTCCTATGCTTTCTTTGCTTGTTGGATCGCAGGGATCACAAGAATCATTAAGCTAAGAAAGGTTGGCCAGCTTGAGAATGTATAGAAACTGGATCAAAAAATGTTATAAATAAACCTTTGGTTCTGGCGGTTAAAATTCTAGTTCCTCCTTTGCACATCAAACTCGGTTTGACGGAACAGTTCGTAGAGAGGAGTGGGACGACGGTCGAGGGAGCTAAAGCGTAGCATTTGAACCCACTCATTCGCCATCGGCGGCCCATGCGGTGATCACTAGCCTAGCAAGGGAGTTGTTCATCTCCGGAGAGTCGCAGGACCGGTACCTCCACAGAAGAAGGTTCTCTAAGTACTTAAAGCTGTTGCTCTTGGTGCTTCGGAACCTACCTTAAACTGTATGTCCCCCTCCCACCACCGAGTAAATGTGTGGGGGGTATGTAAAGGAATAGGCAAAAAGGTAAAAGAAAAATGTCAACCTTTAAGGGACAAAGTAGAAGCTTCCATTGCATTCCATGAAACGGTTCGGAAAAGCTTTGGATAAGGAAGTAAAATGTTTTGCTTCTTTATTCAAACTATTCCTAGCTTTATCGAGCTCGAAATTGAAAGCAGTCTTTGATGGACCACAAGTTCAAGCATGTGAGAATTTCTTAGGCAATCACAAAAATGACAACTACAAGAAATTGGTGCCTGACTTTCTCAAAAACTACACAAACATGGGTTGCTTGATGAGTTACAAACTACACTTTCTTGATTCCCACCTGGAAAATTTTTCAGAAAATCTTGCAGATTACAGTGAAGAACAAGGAGAACGCTTCCATCAAGATATCAAATAAATGGAAAGGCGTTATCAAGGTAGATGGAATATGAATATGATGGCAGACTTTGTTGGATGCTTAAAAGGGAGAGTGTTCACAGTGGCGAATGAAAAAAATCGTTATCATGGCTTTACTGACGTTGATACTGATAGAAGAAATTAAGAATAAAAAAGTGAAGGAGTTTTTAAAGTATGGTGTTATGGGATTTCGGAAATAAGGGCTCCTTACCCATGACTATGTTGCACAAGAAAAACTCACGAAATTGTTCTGTTTTTCCAAACAAGATTTTTCTTCTGAATGAGGTTACGAGATTTTTAGATTATAGGGTTTTATTATTACGAGGTAAGTGATTATGAAGCCATGAGGTTATGTCAAAATCCTGACGTGTAGAAGTCAAACGGGTTGCATATTCGATTTCAGCGAGAAAAAATACATAGGAATATGATTTTGGCATCCAAGATTTAAAAAAAAAATTTTTGTTTTGGGCCTGTGTCATGGGAGAGAATTGTAACGCACATATCGACAAAATACACACACACATAAAATTTAGCTAAATTAACATTTTTTTAATTAACCTACAAAAAAAGTTCGAGGAACGTCCGTCAACATGTTCGCTAACATTCCCAAAATTTTTAAGACAAAATCTTTATAATAGTAGGAAAAAAGCCGAGGGAATCTAACACTGATCAAATCTATACAATTTCCTAAGTGTCACAGACGTTAATTAAAATTAGCTAATTAAATTTTTTTTAATTAACCCACAAAAAAGTCCGGGTACGTCCGTTAGCATTTTCGTTATCATGATCCATATTTTTAAGACGAATTCTTTATTATTGTAGGAAAAAACCGAGGGAACCTAACACTGGAAAATTCGATAATTTTCTAAGAATCACATGCCCTTATTTCGTTTAAAGCATCACAAACTATTTTTTCTTACTCTCACCTAATGAAAACTATTGCTAGAAATTCTCGCACCGACTCGATATACCTGAAAGTCTTACGGTCATTAAAAAAAACCGTCAAAATTCATTGAGAATTGGTGTGTAAACAGATTTTTGTCCACAAAACGTGCTTTTGGCTGCACTGCGCGATGATGAGAAGACGTACATTTAACGTTTCTATTCATAATCGACGTAATTATTTCATTTTGACAGAAATAAAGAACACATCATCTAAAAATCAAAATGATTTATATATTTCTATTTGTATCTTTTATATTTGGTTTTTTTTACGTTAAAAAAGAAGTTTTTACTTAGATGAAAATTTCTTTCTTTAATTTATCCAATTACATTAATTTATTTTCTTCCATTCATTCTTTTTTCCTAAGGATATTAATATTTTCAACACTTTTTTTACCTTAACGTTTTATTATATTTTTTGACATGTTTTTCGTAAGCTTTATCCTTTTTTTATTTCGTCGATGGATACATTAATATGCTTCTTTCTTTTCTCTACTTGTCATTTGATCGTTAGTCATTCATTTAGGAAAGTGTAACACATTATTTTTGACGAAGAATTAAAATTGAAATAAACCAAAAAAATCAGCGCTGAGTATTAAAAGTTGCTATGAAAATTTTAAACTTCTTCCCAATGAATAGTTATTCATTAACTAACAAACTACTCTGCATGTCTTAAAAATGATGCAAATAACTTCATTATAAATGCTTATAAATTAGCTTATAATAAGTAATAATTTATTATTAATAAATGGAAATAAAATTATTCGGACCAAGAATTAAATGAAAAGATTAAGTGAAAATGAGCTTCTATGAATAAAAAATGTATTAAAGCTGATAATTAAGTACCCTAAAAACGGCGGAAAAGCTGAGAGGTAGCTGTAATAATCCAGATATCTACGAGCGTTGAGTGCCGCGTGAGAAAGGACCCGAGATAGCTGAAAAAATCCAGCTACACAGGAGCGCTGAACAGCCGCGCGAGAGAGGCCGAGAGACAGCAGGAAAATTCTAGCTATCTACGAGCACTGAGCTTCTGCGCGTGAAGGGCTGGGTTAGCGTGGAATACCTGGTTAAAAACGCTATGAAATACAGGCTTTAGGATCATCTCACCTTGACACGGTAAATCCAGTCTCGGCGAGGTTCAGCGTAAACTTGGTTTTTGATCAGTTAGCTGGATTTCCTGATACATGATGATACGGAAGGAATACTGTGTGGATACTATAAGGGTACGCTGTAGCGTATCCTTTCCGTTTAATAACATAATCTTTTCATAAACTGGGATCTTCCAAAAAAAGTATTGAGGTACATATTTTCAGGTATTTGAATAATTCACTGTTATTTAAAATTATTTCCTGAAAAAAAGATCCTGCTCCATCTTCACTCCATTGGTAATCGAACCACAAAACTTCTGATTTCGAGTCAGGTGCTTTTCCAATTAAGCCATTCGAGGGATCAGAATAGGAACCCTCAATTCAAGAAAATAACGCTAAATTTTAGCTAGGTGTTAACGGTACATCAGAAGTTTTGTGGTTCGATTCCCAATGGAGTGAAGATAGAGCAGGATCTTTTTTTTGAGGAGATAATTTTAATTTGAGAATATTATTTTCCATCTTGTCTGATTAAGACGTTAAGCATTTTCTGTTATTGAAGATTCTTGACTTGATCGATATTTTGTAGATTTTCTGCCTTTATGGTTTGAAGGGTTGATCTACTGTCGGTAAGGTTACCATCTGTGATGATATAACATATTCCTTTAAAATAATCACTGTTATTTATCGGAACAAATAAGGTAAAGTTTAGTTTGTAATGGATCATTTCTTAACGTCTATCCGCCGAACAATTGCTTCAAAACTTTGCTTTGCAAGACCTGATACCATAAGCCTTTTTGTCTAAATAGTCACTTCGGGATAAAAAAATGCGAATGCTGCCAGTATTTCACTCAAGTACCACAAGTGACTTGAAAAGCTCTTATAAGCTACTTTAATGTTTACTTTTGTATTAGTATGCAGGGTCGCAATTATTTATGAGTAAGAATAGTAATTAAGAATATATGTAGCAAATATTGTGATAGTGTAATGGTTATGTAAAGACTCTCAAACTCGTAAAAGGGAGAGAGTAGAAATACAGTAAAGGTTTGAAATTGATTTATAAAGAGTGTTGTCAAGATTTGGGGCAAAAATAACATTTCGGACTAGACAAATTTATTTAATAATGTCGCCCCATCGCTAATTTTTTTTCAAATGATAACAGATATTCCCCATAAACTACCATCTAACAGGGTAAAATTTTGCCCAAGTATAACTCTGATTTCAGAAAGTCCAACTTTAGCTGTTGGTACACTTAAGTGCTTTACACAGATATAAAAATACGCCGTCTTTCTGCGTGTTATACAAAATATTTTTTTCTCCGTATTTGATCCAACTATTAGACCCTTGGTGCGTAGGAAGTCAGTTGAGAGAAAGCTTCGACTTGTTATTGACTCACATAGTCACAGCCCTAATTGTGGCAACGTTGCGTGTGAGCACGCTTGTTATTGGAAATTCGCGCATAAACTAGAGCACGTTGAAAAAGATGCGAATTATAGATTCTGAATGATACTTTTCGAAGCAGATATGGACATTCGGAAAAAATTCTATAAATGTCAGAATTATTATTTCAGATTTTTTCATTTTTGCAATCTTTTTATATACTATAAAAAGAAGTCTTCTTATAAGATCACATTTTATTTTATCAAACGATTCTCATTTATAATTCTATTAACGAGGGTACTCACTTACGTATTTATTTATTTATTCTTTCAGTCTCCACCAGTTCCATGGAAGTCTATCGTTACATCTCTGCCTTTCTGGGCAATTTTAATAGCACACATGGGTCAGAATTACGGTTACGAAACGTTGATGACTGAGCTCCCAACATTTATGAAGCAAATTCTTCATTTCAATATTAAATCGGTAAGTAAGCGCTGTTGTGTGATTGTAATACTTTTTATAATTTATTTAATCGGAGGTACTTATTCAGACAATAAAGTCCATTATTTTAAATTATTATGCATGTTATTATTGTGAAAATATTTAAATTGGTCATAAAGAATCTAGTAATTTCTCTAACTATTTTAAGAGATCTCGCAAACTAATAGGATATGTAAGATTTTGGATTAGCGAGAGATGGGTGAAATCAAAGATAAACACCAGAGTACAGTACATATATCAGAGTTTATTGTCTTAAAATAACAAGAACTGGGGGACCTGTTGGCTTCCAAGTGATGATAAATGTCGTAGCGTATCCCCAGAGCAGGTTGTAAAGGCGGTTCCTCCAACTGCCAGGTTGACAAGAACTAGTGCACACAAATTCAGCTCACGGTTAGGATTTTACTTGCAAGCTTTAGGGCCCTCTTTATTTTCTTCCCTGAATTCCGCTTATGGTTAGAATTAAAAAAATACCAATGAGCTACTGTTTAATGGGCCTCTCCTCTTACATTGCTATACTGACCTACATACATACCTATACTTTGTTCCTTTGTCACTGAATACTTTAAATGATATTAGTAATTATCATTATTGATCGAAATAAAGTGTCATTATTATAATATATACCCAGGAAACAAACATCCACTCACTTCTTTTGAATGGGTTTCAAAGTAGTTTTAATAGCGCATCTGTCACTGGAATTTCAGCTTTTCGCCGATTGGTTTCCAACAGAATTTTACAAATTATTATTTTTGGACTACTTCTGACAGCCTAAGCTTCAAAGAGTCGGTCTCATTCAGAAAGAGGTGAACCGATTCTATATGAATTTGATGGGAATGGACATTTTAGTACATTGCTTCAGAAAGCCAGAGAACCGAATGTGGTTCAAGCCCTGATGGAGGTTGAGGGGCTGCACACACGAAACGCTCAAAGATGGGTTCGCTTGAATTCGAAACATGTACCCGATTTTCGACAATGAACTCTAAACTATTTGAAAGAGTTGACTATTGGGACATGTCAAATAAAATTAGCCTCATCTTATCTACTGGACAAAATGCAGAGGGACGGCACAGATGATTTCCAGGTCGAAATGTAAGGAGATGCGGATAAGGTAGGTACTGTTCATGCATGTGCACACGTTGCCAGTGTATTGCGGTTTCTCGGATATGAACGTCATTAACAAGATATTCGATACACCTCGACAAGACTAATCCATGCAATCAATGATACTGGAAATAGGGCGCAAGAAGAAAATCTCCTTGACGTCATAGATATTTGAAAATATATCTCAGTGGTGTCAATAACCTTGACCTCTCCATTTCCTCTAGACTTTCCAAACCTGTCCTTATGGACTGGATGATCTCGCTTTAATTAACTGGATCTTTCCCAATTCGTCTTGATGGGCTGATTCATTCCGAAGCTTGCCTTAACTGGCTGAATTGTGCCAAATGTTTCCTTAATTGGCTAAATGAATTTCAATCTAGCCTTCACTGACTGAATCAAGTACTATCTTGAGTTTCTTGGCTAGTTTATTTCCAATCTTGCCTTCATTGGCTAGACCATGCCCAATTTTTCCTTCATTAGCTGGATTATTCCAAATATTCTTATTTTATTTTTATTTTCCAAATCATTTCCAATCTTGCCTTTATTGGTTGAATTGTTCCAAATATTGCTTTCGTTTGCTAAATTATTTCCAATCTGGCCTCCACTGGCTGGACCATGTCCAATCTTTACTTTATTTGGAAGTACATTTTCAATCTTGCCTTTATTGGCTGGAATATGTTCAATCTTGACTTGACTGTTTGGCTCATTCCAAATATTGCTTTTCTGGGCTAAACAATTTCTAATATTGCCTTCATTAGCTATACCATTCTCAAGTGGCATTATTGTTGACTTTTTGAGAGCAAGTACTTAACACATTTTTGTATCTTAATTAGTTCGAGCGTTGCTGGAAGTCGATGATATACGTGATTGGCACAATAGTATCTGATACTGACCTTATTTAAGAATCATTGCTGCCCTAAAACTGTGTATATAGCACATAATTGAATATATTGAACGCTTCGCGTTCTAAAGTTGCGAGAATCAGGTTGTTACTATGACTGTTATGGCCCCACTTGATGCTGACGTTATGTTACCACCGCGGTTTCTTTCGAGCTGTAAGTGTTGCAGTTAATGCAAAATATTGAGCGCTTAGCGTTCAGTTATTGCGGGAAGCGTGCTGTGAGAGTTATCGGGATAGGCGGACGTAATAAATATCACATTTTAAGATGTGATTCTTGTTTTGTCGTTATTTTTGCTCTTAATGCTATGCAGATATAACATAGGCACTGATTTTAAGCGCATACCGCCGTATATCGCTGAAACTGTCCATTTTTTTTTTTAATTTTAAGGATATATTATTGGCCCCTTATAACCTGCAATATTACCAAGTTTCAGCCAAATCCACCGAAAGACATTTTCCCATGTATTGTGTGCGGATTTTAGAAAAAATTCGTTTTGAACCGAAACTCAGAAGAAGTAAACTTGTGTGGCATATTTGCACAAATAGCCTTAAAAGGAAAGAAGTATGTTTCGAAAAATCAGTGTGAACGGCTCATTACAGACAGTTATATAATAGCGAATTCGGTAATCCTGCACTGCCCTAGCGGAAGAAACGAATGGTTCGGAAAGACCGCATCGGAAAGATTTCAGAAAGAGTTCAGAAAGAGGTTCCGTTCCGATCCCTCCCGAACTGTATGGGAACTTCCCTTCCGATTTCTTGCCGAACTTCGAGCTGTCCCATAAACCTTTTCGAGTCTTTCCGAATGTCCACTCCCCTACTTCTTTCCGATCATTTTCGAATGTCGATCATATTGATTCCTTTTAAATCCAGCAAAGATGATTCCTAAAAACCTAGAAATAAGACAAATTCTTAACACAGAAAGCCTTTTTGATTTTCGTACATTACGGTTGAATCTCGCGCTTCGCGCTTGAACATAATTACACCTCGCGCTTTGCGCTCGGTTATTTATTCTTTGCATTTGGAATGCTTGAAAAAAACTTTATCAAAAATATCTCTTTTATATGGCAGTATTTATATGCGTCTTCATATTCTGAATTGTCTACTTAATTAAGTATAGTCAAAGATTAAGTTTCTCAAAGCTCTGTAGGCTTTGAGGTACACATTTTCATCGTGACACTCGCGCTTCGGGCTCGATCTCCGACAGACGTTTGTAAACAGGTTTTTTTGGATTTTTTTCTCGTAACTTTCGTCGTTTTTCCACACATTTTTTTTTATTTTACTTTTTTCAACGTTATTTTTCACGAATAAAATAAAAAGCACGCTTCCTATCAAGAAGTGATTCTTAACGAAATCGTAGATCTTTTTTGGGATAGCCGTTTTTGTTCATTCATATTTTTTTGTAACCTACATAGTTTGTCCACAAAATGGAATTTTTTATTTTCCATTATTTTTTCTGCAATCAAAATTTGAATTATCGATTTTTAAAGAAAATCAATAAAAAATTGGTTATGATAATCTTGTAGGGATTTCAAAAAGAAATGTTTTTCTTTTCTTGACTTTTTTTTCATATCGTGCGTTTTTCGGCTTCAAATTTTGATTTTCGGTTGACTAAAAAAATTTTGAAAACGCTATAACTCTGAGAATTTTCCTTTTATCGAAAAAAGTCATAAGGATAAATTGTTTGTTCTTTTCAATACTATAAATATCCGTACATATAATTTTCAAAGGCCGAAAAAAGTGGTCTCAAAAATTTTCAAAATGCGCTCACTTTTTGAATTTTTATCAAAAATGGCTGGTTAACGAACTCGGCCTTTTCTTTTCGGACCTAGAAAAAGTATGCCAAAGATGGATTTGATTCGTTCATTTTTTTTAGATTTATCGTGTTTACGGACGGACGGACAGACATACAGACGCCATCGTGAAAACCTGATTTACGGATTCAGGGGGTCTCGAAACGTGGAGATCCGTTGAAAAAGTGTGATGTCAAATTTCCGACAATTCTAATACTTTCTCAATCATAAATGATGAGAATGTAACAAAGTTTACGGAAAAAGTAACTGAGCACAATTACCTTTTTTACTGAAAACACTATGGGAAATTAGGAATATCCTAAATTTGTTGTGATTTTAATCCAGAATCTTTGAAAAAGCTCTGACAGCATCTCGTCTCTGATTATCCCCACCGCCATTTTTATCTAAGATTGTCGCTTACACACTCGCTTTCGGTGGTGCGATCGATAAACCCAATAGATAGTAAGCATTTGATTGCTTTAATACTCGACTAAACCAAATGAATTAAATGTCATTAGAGAGTGTCAACCTCTGGCAATGATAATGTTTCTTGTAGATCTCACAAAAAATATAACCACATTTAATTACTTTGTTTGAAATGATCTTTGGTTCAAAGTCGGGTTCAGTGCAATCTTATACCTTACATAATCGATAGGAATGGAATCGAAGAAACAAAATGGCGACGCAACTGACATTGATAGCGATTTTCCCAAGATTTTTGTGTAAAATTATACAAATATTTGGATATACTTAATTTTTCTATAGTGGTTTCAGCCACAAATTCTCTTGAGCAGTTATTTTTGGAGTAAATCTGTTTTTTTTAGTGTCAAAATAAAAATGGAGCCTATTAATGCTTCTACAAGTTCAGCTTAGGGCAAATTATATTCAATAACCTACTTGAACATTTCTTTACAATACAATAATAATAAAAATAACAAAAATGTATATGAAAAATAATAAAATAGTTATGAAATTTTCCTATT
Source organism: Belonocnema kinseyi (assembly GCF_010883055.1). Classification (NCBI taxonomy): domain Eukaryota; kingdom Metazoa; phylum Arthropoda; class Insecta; order Hymenoptera; family Cynipidae; genus Belonocnema; species Belonocnema kinseyi. The sequence continues at coordinate 142,934,275 of NC_046662.1, forward strand.
CCAAAATTGTTTGATAAAATCTTCATAAGACAGTTTATTTTCAATAGAGAATAAATAAACAGTGGGTCATACAGGATACATTTATAAAATTTGAGTTAATTTGATTAATTTGTTGAAAGTTCAGCAACTTTTTCTAAAGACATTCTTTTTGGTTTTAATTTTAATTTGATTTAACTGTGCTGTTAAAAATTCTTTTTTTGTTGTCAAAAATGCATATATTTAGGTGGAATTTCCATCTTTTGGGTTAAAAATCATAACAGTTTTATTAAACATTAATTTATTGATTTCAAATCGTAGATATCAAATTATTTATGTCTAACGGTCCAATCGTAAATCGAAAAAGTAAATATGAGTCAAAAAAACATGTTCTTCGAAACTCAGATATTTATTTAATAGAAAAAACTCCTTTCAAAACCTCCTGACGTTTCAGTACACATGCGTACCTTTTTCAAAGGTTCTTAAACCTAAATAATTATATTAGAAATTAGTAATTTTAGTACGAACAAATATGATGGATAATTACGTAGATTTGAATACATTGTTACCTGAGTTGATGATAGTTTAAATAGTCAAACAGATCAATTTTCAGTCAAAAAAAGGAAAATTTCAGTCAATAGTTTTAAGAAATTAATTAAAATTTAGTCATTTTTTGAAGTCTCAAAAAATTTTTTCGAGACTTCAATCGATTAAACTACATTTTTTAAAATTGTACGAGAAAAACAAAATTGGCGTAGGTTAGGACGGACGAACAGAAATTGACAGTTTTAGAAATACATGAAGAATACGTAATGAACGATGATGTAATAGGCAAGTTTCCATTGAAAACCACTGATGTGAAAGCGCGTAATTGAGTTTAAATTTGAAATAAGAAATTAAAAAAAATTTTTTTTAATTTAAAAAAAATGTGTATATGTACACATCCACCCATATGCATATATATAAACACATATAGCATACATACATATACACATATATACATATAGAGATGATTAATATTAAAAACATTATTTTATAATACTCTGATAAATTTTATTGATATTTAGAATTTCAGTCTGTAAATTAACAGAAATTTTACGATATTTGTTTACAAATATTTACAAATATCGTAAAATTTCTGTTAATTTACAGACTGAAATTCTAAATATCAATCAAATTTGTCAGAGTATTATAAAATAATGTTTTTAATATTAATCATCTCTATATGTATATATGTGTATATGTATGTATGCTATATGTGCGTATATATATATATATATATGCATATGTGTGGATGTGTACATATACACATTTTTTAAAAAAATTAAAAAAAATTTTTTTTTAATTTCTTATTTCAAATTTAAACTCAATTACGCGCTTCCACATCAGTGATTTTCAATGGAAACTTGCCTATTACATCATCGTTCATTACGTATTCTTCATGTATTTCTAAAACTATCAATTTCTGTTCGTCCGTCCTAACCTATGCCAATTTTGTTTTTCTCGTACAATTTTAAAAAATGTAGTGTAATCGATTGAAGTCTCGAAAAAATTTTTTGAAACTTCAAAAAATGACTAAATTTTAATTA
>NC_046662.1:142935939-142958901 GCF_010883055.1 Belonocnema kinseyi
TTCTTAAAACTATTGACGAAGTCAATTTGAAGTTTTGAAAGGAGTTTTTCTATTAAATAAATATCTGAGTTTCGAAGAACATGTTTTTTTGACTCATATTTATTTTTTCGATTTACGATTGTACCGTAAGACATAAATAATTTGAAATCTACGATTTGAAATCAATAAATATCAACGGTCGAAGAAAGGATTGATTTGTTTCATCAAATCATTTTACAATAAACATTAATTTGTTTTATCTTTTTTTTAATGTCTTTTTATACTTCATCATATTTATACATTCGTTTATTTTAATTAATTTTTTTAAATTCATAAATTTATTACTAAATTATATATAATTATGTATTTATTTAAAATAAATATATACATGTATAATTGATACCAAATTTAATAATTTATATTTTACATTTCACATTTATTCGGAAAGAAATCACAAACATTCGGAACGAACATAGACAGTTGACCACAGGTGAACATTCGAAAGCATCGATGTGTTCGGAAACACATCGGAAACCTTCGGAAAGAGAGGCGTTTGGAAAGAAATCGGAAGAAAAGTTCCCATACAACTCGGAAAGAATCGAAATAGAACCTTCTTTCCGAGCCTTTCCGTTTCTTCTGCTAGGTTGGTGAACTCCAAGGCACTCCGACCTGCGCCTTCTTTCTTCTTCCGCCTCACTCTGACTCGCTTCTGTGCAGTTCGGGATGCTCTTGGAGTGCACCAGTGCAGGATAACCGAATTCGCTATAAGAAAGTATCAGAAAAGGACATATTTTATGTAAATAAAGTTCTACTTTGTAATTTAATATCATGGATACAATATTAATCAATTTTTGTTTAAAATATACATACAGTTGATGAACTGTATAAAAATATAATGAAATTCAGGATTTGTATTCGGAGAGTGATTAACTGAAGCGGAGTTCGTGTGCGCTTGTAAGAATTTCTTGGATCACGAAAGCTGTAAAGTGTGGCAGGTAGATCGAGACTAACAGTGGTGGGAATTCGGGTACGAAACTCTAGCATAGGTTCTCGCTAACCCTTGCCTTGGCCCGCAAAGCCAAATGGATGCTGGAGACTCATAACATTCTTATAATCATTTTTAGTTTTTGTTTTCAATTCTTAAATTCTACTTCTAACTTCATTTTCTTTTTCTAAACTCTTGATATTTACTTTTTAATTACGTTAAATATTAAACTATTTTGTTCTTATTTATTTAATTTTTTCTTTTGACAAGTTTTGATGTTTTCTACTGCTATTCTGCTTTCTTGGGTTCTTCTGCTGCGAAGAAACCTATATCTAAACTCTACTTTATTTTCAACTAGAATTATATTTAGGCCTCTTGTAGATGTATTTCGGCTATAAATCTCAGTATTTCTTTAACTATCTCTTATTTCATCCAATTAATATTATTATGCTTCACTCACGTTTTAAGTATGACTCAAATGCAAGAAATATATATATTAAATACATTGATGTGTAAAATAATCAATAATTGTGGTGCCTGTAAAAAGAGGGTGCCCCCTCAACATTCGGAAAACCGGGAGAATCTTGCTCCGGAAGAAAACCAGGAAAGGGAAGAAATATTACGCTGGGAGATTTCCCGTATTTTATAATTCACGCGTTTTAAATCTTGAAAATTTTTGCTGAATTAGGTATTTATACTTCAACTATCAGATAACTTCATTTTGCTGAAAGCACATAGCTAGAGCACAAGGTGAGTTACTTCTCGGACAGACCTCGTATAATTATATATACTAATCTGCCATTCACGTATTCAGTACATATTGAACCTCTTATGTTTCCGCTCGCTTTTGTGTATTTTTTGTCTCGCTGCATTTTCTGTAATGTCAACGTAACAGTTTATTGGTATACGTCAGTTTGACATCTTGTAAAATTGTCAGGCAACTTACTCATAGCAACATGTAGTTGTTCTAATGCAAGAATACTTTAATTTTTAAACGTAATTTGAAACTGTTTAATTTTTAAATCTTCAAGTTTAAAATCATTAATTTTGAAAGTTTCCAATTATAAAGCATACCATTTTCAAAGTTATTGAAATTATTAAACTTTAAAGATTCACCGTATTTCTCGCTATATTTTAAATTCAGTAAAGAGACAGTGTTTTTTTTTTTATCGAAATCCAGTTTATTCTATATTAAATTATACGTACAGTGACCGTCAGGTGGTCTGCGATGAAAATCCAAAGCCATTGGTTTGGCTTCACGTATAAGAATATGAGGCACTATGATTTGAACTTAAGATTTTTTTTCATAAGAATGTTAGTGAAAGTATACATATTAATACTTCGGCATATATACGATTCCCTTGCTGCATTTTTCTTAAATAAAGTTCTTTCATTAATATTTTGTTCTTATTTTGAAAAAGTATATTTTGATTCAACGTTTGCAATAAGTATATAGTCACAGTTCATTCATAGTTCAAAATTTTCGAAAATGTCTAAATTTCGATGAGAATTTTTTGCAATTAAGTTTTTGAAATTTTGGACATATTTGTTTGTTTGAATCGTTGATAATAAATTTGTTTAATTTTGTATTTAACAACAAACTTTACATTTTTGTTGAACTTTTCAGAAGAACCATTTTTTAAGGTTTTCATATTGATCAGAGAAAGTTATTTATTTGTGCTAAAACTATCTATGAATGATTACAATCAGTAAGAATAATTAAAAAATATTGTTTATTATGTTATAAACAAATTAATGAACAAAATTTCTTTTCGGAATTGGAAATTTTTAGCTTATTGAAATCCAGAGTTTTCGGAATCAACTAAGAATATCTTTTCGGTGAATATTGACTATTCGGCTTTTTGTAACTTCTAAAGAAATAATTATTGCTTAAACAATTTTCATAAACTAATTCCGAGTTGGCTATTTCTTAATGAAGGCGTTTAATTTTTTCACGGAATCAACTAAGACTGTTATTTTGGTGACTGTTTGACATGATATTTTGCAAATTCATAATAATTATCAATTATTTAAACAATTCTTAAAACAAATTCAGAGTTTGGTCATTTTTCTGCACATAGACTCAAGTTGTTCGTTCCAATAACTCTTTCCTACTATACTTTGAAAATCCACAATAATAGTTAATTAATTAATGCATATCGAGTTCGGTAATTTTTTACCGAGCTTAATTTTGTTCATGAAATTGACTGAGGATGTCTCTGCGAAGGCTCTGCTATAACATTTCACAAATTGACAATAATTATTATTTGTTTAAATATCCGATTGTTATGAAACCTTATTTGCTCTCACATTGTATACCAAAACTCTGGACTTCCGTGATCGAAACATTTACAATCCCGAAGAAGATCTTGTAGATTAGTTTGTTTATAAAGTAATAACAAATTTATTAAAATTATTTTCAAGCGCTAAACATTATTTGTAGATACTTTTGGTATAGATATAAGACCTTCGTTGATCATACTAAAAATCTACATTAAATGGAATATCTGAAAACTTTTGCACACTGTGCCACCAGTGCACACTGTGCCACCAGTCTGATAGACAAGAAGTAAAAGCACAAAGAAAAGCAGGGAATTGAAAGAGATAGGCAAAAAGGCGGAATTGACAAAGGGATTTCCGGTTGAATCGGACTAATTTCGATCGACTAGGTACAATGGTCGTTTATTGAAAGTAACCAGTCGTTTATGCTGCACCAATATCAATAGAGCAGTTAGTAGTGCGATTTACACTACTCATTGTTTCGTGGTACATGACGAGTTGTGCGGGACACGCGGTACGCGTTTCCGATCAATATCGACCGAAGCCGAATAAGAACTAACGCGCTCTAAATGAATCAAGATCGCGAATCGCATGTATTTTTAAATTATACGCGCTTATTTAAGGAATAAGCGGCCTGAGTAATATACACTGAACCCGCGTTTATATTCGCTCTCACTAATATCCTCTCGCGCTTGTATCTCTGCATAACTCTTATTTATATCCGCTTGGCATCCACCAACTCGCAATACTACGTTATAAACAAGCCAATCAGAGTGCAGCACGGCCATTTCCCCTTCGCTGAGCAGCATTGGTGGGATCCCCTCCCGGGAGGATATGAGTGAATGTTTACGTTCTCGGACGGTGGATATAAGCGCGGTTTCAGTGTAATAATATATAATTCAATAAGATAACCTATTCGCGATGATTAAGGTTTGCGTCAAAGGAAGGACAAAACTACATTTTCCATTGAGTAAATCAGTGTTATAAACAATATTTAGAGAGAAATAACTTACCTTAAACACTTCAACGTTGTCTTAAATTGTCGGGCACATGAATCTTTATAAACGCATGCAAAATTTTAACTCGATATTCTGATTTCTTTCTCCATTTTCAAACGGTTGACAGCTGTTGATGCGTTCGTTCTTGTTGTGCTTCGGTTATTAATGATCGGAAACGCGCATCACGAGTTAACCACCGCACGACATCTACATGTTACTCGGCCGCTCAGTCGCTAACCGGCAAATCTCAGCGCAGATAAGCTATACGTTTTCGGGTGCTTAAGTGGTAGTTTCACCCTTAGAAATTCAATAATCGTATTCCTCGAGTCCACGAAATGCTAAAACCATGTATATTTTATTCCAAAAAATTAATTAATTATGTTTTTTTGCTTACTCTACACTTTTTCTTATGCGTTACTAGATTAAAGATGAAAAATGATTACTAATGAGAGTATTTCTATCGTCTTACTTCTAGCAAGGGAGAATTAGTCTCTAATTTGTCAAGAAGTATTTTTTTTTCACTCAAAGAGTTTTTTAAAGGACTGGGAGAAATTGACGAACAGAAAAAAGACTAATCCCATTAAAATTATCCGTTTTTCAGATGATAATAAGGTAAAGGAACAAGTTCCTGATTGTGAATCATTTATCGAGTAAAAAATTGATTTTAACTTATACAATTAATATGTATTTTTGTAAGCAAAAAAAAGGCATTAATTATATCTTAATTCAGACTCTAAAAAAAAGTCTAACTAAATAAGAAAATAGTGAACATCGGAAGAACTTAATCTATGAAATAGATGAGATGAGCATACTCAATGAAAAATAAGTGCGATGAGATAATGCTTTCAGAGATTAAGTGCGTCTATTTTAACAAAGGGCACGCAAGCAATAAGATTTAAAATAATGAGAATTGCGTAGAAGTAAAATATAATATCGATCAACGCGACATCTATGATGAGCGGGAAAGTTTAAAATATGTTTTTATTTGATCTCTAACACTTTACCTCAATTCAAACACTGATATTTATTTTACTCACGAAGTCCCAGTCTGATCACATAGTTTTCGTGTTTCGGTGCAATAAGCGGCTTCGTTAGCACATTTCCTATCATCTCTTCGGTGGGGAGATATTCTAGTTCAATTAGATGATCTTGAAGAGCCTTTCTGACAAAATGATATCTGATGCTGATATGCTTCGACCTTGAGTGAAAGACTGGATTTTTTGCAAGTTTTCCAGAAGATTGTTTGTCATTGAATATCACGATGTTAGCTAGGTCATCACATTTAAGTTCTCTTATTAGAGTGCTAAGGAATATTCCTTCTTTGGCGGCTTTTTTAATGTACATGTATTCAGCCTTAGTCGATGATAAGAATCCGGTTCTTTGTTTACTTCAGCACTAGGTCACAAAGCCTCTAGATCGGATAAAAGCGTATCCTGCATAGGATTTTCTGTCTAGGTGATAGTTACCCCAATCGGCGTCTGTATATCCAATCATCCTTCGATGATCCTTTCTGAAGACAAGCTTCCTTTTGAATGTTCCTTAAATATAGCGTACAAGTCGCTTTGCCGCCTTCAGTGACTTCGAGCGTAACAACTGTTAAATTGGCTAAGCATGTTCACTGTGGCGCAACGTCTGGTCGTGTCGCCACTGCAATGTATGTGAGTGCACCAATTAGGTCTCTAAACGGAAACCAGTTCATTTTATGAATTTCTAAATGTGTGTCGAGTATCATTCCGCTAACGAATGAGGTCTTGACTGGTTTACAATTTTTCATGTCGAATCTCGATAAAGCGTCTTTGATGTATGCAGTTTGACTCTTTCAGGATTGCGTGATCATAACTCGACGGGATTGACGTAAACCAAAAATGGCGTTTCGCAGTTTACAAACCTTTTCTCCTGATTTGAGTTCGTTCACCATTTTGTTTGTTTTACACAGGATTTTATCGTCGGTTTCAATCTTGACTATTTCTTCGGGGGTCTTATGCAACATCTCGGGTTTCTTCATGTAAAATAATGTATTGATATCACCATTCAGATACGCTGCTGTGATGTCCAGTTGTAAGACCTCTAAATCAAATTTCGCTGTAAGTGCCATGAGTAGTGAGAGTGACTCCATTGTAGCTACGGGAGCAATAATGTCGATAAAAGCAATTTGCGGCCTTTGGGAAAATCCTTGAGCTACCACTCTGGCCTTCCTTCGATTTAAAGTTACGTCTGGGTTATATTTATTCCTTAAAATAGTCCTGCATCCGATTAATTTTCCGTTAGGGGGTTTATAGACTAATTTCCATATGTCGTTGGCGATTAAGCACCTAATTCCTTGACGGATTGCATCGAGCCGTTTTTGACGTTCAGGTCCATTTGTGGCGTTTTTGAGTAGTATTTCGTTTGCCTTCATGGCGATATTTGCATAGAAGAATTCGTCTTCACTGCTTAAAGAGTTATCCGAAACTTCTATTAATTTTGTTCTTCAAAAATCACACGCGTGTGATTCGTCTTTGTTGGAGGCATTTTTGTTGAGTTCTCTCTGAAAACCGCGAAATAGTGGTTCATCATCTTTTGAACTCAGATCTTCGTGGATTTGTGTTTCAAAACGGAGGAATGGTGGTTCATCGTCTTTTGAAGTCGGATCTTGGCACCTACGCGATAGGTCTTATATTGGTCAGCGTATCCGACGAAAGTTTCCTCGATGCCTCTTAGGTCAAACTTTCCTTTATTCGGTGTATTGTCGAGTATGAAGACTTTTTTGCCGACCGTCCGCAAGTAGGAGAGGGTCGGACGTGTACCGAACCATTTCTCATAAGGAATCCCGTCAAAAATTCCTTCAGTCGTACACCTATTTCGACTATGATTCACCGTAGCGGGAGCTTCGGCCCGAAATGAGAGAGGTAGACCAGATTTTTGTGTTTGGCTATCCCGTTTTGCTGTGGTGTGATGATGGATTCCTTCTTTCTTAAAGGCATGTGATACTTAGAAAATTGTTAATTTGCATAGCGCTTAGGAATTAGTATCCATTTTTTCAGTGTTAGATTCCCCTGGCCTTTTTCCTAGGTTAGGAAATATTTTGTCTTCAAAATCTGAGAAATGATAGTGAACATGCTAATGAACGTCCCCGCACACTTTTTTTTTGGTTTCCTTTGAAAAAAATTTTGATATTGCTAACAACGTGTGTGTATATTTCGAGGTTATGTGTGTTACAATTCTCCCGAGCGTTACTTCCAAACTGCACAATATTTTTGGCCGAAAACTTTGGACTTACAAATAATCATAGTCACTAATCTCCCGGAACTAACCTTGTTTGCAGGAAATCAGAAGAGTTTATTTCATAAATAATTTAAGAATATGGAGGCGTTTTCACTCCCCCTTTACTCCTCCGCTGTCTTGCATTATACTTCTCAATTATTTTGTTTTTAGGTTTTCAGGATCGGGTAGTGTTTCGCGACTCCATAGCCCAACGGAAATGATCAAAACTACTTGGTAGACTGTAGAGTAGCATAATTAATAAAAGATCATAGCTTATCTCTATTGCCATTGATAGTAGCTTATCGACGGCGTCGACAAATTCAAATAGATGCTCTTTCAAGTCGTCCCTGCCCTGCCTTTTTTTGCTGCGTGGGTTGCTTGAGTAGGGTGGCTTTTCGCGCGGGACCCTTAAATACGTAGATGAATTTTATTTTTCTCCAAACATCATGTGACGTAATACATTCTTTGATTTAGGCTAAATTCGATAAGCTTGCTTTTGCCTTGCGATCGGCTTTCAGCCATTTTTTGTGTCTTTCCTATGCTTGTACTTGATCCTTACTTTCTCCGGTTATTTTGGATTGTGGTGTTTCGCCGAAGACGTACGCCCAGCTATAATTTTTTATGAAAATTGCTTCGGTCTGAATTCTCCATGTATCGTATTTGAGTCGAGACAACATTTCGAGTCGCGATATAGAATTCGTGTTCATGCTGTGCGCCACTTTTAGCTTTTTGAGGGTTATAATTTCCGTAAAGACATTTTTTGAGCGAAACTTCACAGAACACGCGTTTTATTTTTATTCACACTACGAGTTTTTCACGCATCTGTGTCCCATAACCTTTTGGAAAAATAAGTGCGAGGAGACAAAGTATTTAGAGATTAAATACGTGTGTTTTAACAAAATGCACACAAGCTATAATAATGAGAATGATGAGAATTGCGTAAAAGTAAAATAAAATATCGATCAACGTGACATCTATGATGAGTGGGAAAGTTCAAAATATGTTTTTACTTTATCACTAACAGTTCTCATGAGAATAACATTTCATAAAATTTAGGAGTAATTATGGTTCATATAATAAAACTCAGGAAGAAAAGTTAGACATGTTAGTAAAGAGTTTAGTTGCATTTATATTGTACTATATTTAAAAAATTACATTTAACATAAATGCAGCTATAACCTTTTTAATAAAAAGTTCAAATTTTGTATCTCAATTTATGTAGTAAGGATTAAGAAAAACAATACAAAATTTAGAATGATAAATATTTCCTTTTCATTAAATTCAGGCTTTTTTCTTTTTATTAATACCTTCCAGTATTTTCATAACCTCTTGAATATAATGATGTTTTGCTTGTTTCATATTTTGTGACCTAATTCTGCCCCAGCAATATATTTTTCGGTCATTCCAACTGTCTGATACTCCATCGAACATGTAACCGCTAATTCGTTAGAACCATAAATGTTTTGTTGTAGCTCTTCATTTCACTTTCTAATTTTGGGTTTTTGATGTGTGAACATATTAGATAGCGATAAGGATCTTTGTGCAATTTTTGTAAAATCTTTCAAAACTTTGTGAAATCATTTTAGTTTAAGTTGAGAAAAACTTCGAAATCTTTTAAAATCTTTGTGAAATTTTCGAAATATTTTCACTATATGTTAACGTTTATCTAAGATGTTTACACATAACCCTGCGTTGGGTCGTAGCTTACAATGCATTATAAGGTTCCTAGAGGAAAATTTGTATTTAAGGCACCTAAAAGGTATAGCGAAACTGTACATAAATTTTATTTTATGGTTTATTCCATAAAAGGGATTCAGGTAAAGGCTTTCCCTGACCACGCATTAAGTCTATGAGACCACGTTCCAAAAAATATAAAGAAATTGCAGATTTATTGAAGTAGTAAGAAAAAGAAGTTTACGAGATTGCAGTGTTCATTAAGTTGTCCAAACCTGTTGTAGCAAAGCCTTAAAAAAATCCTGCGAAAAAATCTACATAAATTTTGGTGTTCCGTGTATCATTTGCCGAAATAAAACTCTAAGAAGTGTTTAATGCACTAAACGCGGAATCCAAAGAAGGCTAAAAGTTATCCAACTTACCATTTTACCAATCATTACTGGTCGTCGGTCAACTGTCTGAGTGAGCATACATTTTTTTAACCAGTTCTTCACGCTGCGCTGATCCTTCTAGCAGGTTTGCTCGTTCCGAGGGAGTCAGGGTTGGCCAATGCCATTCCGATAGAAAATCTCAGAATATTCTCTGGCGAAAAAACCTGGCCCGTTTAGGTCTATCTTGCGGCTTAATTTGAATGATTTCGTCTCTAGAGATAGCCTGAGAGATTTGGGTCCTTTTAAAAGTGATGCGACGGTCATACAATGGTCCTATTGTATTCGTCACGTACCGGGCGATTACGTGATGTTATAATTATAGCTTGTATAATGTGCAGAATTCCCGAAAATAAAATCAAGAATCCAACGATCAAATTTCTAAAAAATAAAATAAAAAAATTGCTTCCCTAGGACAAAAATAAAGAAAATGAATACGATTTTAGTAGTTAGTTTAATCTAATTTAAATATCTTAAATTATATACTAATACTCTTTTTTTATTCAGAGAGATGTGGGTTCCTTTCAGGGTTCTTTTAGAGGTCATTTTAAGAGTGATGCGACGGTCATATAATGGTTCTTTTGTATTCGTGACGTACCGGACAAGCAGAGTTATTTACAGTAGTTGGCCGTCGCTGACCCGACTCTTCTTTTTAATTTTTTTTTTACAGATCATTAACACTTTTTTTAATTGATGAATTTTCTCATTATACTTATTTATAATTATAACTTATTCACTTATATGCAATTTTCGAATTAAATTAAAAAATATTGTCTTTTTTGGCTATCTCATTCTATTTACGAGAAACGTTGTATTACCCTGCCGATAGAAATCTCAGAGTATATGCCAAAGGTTCTCAAGGCTCTGAGAAGCTCTAAGAAATTCTCCGCCGACACTCAGGTAGGTATATTTAAAGGTCCAGGCAGCTCGTTTAAATGCTCTGAAGGATTTAAAATATACTTTTCGAAATTGAAATAAAAATACGATCATAAATAACAAGCAGGGAGGCTGAAATTGAAATAAGAATTCGATCATAAATAAAAAGCAGAGAGAATATCTCAATAGAGTAGCCGATACTCAAGGGTCCTCTTTCAAGCTTTCGGATTAAAATTTAGTAATAAGTTTTTGTTAATTTCAAAGTCAACAGTCTAAACCCTGACGATAGAAGTCTTTGAGTATTCTCAGGCGAAATAGCTTGGCCGGTTTGAGACTATTTTCAGTTTCGATTTGAATAATTTAGTTTCAGAGATAGTCAGAGAGATTTAGGTCCTTTTCAAGGTCCTTTTAGTGGTCCTTTTAAGAGTGATCAGACAGTAATATAATGTTCCTTTTGTATTCGTCACGTACCGGGTGGTCAGAGTTACTTACATTAGTTGGCCGTCGCTAATCCGACACTCCCTTTTTAAATTTCTCTTCGAATTATTAACACTTTTTTTAATTGATAAATTTTCTCATTATACTTATTTATAATTATAACTTATTATAATTATTATAATTATTATAATTATAGTTAAATTAAAAAATGTTGTCTTTTTTGACGTATCTCATTCCAATTACGAGAAACGTTGTATTAATTCCAATTTTAAACGTTAAAAAAAAGTTGGATATCTGAAATCATCGAAACCCGTAGATTCCAAATTATTATGTTTTAGGCTGTTAACTATGAAAATTAAAAAAATCTATTTCTAAATTTTAATCCTAAAGCTTAACAAAGGATCCTTGAGTGTCGGCTATTCTATTGATATAGCCTCTTGTTTTACGGTAGTGATGTATATAATTCTCAAGTTTCGCTATTACTTCTTTCGCTAATGTCGACTTAAGAGGATATAATACCACAAATTTAGTGTAACTGTCTATAACCAAGAAGATATGCTTGTAGCCAAGACTCACAGATTTCAAGGGTCCACAGTGGTCGATAAAAATTGCTTCGAAAGGTCTTTTTGCCCTGTCCCACAGATGTAATTCACCTTCGCTCTTGCCAGATTGCACAGAATACACTAAACACTTCAAGCAATTACCCACATATTCTTTCACTTTTTCACTCAATTCTGGGAACCAGTACACCCTGAAGAGCAATTCGACAGTTTTATCAACCCCAACGTGACAGATATCGTCATGACAAGATCTAATTACGCTATTGATCATAGTCGCAGGTACAAAGAAAAGAGTAGAATCCTTGTACTTTCTAAAGAGCAAACCATTACGAATTTCGTACCGGTCACTATCTCCCTTTTCTAACAATTCGCGGACTTCTTTCAGTTCTGGATCACACAACTGTTTGTACATAAGATCTTGTTCGAAGGTAAAAGGCTAGATTACAAAGACTTCATGGCTCAGAGCATCGAAAAGCCTCATACGTTCGGAAACTCTGTGTTCTATCGTATACGAGAAAGTTGTAATGTACATATTACAAACGGCATTCCCATCAAGTAAACTCGAAATCATTCTAAAGCGTAAAATATGGCTAGCATCTCTAGCTCGCAGCTGTGATATTTGCTTTCTAACTCGGTAGTTTGCCTGCTAAAATAAAATACGGGATGTAAACAATTATCTTTTTGCTGCTGCAAAAGAATAGACCCGAATCCGAACGCGCTCGCATCTGTGTGTAACTCCGTGCGAAGAGTATCAATATAAACAGCTAAGACAGTCTCTGTGGTCAGAGAATCTAATAAAGTCTCAAAAGCTCGCAATTCTTTTTCCCAAAAAATGAATTCGGATCCCTTTTTTAACAGTCCATACAACGGTTTGGATATCGAAGCAAAATTGGGTATAAAACGACGTACAAAACTCGGCTCGTTTGAATCCCATAACTGCTAATGTGGTAACCCATGTACTCAATCTGTAAAACCCCAAAAATACATTTATCTAAACGTAGTTTCAATTTTCGTTTCGCCATTAATTTTAGAACCTCCCTTAAAACCGACCAATTTCCATCGACACTTTCAGTCGCGATTAGGAAGTCGTCTAAATATAAGCTGTTTTCCCTCGTTAATTAAGTCTTGGAAATGCAATGCAAATACCTATGGAAATAAGACGGCGCATTTACAAGTCCAAATGGCATTCGTAGATATTCATATTGTCCCTCCGGAGTACTAAACGCTGTATACTTAATCGAATTCTCGGACATTCTGATATGGTTAAAACCATCCTTAAGATCAAGTTTGGTAAACCAGACTTTACTATGCAGTAGATCTAAAAGATCATCTATGCGTGGTAGAGCGAAATGCTTGCGTTTGTTTATTTAGTTAAATACACGGAAATCGACGCATAGTCTTAGTTCTCCATTTTTTTATTAGTTAAAACTATTGGACTGCTGTAGTTTGACTGACTCGATCTTATGTACCCTTGATCTAAAAGTTCCTGAATAATTTCTTGCAGTTTTAAAAGTTCGACCCATGACAATCGACGCGGCTTGAAATAAAAAGGCTCTTTGGAGGTTAGGTTCATTTCCATCTCGAAGGGACTTTGACTAAATATTTCCGGTTTCTCGCGATACTCATCTAGTAAAATTTTCAAAATATTTGTATGGTCGTATGTAACTTAAGATTCTATTTGACTCACTGACAAATCATTTTATTTATCAGGTTCTTGCTCTACAAGATTAATGAACATTATATCATTCTCCGGATCATCGTATTGAATAGTTACTGCTTTACGTCTAATCAATGTTAACCCTGGAGTATCTAGAAAATTGCCCCCCAAAATCGCATCATAGCTCATTGTTGTGTCTGTTACGACAGCAAATTTAATCGAAAATATTCCACCATTTATCATCCCACAGCGCCAGTTCTGCTTACCAAAATTGGCCCACTTGGCACTCGGATCCGAAATCTCGTGGCTTCACTGTTCAAGCAAGCCAGAGATCTCACCCATTTAAAGTTTAAGAATAGGTTGAGGTCGTTTCGGCCCCAAGGCCTCTAATCATTCGCTTTACCAGGTGAGACTCGCTCAAGCGAGTGCCAGGTATCGTGAGGGAAACTTCGGAGGGAACCAGCTACTAGATGGTTCCATTAGTCTTTCGCCCCTATACCCAGTTCCGACGATCGATTTGCACGTCAGAATTGCTACGGACCTCCATCAGGGTTTCCCCTGACTTCGTCCTGACCAGGCATAATTCACCATCTTTCGGGTCCCAACGTGTCCCGTCAAAGATCCACTTTGATATAGCCAATTACATTTAAAGGCGAATAGTTTATTCCTGCATATAATACTCGCTGTTCAGATTCGTAAAAAACATGACAATTTTGGAAATCTCCAAGACAAACTTTATTTTTCAACAAAGAAATCGGACTACCATTATCTACTAAAGCTCCTATAAAATACTTATCGTCTGGTGCGTTGCACAATAGAACGGTATCCGTCGTTCTTGGTTCGATGAGTGGAATTCTCTGCTTTGATGTCACTGTAGATTCACTGTTGGATAGTTTTGCTGGTTCATTGGTTGATGTCTCGATGACAGCTGTGGTGTCTTCTCTCCCCTTCGAAGAATCCGTTGCAAATTTCCTATTATTTCTATGTGTTCTCGAAGACCTAGCAGGAAACTGGCGTATTTGATGCCCTGTCTGATGACATTTGAAACAGGCTACACGTTCCTTGGATGAACTTTTACATTCGCTGGCCAAATGTCCAAATCCATGGCAGCTATAACACCTTGATCGCGGCAACATTACTCCTGTTGATTTAGCATCTTCTGCTTTATTTTCCACAGCTTTATTTGATTTAAAAATAGAACCAGGTTCTCTATATAACTTTGCACCGGGTCCTCTCCGATAATCTTTGCATGGCTCGTCTTTGGTTATTCTCGGCATCTATCTAACAGATCTATGAGTGTCTTGTAATTACCTGCTTGTGCATGCGTTTTAAGAAAAAAAATCCTGTACCCCTTTTATCATGTCCTCAATAGACAATTCTTCTGCCAAGTCAAATTTGTTAATCAATTTTAACTTTTCTTGAAAATATGTGGAGAACATCTCCCCAACCTTCCAAACTCTGGCTTCCATTTTCTTCGTTCGAGTAAGAGGATCTTCACGACACTTGTAGACTGCTATTAACTCAGCTTTCAACTCAGCCCTTGATTTTCCAACAATTCCGAGCGTTTTATTGTATCAGTCTAGTACACGCTTCTTTAGTCTTCACGAAGCTTGAAGTTTTATAATATTGTCTGGAATCCCCTAAGCCGCTTAGATTTCATCAATTCGTCGAATTTATCTTTTGACATCATCTTCTTCATTGTCGCCAAATAATGCAATCAATTCTCCGAATTCACTGTATTTGGACGCTGCCAGTCTTGCATTATTCCTTTGTGAAACTTCTTGATGGTTCCCATTGTTGCCTATCTGACCACCAACTCGAATTGATTCCAACACGGCCCTCGTAATCGTTGCAATAATGGCTTCTGCGTTTGTCATGACTGCTCCTCCTACTGGAGCTCTGTAGACTCCAGAATACTCATATCCAGCCACAATATTTAAATCTTCGTCTACGTGACGCTGTAGGCTGCTTGAATCAAACCCGCGGAAGTCTTCAATTTGAGGAGACCCATTTCGAACATTTAGATCTACTCCGTCATTGTTCGCGTTTGCATCCACCATCTTGTCTAGCTCGAAGATTCGAGAACATTCTGTGCGTGACCCGTCCAATTTTCTTGACGAACGCGTCGGCTTCACATTCCGTTTTTCTACCACGTCAGCACAAAAACCTAATTTCGATGTATACACCGTTTTTACAAAGGACGGTTTTCTGTAACCGTATTCCTTTCGTCACACTTGACATACAGGACTAAGCCAGTTCACGAACAATTAGGCTTTTTACGCCAATACACATCGGCTTCCCGTACCGACCGTCCCAGAATCTACTGAAACACGTCGGCATGTGTTATCCCTTTTGCCGAAACTCACACTACACGAAGGCACCCAATAACCGTATTCAACAACACTCGTCGGAGCCCATAACCGATTAACGCCCGAGGCGTAAACGTGACGTAGTCACGTTTAAATACTTGGTCAAGTTCACAATCGAAGCGATTTAGCCATGCTTCCTACCGTCGAAACGATTTTGACGAATATTCGCATCAGATTTTACTTTCAGTTTTTCCGAAAACCCGAGGCCTCTAGTATTCCACTTTTGAAAATTGTAGTAACCGAAGGTGATAGTCGAGTGGTAGATAAAAAAGGCCGTTTTACATAAGAACTGTGAAAAAGAGTTTATTCAAGTATGGCTAATACAAAATTAAGACTTTTCTTCCTCTATCGAATGAAAGATTCGATCTACGCTAATCAAGCGCCATCTATAGATGTCACTTGCATATCGTCGCGAAAATTCAAAATGGTTCAGTTTAAATATATCGACTACAAAATTTGAATATTTTTTTTGGTAACAAGACTATTTTTGTAGAATATATGAAACATATAGTCATGAAATTTGTATGCAAGTCCCTCAAAATATATATTTATTACATTTTTGTTCTGATTTGTCTGATGTTTTTAAATATTTCCAACCTGTTAATAGTCATGAAATTTGTATGCAAGACCCTCAAAATATATATTTATTACATTTTTGTTCTGATTTGTCTGATGTTTTTAAATATTTCCAACCCGTTAATTCGATGAGAAAATTCTCAAGCTTGAACATTCAAGAAAGGATTGAAATTTACCGCATTTCTAAAAATTATCCTTGAATAATTTTGAAAAATAAAAAGGGAGTGTAAGACACGACACTATTTCAGGATTCAAAAAATCACAACACGACACAGTTCGAGTACATTAGAAAAATATGAATGTATTAAGTTGATATTATACACGTCGATTGTCCGAAATATTAATCAGAAAATGCCACCCGTCGCTCGAGAGGTCGAGGCAGAACTGAACTACCTGTGTGCTCCTGCGGGTGCGCTGACGTTGATCAAGTCACTATAAAAGGTGCGGCCCTGTTTAGAAAGAGCTTGCCGATTTCAGCTTTTACGGGAGGTGAAAATAATTTGTAGAAGGCAATTCTTGACCAATTTTTCATTTAGTTTTCTGAAAATATTAAACATTTAGTTGTTAACCCGATTTTTTAATTTCTGTTTCTTTAAGCATTTGTGGCATTGTGAATAGCGAAAAATCGTCAATTTTATCGTTTTTTTATTTAATTTTTGTGAACAATTTTGTCATATGTTTAAAATCGCTGGGCTGGATGGGCAGGGATGCTGGAAAGCAACAAAAATTATTATTTTATGTGAGTTACAATTACTTGCCTTTATGAACAAAATGATACTTGATCATATGAATTTGTCATTGCATATTTTTCTATAAATTTATTAACAAATAACATGAAGAAATGCCAAGTGTGGACATTTAAGGGCATGCGCTACTTAGAAAATTATCGATTTTACAAGTTTTAATTTCCCCCGGCTTTTTTTCTAGAATAATAAATATTTTGTCTTCAAAATCTGGGGAATGATGGCGAACATGGTAAGGGACGTCCCTGCACTCTTTTTTGTGGGTTCATTACAAAAAAATTTATTTTGCTAAAAACGTGTATGTATATTTCGAGGTTATGTGTGTTACAATTCTTCCGAGCGTTACTTTCAAACTACACAATATTTTTGGCCAACAACTTTAGACTTACAAATATAAACATAGTAACTAATTTCCTAGAACTGACCTTGTTTGTAGGCAATCAAAAAAGTTTATTTCATCAATAATTTTCAAATTATCGAATGACAGAGCTGAAAAACGACCCAACCTCAAAATAATGCACAGGCATAAAATTATTATTTAGCACAATCAATTTTTTTGTTATTATCCCTCAAAAAAGCAGCCGAGGACGTCCGTTATTATATTTTATAGCATCTCCGAATTCAGTTTTTTTTTAATTTTCATTTTTGTGGAAAAAAAGCCGGTGGAACTGTACCCGATTGACCACACGACGAAGTATCACATGATCTTAAAGGCAGAGAGGAATAGTCTTTTCTCTTTATTTTGTTGAAATCGTGTTGTTCTTGCTGTTCAATCATGAAAACTGTTAATTGGGTATTTTTTATGAATTTTATGAACAAATTATTGCAACTAATGTCTAGCGTAAACATTTGAAGGCAAAAATAAATCGTTTTTTATTTTTGTCTTCTTTAAATAATGTCATCCGTTATGTTTAGTAATTGCCACCAAATTCTTTAATTTTTAAGCAAAAATCTGTTGAGAACAAATTTTTATGCATAAATTAATATTTTTTTAGATTAAAATTTATATGATTTATATGATCAAGTATCAGTTTGTTAAATAAAGTATGTAATTTAAACAAAAAATGTACTTTACCCTACCGAAAGAAATTTATGAATTTTCTTTAGCGAAATAGCTTGGCCCATTTGAGTCTATAAACAAAGTCGATATGAAACAAAATAGTCTCGGAGATAGTTTGAGAGAATTGGGTCCTTTTCAAGATCCTTTTAGTGGTCGTTTTAAGAGTGGTGAGACGGTAATATAATGTTCCTTTTGTGTTCGTCACGTACCGGGCGGGGAGAGTTATTTACAGTAGTTGGTCGTGGCTAATCCGCCCTCCCTTTTTAATGTTTCTCTTCAAATTATTAACACTTTTTTTTAATTGATGAATTTTCTCATTATACTTATTTATAATTATAACTTATATACTGATATACAATTTTCTAGTTGAATTCAAAAATGTTGTCTTTTTTGACGTATCTCATTCCATTTACGAGAAACGTTCTATTAATTCCAATTTTAAACATTAAAAAAAAAGTTAGATATCTGGAGTCATCGAAACCCATAGATTCCGAATTATTATGTTTTAGGCTGTTAACTATGAAATTTAAAAAAATCTACTTCTGAATTTGAATCCGTAAGCTTAACAAAGGACCCTTGAGTGTCGGCTACTCTATTGAGATAGCATCTCTGCTTGTTATTTATGATCGTATCCTTATTTCAATTTCGGAAAGGATATTTTAAAGCCTTCAGACCATTTAAACGAGCTTCCTGGACCTTTAAAAATATCTACCTGAGTGCCTGCGGAGAATTTCTTTGAGATTCTTTGACCTAAAGAATTTTTAGTATGTACTCAAAGAATCTTTTCGGTAGGGTAAGGACGAAAAATCCATAATGTAGACTGTTAATTTAATTTATTATGTAATTATTAATTTCCTCAGTCTAATTGAAAAGCCGAGAAAAAGTTGAAAATATCTTAAAAACCTGCAACTTTTCAGCATTACTCTGCCGGAGTATTGGCGTTTTTTTACTCGTAAAAAGTACTGTTAAAGAAAATGTAATAACATTTTTGGAAAAATGACGCAAGGTACGCAAAAAATTAATGGACAAAAGTTTTTTCCCCGAAAACTTTGGATTTTCTTAAAAGTGCCATACTTCCTCAAATGTTGACTTGGCCGAAAATTTTTATAATACATTCTTGTAGAGCTGTCTTGACGAAGTCCAGAACTCCGATCGAAACTCTTAGAACTTTCAAAATTTTGAATTAGTAAATTTTATTTTCTCTTAGAAGTGATATTATTCCTCGAATTATGACTTAATCGAAAAGTTGCATAACACTTTTTTGCAGAGCTCTCAAAAAGTCCAGAACTCCAATCAGAAATCTTAGAACTCTCAACATTTTTGAATTTTCAGAATTTTGCTTTTTCTTAAAAGTGAAATAGTTCTTGGAATTTTTACTTGATCGAAAAGTTCTATTCCATTTTTTTGTCGAGCTCTCATAAAAAAATCCAGAACTCTTAGAATTATCAACAGTTTGGAAATAAAATTTTTTGAATTTTCTTAAAAGTGCCGCAGTTCTTTGAATTTTGTTAAGATCGAAATTTATTATGAAACTTTTTTGCAGACCTGTGATTAATAATTTTGGAAATCCGATCGGAACTGTTAGAACTTTCAACATTTTGAAATTCGTAAATTTTGGTTTTTCTTTTCTTTATTCATAATGTCTCCCCTAAGGGTTTACATGACCTCACATATATTTTTTAAAATCTTATCCTTACTATATAAATTATTTACAACTATTTACATACAGTCTTATATCTAATTCCTTATATCTATTTCCTGTGATAGCGCAATTTAGGACTTATTGGCAAACGAGTGATCGAGGGAACGAAAGCAAGAGTTCAGGTGAGAGAGAGAGAGAGAGAGCATGATAACGCAAACGCAACTTAGTCTACTTATACTATTACATAAACATTACTTACAATCTTTACGCTTCTAATCAAAGCGACTTCCTTTTCCTTTTTTCCCACTTTTTTATACCTCCAATTTGCCATTATTTTAACATGCATTCTTTCATTCTCTCTCATTCTCTCCTCAAGAACCCTCCAAGTCCTTCATCCATTCCTCTCCTAATCCATCCTCCCCTAGACTCCTAACCACATTCTCTTGCTAGCTTCCTTTATCTTCCATTCCTCTCCTACATCCTTCCTATACATGCTCCCATGTTTCCTCTTCCCATTCACATATTCTACACTTTCTGTTCTCTTCTTTTTCCCAATACATTTCCTCCCTTACCTCGTTTCCCAATCTCAATCTTTCTATTCTTGCCCACCTTTTCTCTCCCTATCCCTTTTCTAAACACTTTAGTACGCCTTCCTTTATTATCATGTTATACCATTTATTGTATTTTGAATCCTCAATCATTCCCCATCTTTCTATCAATTGTCTTTCCCTCGCCCTTTTTTCCAATTCTTCATAGTTTACTTCAGTCCCGTCTTCTATTTCTCTATCATTAAAGAAATCTCTCCTTTCTTCTTCCCATCTCGTTAATTCGATCGCCCTCCCTCTCCTCTCTTCTACCTCCATCAAGCACTTTCTCGCCAACTCCCCTGCCTTTCCTTCTCTCAGCTTCGTCTCAAATTTCCATGCCCTCTTTCCTGCTCTAATACTTAACTTATCCCTATGAGCTTCTTCTCTCACCATATGCCCTGGCGTCCTCCAGTCTGCTCCTAGTATCCACCTTATATACCTTTCTTGTACACTCTCAATATCTTTCCTTTCTTTCCATCCCCATATAAATCTCTGCTCAATAACCTAATACTGGCCATACCAGCGTATCGAATAACCACATTCTCCTTCAAAAATTTGGTTTGAACCTTCTTTTTCCTATTCCTTATATCTGTTTCATTACCCCTGCTGCTTTCTTTATCCTTTCTTTTATTTGAGCTCTATAATCTCCATTCGTTTTCAAGATACATCCTAAATATTTAAACTCTTTTACTTCTTCTAACATTATTCCCTTCCATCTTTCCGCCCATTCTTTCTTCCTTCCACTTCCTTTTCTAATTATCATTATCTTTGTCTTTTCTACATTTAAATTCAGGTTTTTCCATTTAAGTATTTCTCTAATCCTGTAATGAAGCTCGCCATTCCTTCTTCATTCTCTGATATTAATATATTAAATAAAAGTGGGCCATCCCTTATCCCCTTTTTCATCATAACTTTTTCTATTTCGCCTCAGTCTAATGAGTCAAACGCCGCCTTTAGCCCACGAATATTGCTATCATTGCCCCTTTTTCCCTTTTAATTCTCTTATTTACTAGATAGTTGCGAACATAGATGTTGTCCATTACCCCCATTCCTTTTCTAAACCCTGTCTCATTCGGTGGCTCTATCTTTTTTCCTTTAACTGCTTTCTTCAATCTCTCCGACAAAACTATTACATATACTTTATACAGTGTTGACATCAGGGTCACACCCCTATAATCTTTAACCTCTTCTCCTTTGCCTTTCTTCACAATTGGTATCACTACTCCTTCCTTCCTTAACTCTAGCTACCCCTCTCCTCTCCATGTTCTATTACACATTATTCATGCCCATCCTTCTAGTACCTTCCCTCCATATTTCCATACTTCATTTGGAATCTCATCTCTACCAGGTGCCTTTTCATCCTTCATTATCCCTAAAACCTTAACTATTTCTTCCCTTGTTATGTCCTCTTCCTCATCTCTTGCTACCATATTTTCCTCCCTTTCTAACTTTTCTCTCTACTCCTCCTAACAAATCCAAAAAATATTTCTTCCATTTTACCATTTTTCGCACGTCACACAACTTCAAATTTTCATTTTCTATTTTCCCTCTACAGTCAACTTTTTCTTCTTCTTTCCTCTCTTCTTTCTCCCCCGCTCCAATTTTTTTTCCCGGTGGCGTTCTATGCATTTTAGGATTTTTAAGGGTGGATCCTGTTGCTATTTTTTCCTCACGACTTCCCCTCTCCGCCCTATCCCTTTTCCTATTTACAAATTTCTCAGTTGATCCAAAACTCTCTGCCCTTAATCTCGCACTTTCTACTGTTTTTTGTATTTTTCCCTTTTCTCCTCACGCTTGGGTTTACCAAACACTTCCTCATCTGAGTTCCTGCTAGCCATTAAATTAATGTAACTTGCGTAAACTCTTTCGCAGCTGTACTACTCCACCCTGCTTTCTGATCTTCTTCCGTGCTTCTCTCTACCTAACCTGCCCTTTCGCACATCCTTCATACTCTGCCATTTAACTTACCTCAAATCTCACTGCAAATTCACCGAATTCAGCAACACACAATCACCGCTACCAAACACTTTCACACCGGAAACGGAAGTCTTGGTTTTTCTTAGAAGTGCATTAATTCCTCGAATTTTGACTTGATCGAAAATTTATATAACACTTTCATGTAGAGATCTCATAAAGAAGTCCATAACTCCAATCAGAACTCTTAGAACTCTCAAAAACGGTAAAATTTAAAATTTAAAGTTTTCCTAAAAGTGTTTTGTATTTTCTAAAAGTGCCATAGTTCTTCACAGTTTGACTTGATCCGAAATCTATATGAAAGTTTTTTGTAGAGCTCTCAAAAAGAAGTTCAGACATCCGAACTCTTAACATTTTGGAAATAAATTTTTTTGGATTTGCTTAAAAGCGCCACAGTTCTTCAAATTGTGAGTTTATCAAAAAGTTGTATAGCACCTTTTTATAGAGCTGTCATGAAGAAGTCCAGAAATCCGATCAGAACTATTAGAACTCTGTACATTTTGGAATTCCAAAAATTTGGATTTTCTAAAAGTGCTTTAGTTTTTCGAATTTTGATTTGATCGAATATTTTTATGAGACTTTCTTGCAGAGCTCTCATAAAGAAGTCCAGAAGTCCAATCAGAAATCTTAGTACTCTCAAAATCGGTAAAGTGCACAATTTTGAGTTTTTCTAAAAGGGTTTTGTACTTTCTAAAATTGCCATAGTTCTTCAAATTTTGATTTGATCGAAAAGTGGTATGACACTCTTTTAGACCTCTCATAAAGAAATCTAGAACTCTTAGAACTCCTGAAATTGACATACGAGGGTGGATTGATAAGTTTCCGGCCTGACCAAGAGATGGCGCCACTAGGCCTACCTTGAGGTGGCGTTCTATAGTACCATCCTTAGATAG
>NC_046662.1:142959001-142967207 GCF_010883055.1 Belonocnema kinseyi
TATCAGCCTTGGAGGAGATTATGTTGAGAAATAAAAAAAAAAAATTCTTAAAAATGTTGTTTTTCTTGGTCAGGCCGGAAACTTATCAATCCACCCTCGTATATCCAAATATTGGTGTTTCCTATAAGGGTTTTCTATTTTCTAAAAGTGCCATAGTTCTTCGAATTTTGACTTCCTTGAAAATCTTTATCAAATTTCTTTTTAGAGCTGCCATTAATAAGTCGAGAACGCTGATCAGAACTCTTGGTCCAATTCCAAAATTTTGGATTTACTTAAAATTGACATAGTTCCTCGAATTTTGACTTCATCGAAAAATGTTATGCAAATTCTTTCTAGAGCTATCATTAATAAGTCCAGAACTGGGGCAGAACTTTTGGAACTCTTAAAATCGGTAAATTACTAAATTTTGGGTTTTCGTAAAAGGGTCTTATATTTTCTAAAAGTATTTCTAAACCACCCAAGTATAATTATATTCAACCTCCCTGTAGTTTTAAATTGTCAAAAGAACTTCTACATTTAAACTTAGCGAGCGTTCTTGGGCAGAGGAGGAATCTGCAAACTGAACTCAACCAGTATCTTTGGTCGAGTTTATTACTTTGTGGGGACGTATTTCATCTACTCTCGTCCGAGAGATGCTATTATCTTCACAAGGGTAATCAGTCAATAAGCATGATTGATATTTGCGTGAGATCCAGATTCCCTTGTGAGTAACAAACCATATATTCAGTTGAGAATGTTATAAACATTATTTATTCATTACAATATTAGAGAACGGATCCAACCTAGCAATTTACACAAATGTTTAAAGGTAAAATATTTGATTCATTGTTGGCAAGGGTGATCAGTCAGTTGGCTTGATTTAATAGCTGCTGGACGAGCGATTTTAGGAATAACTTAGCATGATTTATAGCTTCGTGAGATCCAGATCCCTTGAGCGCAATAAAACACAATTTGTTTGTTTACATTCGCATATGTAATGATAGCAATAATAATAATAAAACAGCTTCGATTTAGTATAACAAAATAAAAAAACGGAGCGATACAGGACTCACCGGGCCGCTTCACATCACTTATTACTACCTTTAGAGAAGGGAGCGGGAAAAGGTCTAACTTTTGTTACGCCCTTCACTAATGGACTATTATTGTTCTTTGAACACACGCGCACACACGTGGGTAGCGCGCGTGAAACACCTTTCCCATCGTCGCAGAATCGTTTTTTTTGCCAAAAAATTATTTCATAATTGGGTTTGAACCGAGAGACTAAGACTAACTTCAAAATCGCTTCGTCACTCTTATTCATTAACCTTTGGAACCCAAGCGCCAAGTTTATTAATTCACTTCGCGGTAGTTTTGAGTTTCTACCGTGTAATGAGTTAACTTTCCTTTTTTCGCGGCACCTTCTTACTCACATTATTTTTGGAAGAATTCGGCTTTCGCTTCAATTTTGGAAAAAGGCGTACTTCGTTGGCCAAGTTTTGTTTTTGCGTTTTATCGGTGGCTGCAGCGCGCCCATGTCAGGAAACAGAAAAAGAAAACCCGTTTTACACTTTTTCGTGTTTCCGCTTGAATTTCAAGAGGAAAAACGGGAGCAAACCATATGGGGTTACACGAGTTACCCTGGTTACCAACTCGGCAGGCGCGCACCTCTCCTCGAATTCACAGATGATCTTCGAAAAAAATACTCACTCGTCACAAGTAGCTCGTACGACTGCCTGGTGGTTTTTCGAAAAGAGCTTTTTGTGGACTCCCTCTGTCGGTTGTTGAAGGTGGGGAATTTTGATCACCAAGTTATTTAGGAGAATAGATTGAGAAATATGAAATTCGGACTTTAGCTTGACCGCTTAAAATTTGTAGTTCTCAGCAGCTATCTCATCCTTATTGGCAAATAACATTTTAAATCGAACTTATTTCCGCTGAGGTTTCAGTTTACAGTTTTTTACTCAATTTTCATTCTCTTAGGGAATTTTTGATTTTTAAATTTAGTTTCGAAATTTAGTTTTTATTTCATGAACAATTACTGCGGGTCTTGCCTTTCAATTTGTCAGTGTAAATTTTTATTATGTGAGACCCCGTCTTTTAAGTAGTTCGAAACTGTTTTATTCTGAATTTTGCTTCTTGCCCTATGAAAATCTGTTTGTTTTCAAGCAAGTTATAGCCGTTTCAAGTTTTCACATTCGGAAGGGAGGTTTGAGCAGGAGAAAAATGGATTGCATAGCGTAGCTGCAAAAGATCAGCAAGTGGAGAACGGCTAGAGAAATGCAGGGAAAAAGGAATTGGGCTACACCAACGCGGTGGTTCACGCGGAACAGCCTCGTTCGCTTTGCTTGTGTGATATCTCGGTAACTTCCATGACTTGATGGTGTGCGTGGAGGTCATTCAACCATTACCGCGTTCGTTGTATCCCCGTTTGTGCACGCAAGTTTCATTTACCTGCGAATAATTCCCTCATTCATTCCTTAATTCTCGACTCTGCATGTTTTCGGCTGGGCATAACCCTTTACATGCTACTTAACTCTAGTTTCTATTCTAGGTCTTTGTCTAGATAAAATTTCAATTACGGTCCACAGTTTTGCCTACTTAAATCCCCGTGATTTTAGATATTGTGATTATTTTACCACAAAGTTGGAAAAGAATTCTTCGATTCGCTCAAGCTCGTCCGTTCTTCAATGTCATCATTTTAAAGTGCTGACTTGGCGGCCTAATTCATAATTACTCTAGTTAAGTTGAAACTGTAGTGCGACCATTGAGGAACAAATTATTTCGACACTAAACAGATATAATTCGAGAATTCAGAATTAATTTCTCCCCCCTCTCCTTCTGTTCTTGAAGTTTTTTTTGGTACCCGGTTTGCACGTAACACTATCATTAATAAGTCCAGAACACCGATCAGAACTCTTAGAACTCTCAACATTTTAGAATTTTTAAAATGTTGGTTTTTCTCAAAAGTGCCATACTTGCTCAAATTTTGACTTGATCGTAAAATGTTATGAACATTTTTTGTACAGCTGTCAATATGTGCAGAACTCTGATCAGAACGCTTAGAACTCTCGACATTGTCAAATTCCAAAATTTTGGATTTTCTTAAAAGTGCCATACTTCCTCGAATTTTAAGTTGAGCGAAAAATGTTATGAAAATTGTTTTTATAGCTGTCATTAATAAGTCCAGAACTCGGGTCAGAACTCTTAGAACTCTCAACATTGTCAAATTCCAAAATTTTGGATTTTCTTAAAAGTGCCATACATCCTTGAATTTTAACTTGATCGAAAAATTTTACGACATCTCCTTGTAGAGCTCTCATAAAGAAATCCATAACTCAAGTCAGAAAGCAAAGAACTTTAAAAATCGTTAAAGTTCAAAA
Source organism: Belonocnema kinseyi (assembly GCF_010883055.1). Taxonomy (NCBI): domain Eukaryota; kingdom Metazoa; phylum Arthropoda; class Insecta; order Hymenoptera; family Cynipidae; genus Belonocnema; species Belonocnema kinseyi. Next base: position 142,962,361 of record NC_046662.1, read on the forward strand.
TGTTGTGTTTTCCCAGAAGGGTTTTGTATTCTCTAAAAGTATCATAGTTCTTGGAATTTTAACTTGATCGAAAAGTTATATAACAGTTTTTTGTAGAACTCGGAAGAACAAGTCCATAACAACAAGCAGAAATTTTAGAACTCTTAACATTTTGGAATGTTTACAATTTTTGGTTTTCTTAAAGGTGTCATACATCTTCGAATTTTGACTTGAAGGAAAAGTTTTATAACATTTTTTGTAGACCTCCTATAATGAAATATAGAACTCTGATCAGAACTCTTAGAACTTTTAACATTGTGGAATTTCAAAATTTTGGATTTTATTAAAAGTGTCATAGTTTTTCGAATGTTGACTTGATGGAAAAGTTTTATAACACATTTCTGGTATATATCACATGAAGAATTCCTGAACTTTGATCAGAACTCTTAGAACTCTTATAATTTTAGAATTCGAAAATTTGGGATTTTTCTTAAAAGTGCTTATTTTTAATTTTTGCATCAAAGAACTCCAGAACTCTTATGGAACCAGAGGAGCATGCAAAAAAATTAATTTTTGACAAAGTTGGGGGCTAGCTATTTTTTTTAATACTCGGTTTTTTGGTGACATTAGCCGGAACTATTTTTAAAAATGATCAGGAACTTTAGAACTATGTTCATTCTACCAGGAATTCCAAAAAAGTTCACTTTTGCAAAAATGGGGGGGGGGGGTGTTACGTCCCGAGCAAAAGGCGAGGGTAGATTAATAATGGGATAGGCGAGGGAGGTTAAAGGACTGATTAAGTCAGGGTGGTAAAGCAAGATGAGATTTGTAGAGTCGATGGTATCCCCGATGATTTATAGCATAGCAATGGATTTCTACCGGGTGTTTTTAGTTGATATACACGAAATATTCTGTAATCAACCTATACGACGACCGAAATCCGAAGGGACTTAGTTCATTCTAAACACTTCGTACTATTTCACGATGGAAAGTAACAGGTACGCGACTTTACACAATGCGGTTCTTCGTTAAAAAATATTTCACGTTTGTTGAATGTATTGCGACTTTATTCAAGCGGTTCGTACATTTGAAGTTTAAGTTTACAGCGTGACTGCCACAAACTAAAAGACAATCTACGAAAGTAGTGCTGGGGTTTATAAACGCTGAGTACTTCGGAAAAGTCACGTAGAGGTGCATTTGTAAATTGTCACGTAGATCTGCATTTGTAAATTGTCACGTAGAGTTGCATTTGTAAACTGGTACGCCCTGACAATTCAGCGAAACGTTGCTTCATGCGCGATACTCTCGATATTGAGTTTCATATGACTCGATGTTTTGACTAATGTTTTATATTCACCGCATCGGCCAGTAATGGTAATGGATGGGTAATAAATTTGTTCAACCGCAGTGTTCGATACTCGCATTGTCTTTTCTCTTGACCTTTCATGGATATAAAATATCTCATTCATAATTTCTATATTAGGTCAGACGCTTTATAGGCTCAGTGTGTTTCACTATATAAATGTTCTTTCACTACGTGGATTACCCATTAATGGTGAACTGCAGCATATAATTATAATGAAACGCTATTATTGTTTTTAAGCATGGTTTTAGCTTTGTTGTCATTTAAAACTATTAAAAGTATAAATACACTCGTATGATTATAATCCTCACTATAAATATTGTATAACGGTACAGTGTGTAATTGTATTTTCTCAATGATCGAGCATCGGTATCTCACCGGTGCTCTCCAAGTTCTTATCCCTCCATGGTAACACCACACTTACCGACCGTAGTACGGTTACCATAATTAGATTTAAACTCAGGAAAGATCGGTAACATACCCACGCGATCGTAGCCCAGTTACCATAATTGGGTTCATAGTAAAAGGACAGAGCTATGGTTCTGTTAATCCTCTCAAGATAAAATGCGTTGTGAAATAAAAACGAAAATTTTAAAATTACGGATGTAACAGGGAGCGTGAAGTTAGCCTTCCCATTTCGAAAACTGATTTTTCAATGCTTAAGTAATCAGAACTATTTCTAAGACATATAAAGAACTCCAGAACTATTGAAGAAGCACCCAGAACTCTACAAAAAAATATTAAATTTTTAATAATGGAGGTACAACTTCAAAGGGATGTTGACTAGTAGTAAAATGAAATACTTGGATCAGCATTGTGAGATTGAAATTTTTTATATTCTATCATAATGTTTATTTTGTGTTTTTATTAAATAATGTTTGGAACTTAAAAGTTTATAGTTACTCTATATTATATATTATTGTTATTTCTATACAATTTTTCTCAACATTATGAATGATTTAAATATGTATATCCTTAGTTATACATATTTATGAAAATAATAATTATAATTGAGATAAAATAATTAGTAATATATTATTTTGTTATTATTACTTCAGAATGTCAGTTTTAATCGAAGAAAAAATTATAGAAATTGAACTGCAAATTGAAACACTTGAGGTAGAACTCTGTTAAATTTAAGATTTTAAAATTGAAGCCGAATTTTTTTTAAATTTAAATGCTGAATAAATAAATAATTGTTAAACTTTTACAAATTTTACAATTCAAAGGTTTCAAAAATAAATATATCCACACTATGTTTCTTAAGCAACTGAACACGTTTTAAATCAGAAGTATAATTATTTTAATTCTTGAAATTTACAAATTAATAATTGTTCAATTCTTATTCATACATAAAAAATTTCACAATGTTAAAGAATCTACATTTTGTTAACAAAATTTTGGAATGGTCTTAAATGATTCTAATTCTTTCGAACACTTTTATTAAATCTTGAAAAGAGGAAAAAATCACTTAATATGTCCCAAATTATTTTTAGACAATTGTTTTTAGTCACGGGTTTTCAGTCGCTGACTTCCTGATGGACAAGAAATTTTTTTATAATGCGACAGTTTAATAAAACCGCCGTCTGAGCTGTTTCCAATACCTTACTGATTCCTAAATGTTCAAGATGTTCAGAGCATCTTGCGTGCACATTGCAAGGGCAAGTTGTTGATGTATAATGCCCGATACATCATTATGTCAGTGCGTATATTCTCTTTGACCCATTACGCGACAGCCATCAATAATGTGCTCCATGGATTCGTTGGTATCTCCACATAATCGGTTGGGGTGATCGTCGTGGATGGCTTTCTGCCTCCATTGTATTTCTAATTCATCTATAGTTTCTGCCCTAATATTCAACGCTCCATTTGAGGAAAAATTTAAGGGTGTGTAATCAAAATGCCCTTTATAGATGGTACTATAAAATGCAACATTTCGTTTGCTGATAAAATAGTCTCGCAACTGTATAACTTGTGACTCACACAGTTTTTTAACATCTACAACGCCCCTGCCTCCTATATGTCGTGGCAGAACTACCCTTTCAATCGCTGAATTTTTGTGTTGCATTCTGTGCTTTGTCATTTCTACGCGAACAATTCTGCTTAACGTACTAACGTACTAACGCAGGCTGAATACCCTTAGATTCAAGAATACCCAGATATACATTTATCTAGTCCGAACTCCATGTGGATATCATTAGAAACCTGCTGTGTCACATCGATCACTTGCTGCAGTTTCTGGGCTGAGCTAGCGTACAACTACTGGTCGTCCATATAAAGAAGATGGGTCACTTGATGACCATCCTCATTATGATGAATTCTGAACCCATGAGACATGCTGTTTAGTGTTTTTCTCAATGGATTCAACGCTAAACAGAACCATAATACGCTGAAGGAGTCTCCTTGAAATATACCCGTCGTCAAGCGTATTGTTCTAGTTATCCTTGGTTGTCCATGATCAAAATAATTGATTCTTGTACCCCAGAGCCTCATCGCATGGCTTAGAAAGTCAATAATGCATGGGCAGATTTTGCCTGTTTGGCATGGAAAACCCTGTCAGTAGCAATGCTACCGCCAACATTGCCGCCAAAGTCATGAGAGGAAAGCTCAAGCCCTACCGCGACATCAACGCGCAACATTATCATTATTAAAAAACATTTCTGTGTTGAAATGTTGTCACAGGCTTATACTGCCCAACATGTCGAAGGCATTTTTGGTTAGAGTTCGATTTTTTTTTATTTGATCATTTTGCACGGGGCTATCCCGGTATACATCATCAGTCACGGCCGCATTTTTATAATACAATCAAGTGATCTGATGAGAGCAGCCTGTCCAGACATCTAGGACAAAGCCTGGTTTTTACCCCATCATTGACGGACTGGGTGGCAGTGAAGTACACGATGGGAGGGGGCTACAGCTTAAGGTGTGTTCCGAACCACCAGAGCCTCAATAAAGGTACATTGAAAAATATCTAGAGGTACCGGATCAGGGATCGAACCCCGGACCTCTGGGTGAAGTCGGAGTGTCTAACCAACTGAGCCACTGAGGCTCTCAAAGACTCTAAAAGAAAAATTATTATTATTATTATTATTATTATTATTAATCTCAAAAACATTTTATTATGTTTAAACTTTTGAAAATCTTTAAAAAAAACTTAAAAATTTTATTTTAAAATCTTCAGAAATCTATATTTTATTATTATAATTTTTAAAAATATTTTCAAGCTTAAAATTATGTTTGAATCTTCAAAACTTCTAATTATCTCTTAATCTTACTCGATTTTTTTCTAGATGTTTTCAACTGTTATTTATACACAAAAATCAACAATTTTACTTTATATAAAAAAAGTTTGAAAATAACAATCAAAATTATAACGTTTAAAATTTAAATTTAGGTCACTAAAATTTTATTCTACCAGGTGTATACATATGAAACCGGTATTTTTTCAAGAAAAAAACACATTTATTTCAAGAGAATGATAACAAATATTTTATTCAAAGTATGC
>NC_046662.1:142967307-142981399 GCF_010883055.1 Belonocnema kinseyi
TAGTTTCATATTCTTGGCGTTTTTGGCGCAGAGCACGGTTCAAATTGGCCAATTGTTGTTGGTAACGTTGACCATTAACTGTTTCGCCCGGTTTCAGAAGCTGTTTTTGCGTCTGACCATCGGCTTCATCCAGCAAAGCCTGCAATTCGACGTCCTCAAACGATTTCGGTGGTATGCCGCGGTCAGCGTTTCTCACATCAAAATTGCCACTTTTGAACTTGTTAAACCACTCATTACACTGCGTTCGATGAAGAGCATGCTCTCCGTAAGCTTCGACATGCATTCGATGAGATTCTATCGCCGATTTACCCAAATGGAAACAGAAAATTAATGTTCCCCGCAAATCGTTGTTTGAAGGCACGTATTTCGACATTTTCAAGAGCGAAAAAAATCACGATGTCATATGAAACTTGAAATGTTTGGTATTGGATATTGTTGACAGATGACAATACGCCAATTAGCACAAATGGTAAGTTCCGACAGTGCCTACAAGTGTGCCTACTGGCCGCTAGATGGCAATACCGGTTTCATATGTATACACCTGGTATTTATATTCGTTATTTTACTATATATAAACAGTTGACTGTTGCTAACTATTTAAAAAAATTCTTTATCTGAAATAGGCAGAACAAAGCATATCTTATCTGTCCGCGGAGCAGCAGTAAAATAGCACTTTCTTGACTAACTATATTCTACCCATTATTCTTTTAAGGATTAACGTCTGAATAATTTCTTTATGAAAAAAGTAAAAAATACTTCAAATATTGTCTAATAATCATACGTAGACAACAGCGGGTTTCCCCAATTCGCAACCACAGCAATTTCTTTGGAAATTATTCCAATTGTTAATAACAAGTGAGCTTTTGAGAAATCCAATAATACCTTTGAGCTTAAATTTGGAAAACTTTTTATGAGTGACAAGGGGCATATTTTAAGAACTTGTTGCTTGATTATTGCAAAATAATTGCATATTTACAAAAAGGCGATTTCAGTCGACTTTCATTTTTCTTTCTAAATTAAGAAATGAAAGAATCGTAACGTACCATCCGTCATTTTCTGTATATTTCAGAAATCTATATTTTTAACTGTACTTTTTTGTGGCATACAAATAGGTTTGTTGTGATAAACAAAAAACATGTTTTTTCTATGACCAACGAATGCTTACACACACTATCGGTCCAAGGATTTAGACTGAAACATATTCGCTTTTGTACTATTTTTTCTTCTTTTCCAACCTCTCCAGCAACCTTTCCAGATTCTCCAGCAGCTTATACTTTACAGTGAGTAGAATTGGGTCTGTTAAAAGTCCTTACACTATCCTGCAAGAATGAATTTTTATTGCACAAAGTATTTGTTTAGTTCTTCTCTACTCGAAGAAGCCGAAGGTTGCATCGCGCCCACTAAATGCGTGAGGAATAAAATGGATTTCTTACTGTGTTTTAAACACTCAGACTCTTGCAAAAGTTTTAAGGAGATCCACATCCTGACCAACTACAACTGTTTTATTCCGATGGGTTTCATAAATGGCTGTCTGCACGATTAGTACATCGGCTAATTAGTACATCAGCACATACCGTACCTTATCGAAATTAATTTTTATTTTTAATTAATCTAGACGCTTCTGAGGCTCAACACTGTCAAAAAGTTCTTGCAGATTTTAAAAACATCCCTCCAAGTTTCGATCCTATACAAGATAACAATGTTTTTGAAGAAATTCATAGCACGTTAAAAATCCAGCTGGGTGTGATACGTATACTCCATCAAATCTGTGACTTCTTTCAATTAGGCTGGTTCTTTATCTGGGCTTCCTTCTAACTTTAGCAGCTGCTCGACAACACTCTTATCGAGTCTACCATCAAATTAAAACAGGGCAAGGAACATTTTTAAAACATGAATTGTGGGGTTGGAAAAGGGGCAAAAATGGTTTATTACCAATGTGTACTACTGCGGCACCAGCTCCATCTGGCATAATAAATTTGATCTTGAGCTGGATTAAAATGTTCCATAATGTGCATACATTTTCAAGGTACAGTTTATATTAATAAAGAAATCATAGATAAACTGCCGGACCCAGCTGATGATTATGGCAACTAATAACAGTTTCTCAACTACATTTTAACAATTATTTCCAATTGTGCAGTGGACTAGGCCTCCTGGGGAAACCACATAAACAAACGGACCACAAACTCGACCTCATAGGTGACGTATGTGCAAGAGAATACTACTATTACTACTACTGTTGCTATTACTACTGCTACGATAAACTTATATATCATTGAATAAATACTAAAAAATTAATTTTATTGTTAAAAAATATATAAAATCGTATTTATTAATAACCCTATACATTATGTGTATATGTGTGTGTGTAATGAGTCACTAATATATTTTTAAACCAATCTTTATATAATGTTCATTTTTTTTAAATAACAGCAAATTAATGACCAATATTTTCTAGAGAATTGTTCGCTCTGCAATTTTAGTCCCATACGTTATGACCGAAAAACTATCCCATTTCAAAATATGTGCAAGAGAAGGAGCGTGCTCGCTTGGAGCTCAACCATCTTAAACCCTGCTCAGAGGGTGGATTCCTCGTACACTGAGCTATTTTTGTCGTTAGATGCACCCTTTTCGAAATAATCGCAAAAAACCGATTTTTGGAGATTGTTCGTTAGATTTAAGGATGTTTCCACTCACCGACCAGAGAGAAACATTTTTATCAAAATATTTTAATCGACTTTGTTTTGTCCACAAGAGCTTGTACCAAGAATGATGTCAAAATTTAGTTTGGAACTACTACAAAAATTGGAGTGATTACCTGTCTTCCGATCTTAATTTTAAATAAAACTTGTTTTTTAATTCAGTAAGGTTTTCCGTTAAAAGCGCCATATGAAGTTATATTACGTCGATTAACTTAACCATTTTTGGCTGGTTAGTGAGTTAATCAGCGATTAACGGGTGTCAACATGACCTCAAAGTTGAAGTTCAAGTACGAATTTATAACGATATCTTGTACTCTTGCAACTTATATTCAATTTCAATCAATAAATAATTCCTGCCCATTTAGTTGGAAACGATGAGCATAAAAAAACACGTCGCGGCTCATCGTTCGTGTGCAGTCAAGGTATATTTTGCGGTCGAATACAAGTTCGAAGTCAGCCAATCAGAATCACCATTACAACAGAAACATGCAGAACCTAGACTTATTGCGAACAGAGCAAACGGTGGGATAACCAGAGTTTAAAAATTCATGGGGGAACGCGCCACAAATTATTCGTGATTAAAACGCCGATTAAAAAATAATCATGATTAGCTAGTCCTGGATTTAATCACAGCTGTTGGAATCGGCCCTTAAAGTCTCAAGCTTTTCTTCTAAATACAATATATTTTGGCTCCTGTGTCAATAATTGCTTTGCTGTTTTCGTCCGCTGCTTATATTGATGTCAAAGGGTATTTGTATTTACAGATTTCAAATGCGCACAATTTACTTTCACTTATATAGCTTTCTATGGCGTGTGCTAGGTCCTCAATAATCCTACCTACCGATCTTCATGTAATTGGAACCATCCTACTGTCGACCCTTAGTTTAAATTTCCGCGATCTAAGATTTCTCCTATTTCGTCCCCATAATTATCATCCCTATCACTATCATCCCTGTAACTATTTTTTCCATTTTCGTCTTTACCATCATTCCTATTGTCATCCCTGTTATCCCAGCCTCTTTCAATCTCATACATGCCTCTATTTTTCTTTCTGCAATCTTCTCTTTCTTTTCACTATCTGCCATTTCTGAAATTTTTCTTGTCTATCTGATCTGCGCTAGATCTGTATCTATCCTTAAATATTTTCATAAAACCACGATTTTGCCCTCTCTTTCAAAGATGCTTTGATTATTATCATAGGTTCACTCTGTTCGAATGTTTTTTATTCGCAAATATTGATCTAAATCGTCCAGGAATTCTTTCGGATTGTCTCTATATTCATCGTGGAATTTAGAAGTCTGAATGTCAGTTTTAATTCTGTGGTTTCGTCTTGTTGAATTTTGTTGCGTCATGTTCTTTTGTAAACTCATGAAAGTTTCTTTCATTTTCTGAATGCGTCGATTAAGAACGTCATCATTATCCTAATAAAATTAAAGTTTCTTCAAAACATTCTTTAGTTTTATTAGACGTTTTTTCAATGTTTGATAACATTCGATTAGATCTTGCATTGGATTGCATGGAAGAAAAATTAATACAAAATCATAATCTAACTAAAATAACAACAAATGAATGTTTAATCGCTGCTAGAACTGTTTTTAAAAACATGATTTTCTCTCTTAATGGTTAAATGTTATAAACAATTAAATGATTTCCTATGCGATCACCATTGTGTCCTATAGTTTTAATTTTGATTTTAGAAGATGTGAAAACAAAAGCTTTGAAAAAATTGAAATTTAGACCTATTTTATATAAAGATGAGTGGATGATATTTTAGCTATTATTCCTACTCCAAAATTGATGACTAATTTATAAGTACTTTCAACAGTATTGATTTGCAAATTATAAAAACACCTCAAGGTGAGTTAATTATCAAGTGGTTTAAAAAAGCTTCATGGTCCAGTAGATATCTTGATTTTAATGACCGTCATTTCGATGGGTCCTAAAAGAAAGTACGCAACTCACGGTGAAGAATAGAATCTATGGAACTCGCGCTGATAAATAAATTCTACGCAACTCGTAAGGAGGAATAGAAAATACGCAACTCGTGGTAGCTTATAGAAACCACGCAAGTAACAAAATGCAAGTTTTCAGGAGACCGTGTTGAAAGTTTAATTAGTCTTCACAATTCAACTGTAATAAATTTAGAGATAATAAAGTGTTTCTAGGGATCTTATAATCATTGCAAAATAAATTATAACCAAAAGCTTATGTTTAAGACAGTTATTGATGTAAGACAGTTAGTGATGTTTTTGTATTTAATTGCAATAGTTAATTGCAAATGTTAAATGATTATAAGCATTGCACTTTTCGCGAAAATTATATTATAGAATGTATGAAAAAAAATATTACGCAACAAATATTTCAGTTTTTAATCTTTGACTAAAAATTATATTTCGTACATAATAACTCTAAAGTTTCAGTGTAGTCATAATGTTTTTTTACTATGATATTGTATGACTGTTTTATATGTTTACTGGTATTTCGAGTCTTTATTGATTGTTGTGTGATATTTTAATTAGCAAATTAATATTAACTACCGCGGAAGTATGTATATATTATATTGGCAGCACAGGCCCTTTCTTATGTTTAAAACTTTTTCTTCTTTGCTAATAGTAAATTTATGAAAAATTAAGCATAACGGAAGTTTAAATCTATATTTGAAATGAGCATAATAAAATTCCTGTAATGACAGTGACGAAACTGACAACTTTTCCATCTTCTCCAGGACTTCCATATTATGTGAGCTTCACCTTTGATAACAAACTATTGATGAATAGTAAAGATTATTCTACATAATATTTTATTACAATATAATCACATGTTCTGTAGATTACCTTGTTTGATGTTACGTTTATTATGATCAATGCACCTCCATGACAGCAAAACTGGCACCACGGTGAAGTTCAGAACTATTTCAGCTTAGTTACGTTCTTTCATTACGGAATCCACGTCCAAAAAGGAGTTGCGTAAATTTGTTATTTATTCATCAATACGTTTTAAATCAATTAATAGAAAAATTGAAGCGTTTTGATTATATACATTATACTGAAAGTCTTCTAAGTCTCTTCTAAGCGTGTTCTTGATATTGTGGTTGGTAAGTATTGATTTATCAGGCTTGACAAGTTCAATTTAATAGAGTTCATTTTGTGCTAAAAAAAATGTATACATTTATATTGTAAATGATAATAATAGTTTCGGTTAGACTGGTTAAGAATTAAATAGAATATTTTTTATAGGCCTAATGCCAGTGTTTGATGGTAGAATGCGAGAGAGGTCTCTGTCTATTAGATTGCCTATTAGTAGAGAAACTAATGTATTTCAATCAAATTTTATAACACGGGAAAAATAAGTTCTAAAAAATTCACTGCGGGCTGGGTTTGAACCAACAACCACTTCGTTACATTTGAGGTACGCCACCAATTGTGCCACCTGAGCACCAACAGTAAAAATGTTAGAATATTAATGAAATTAATGAAATTAAATTAATGAAATACTTATTATGGTTATAAATTATATTCATAAAAATTATTTATATTTATTAAACATCCATGATTCTGTCTTTCGTTGCCTTTGGACTAAGCGAAAATTTAAATCGCTCGAACAACCAACAGCACAAGCGTGGCTTTGGTGTTCGTCTCAGGCTCGTAGACTTTTGATTGCAGAGGGCACGCCAATCGCGCAAAACCCTCAACCAGAAGCATCGCCAAAAAGACTCTGTTTTTTAAACTTTTGCGCGGCGACCAAAAGACAATAGTATAATACTCTCACTTACAGTGTAGTGCGTTTCGAGACCGGAAGTTTCTCCTCCCCGATCTCTCATAGTGTACACTTCGATCCTACTTTAAAAAAATACAAGTTTTCACGTTACCTTGCAACGCTGAAACCGCTTGCCGTTACGGAGAGGATTACTCCCGTATCGGCTGGCAAATTCTTCGCCCAGAAAAATCTCAACGTCGTAACGGAGAGGATTACTCCCGTATCAACTGGCAAATTCTTCGCCCAGAAAAATCTCAAGGTCGTAACGGAGAGAATCACTCCTGTACCGACGAAAGTCAACGCCACCATCCCGCACGAGCAGATCTGTGTACAACCCGAACGGGATCTTTTCCTCCGGTCGGCCATTTTGCCTCATTTCGGCTCATTTCGAAAGCTTCCATCGCACCTGCGTTTTCACAGGCGAGTTATGTTACGTAAATTCAAACATGGAAGAGTGTAAAGCCTGTGCTGTAACTTTTTCTAATGAATTTATCTTAATTCGATATCTTAGAAATGTGCACAATATTATACCAGAGATGAGAAAGAAGAAATATGGATGTGAAATATGCGAGAAACAGTTTTCTACTCATTAAACTTTAATGAAGCATCTCAAATTGTTTCATTCATCGGAAAAAGAATCTGTACCAGAGAGGCCATCATCTTCAAATCTGTTTTCAAAGTAAGTAAAAAGTAAATAATTATTCTCTTTTTAAATGAAGAATTAGAAATCGATTGAATTATTGGAGGAAATCAAATTTTGTACACATGCAAAGTAAAGTATGGCTAAAATAAGATTGAGACAATTTTGATCGCATTTATGCGTTTTTGAATTTGGAATAGAGAACTTAGTTACCTTTTTAAGATTTCCTTTTCGAAAAGTTTAAGAATGGAACAAAAAATATATAACAATATTTCATGCAATATTATTCCAAGTAATATTAATTGATATTTGTTCAATATTAGCATTTTTTAGACAGCAAGCAAAAAAACCAAATCAAGCGTCATCTAGAAGATACACAAACTATTTTGTTATTCCCTATATTTTACCAGGAGCATTAAAATTTTTTTTGAAAATGTTTATATTTGAATGAATGTTAATAAATCAAATATATTTACAAACTCTAGTATGCAATAAAATAATTAATAAAAAGTACAAAAAAATTAATTGAATTATATTTCATCTATATGAGTTGAAAAAACTTCAAAAACAGTACTAAAATCCAGTTTAAAAAATTCCAAAACCGAGCCAAATACGTTGCTCAGAGGTTATACACATGAAACTTTCGAAATAAGCCCAAATGAGGCGAAGATAGCCGATCGGAGGAAAAGATCCCGTTCGGGTTGTACACAGATCTGCTCGTCCAAACTCGCTGCTTGAATATGAGCTGCTCTTACTTTCCCACACCGGTTCCATGCTCCGTGTATGATAAGGTGCTCCCTTTATCATCCCACTGAGCGTTCTACCTCCACTGTCTCCCAACAGCCAAGCCAGAGTCCCGGCACAAGCCAGGCACAAATATACCATCCACACGTCACTGTTAGCCGGTGACACAATCCGACAACGTCCTATCCTGCCGGAAATCTAGATTATTTCTAAATTCTTTTAAGACTCAGCTCGTCTAGCGAACGTCTAGGGCAATCTTATGGCAGTCACCTAATCTAGGGTTCGTCTAGACTTCATCTAACGGCGTCTCGCAAATTTTAGCTGCGACGCTTTTGAATCTAGCATTCGCGTAGTATTATCTAGAAAGGCGTCAATTATAGATAATGTACTTCTAGACAATCTTATATAAAAGTCGTCCAGGCTTCTGAAAGGACTCTCACTTTGCAAGTCTCTATCCCAAGACCACCCCCGAAAAGCGCTCTGATCCTCGAAATACAAATCCTTCGCACTTTAATCACTTAATGTTTGAATCTTGCCTCTTGAATTCAATAAAGAAATCCCCACTTTATATTATTTTATAACTTTTGAATCAGTCAGCCCACAGACTGATCTTAAATTTATTTCAGTTTAGTTCTGTGTGTGATAAATTCACGCCTATAAACAAATGCTTTTATTTTATAAAAAGATTTATCGGGCGATCGAATGTGTGGAAGCATAAACGTGTCTTGTTTCTAGGTCATAATATTGATTTTATTGGAATTCCACAATATTTTCAGTATATACTCACTCTAATTCGAATAAAATTTAGTTTATATGGAAAATAATAAATTTTTAGTGAATTATTAAAATGATATTTACTGTTCTTTCTTCAATAATATATCAAAGTTCTAGAGTTGCACGCATGGAAACGGTTAGCGCAGGGTTCGGACAAAGTTTCATACAGTTTGCATGCAAATTGCAGCTGGAGGGGATTATGATGAGCTGGACTCGCGCTTAGCTAGTTCAAGGCAGATCGTCCGTCTCGAGTGGAAAATTTTTCTCCCTCTTTTTCAATTATAACTTATTTTTAGGGAGCCATGTAAAGGGTTTTCGCTTTTTCAACCAGCTCCCCGTTTTTAAACATCAATAGGGATGTTTGTCGATACATCTATTATATTGAAAAATATATTATCCACTATTTTATATTATTATAAATACTCAAGATTAATTATTGAGTTACCTGCTTAATCTTACAATCGAGCATCTGTGGTGCTAACAATAAGTCATAACACTAAATCAGGTACTTGCTTTTTGTTACAGAAAGTACTCGACACGCAAGAAAAAGTCACGTATAGCCTTTCCTTCAATAAGGGCATATCGACAGCTCTACTGCCGAGAGTTCAAAGTTCTTATACTCCGTACACAACTCTAAAATACATTGATTTCCTATCCTTTTGTAGCAGTTTACCGAGCGAGAAGAAGTTAAAGCTCTCTGCGGTAGAGCTGTCGATATGTTTGATCGTAAATGTCGGATACAATGTATATATTTTGCATTTTAACGCCTAATTTATTTAACTTATTGTTGCAGAATGGAACAGTGTCTTCTCTGCCGTATTTAGCAATGTGGATTTTTTCCATGTTAATATCTCATGTTGCTGATTGGATAATATCAAGGAAAAAACTTAATCACACTATAACACGAAAAATTGTTAATGGAATTGGCCAGTATGGTCCGGCGATTGCTCTAATTGCCGCTTCTTACACTGGGTGCAATCCTTGGCTTACCGTTGCTCTTTTAACGATCGGCGTCGGCATGAACGGTGGAATCTACTCTGGGTTTAAAGTAAATCATTTAGATATTTCACCACGATTTGCTGGGGTTCTAATGTCTTTTACAAATTGTCTTGCCAATTTGGCTGGTCTTCTTGCTCCTATTACAGCTGGTCACATAATCGTTGGTCAGGTGAGTAAATTTGTTATCATTATACGAATATTCTAAAAAAGCATTTTCATTACCATATAATACACTATAGTACAATAGAAAAGGATGCTTCCCATTTTTTGTAGGTCATTGCGACTTACCAGAAAAATTGGTTCCTTCAGTATGATGTCGTGACACTCGGGTTAATCCAAATTTCCGGTCAAAAATGTCTAGCAATGAGATTCGGAATGTTCCTGGGAACCAAATATTGGATGTTATTTCTTATAATGTTTCAAAGAAATTTTCATTTTTCGGCATTTCATTTTTGTCAATATTTTACTATAGATTTGCTACTTTCAAATCATGCAAAATTTCGATTGAAACAAACATATTTCAGTATATTATTTAGTGAAAATTTGAAAGTTATGAAGTAAAAGACATATTTCGTTACTCGTTAAATAATATATAATGTACTTGCGTCAAAAAGTTTAAAATCTAAAATAAAATATAAACTGTCATGATTAGAAAATTTTAATCTTGCAAGTATAAGAAATGACTTGGGAATTCAACTTGTAGGTTTTATAGTACGAGAGCCAGCGACCATTTATAGTTAGTCATTTCTCAAAAGCTGAAATATTTTGCTGCGCTTGATTTATTAATCCATGTAAGGCAATGGACCATCAGCTTGCGCGGTTGTGCGGGGTATAGTTGCGTCAGCCTCCCACGTACTAAAAATAATGATTAAAAAAACTAGTACTACAATAGGCGAGACTTTTTCGACATGTTTATGATGTTAAAAAGTAACGAAAAAATATAAACAGCTAATTTAAGCGTGCGGGATTATGCTTCAACTTTCCACGTGATCAAGTAAAAAATTTGCGCTGAGTAAACTGATGCCGCAAAAGCTGGAATTTAGTAAAGCAACGGGTAATGCAATAAGTTATACGGAAGAAATAGTCTGCTGAATTTTTTGCATTGGATAAGTGTTCGGCTTTATGCAAAACGGAGTAATTTTTTATTTAACTTATTAACCTACCTGTTGAATTTTCAAATTTTGGCTTTTGTGTTATCAGATGTATATTTGTTTGTTATCACTAAGCGCAGCGTGTGTATGCAGTTTTTGGACCATGCAAGATGAAGAGAAGTATTTTTGAAAAATAATTATATGAAAATATTCAACATTCATTCTAGTATTTTATATAATATTTTATAAATAAAAAATATACAATACAACTTGTATAAAATCTTTTTATATTTGTAAAATGTAACTATCCGAGAGCAACATTTTTACACAAATTAGAATATGAATTATAAAACGTGTACAGGCTACAGTATGAAATTGTTTGAAATGCTGTCTAATTTTATATTTTAATCTTAAATTATATAAAATTAAAAACAGAATAATACATAATTTGAACTTACCTAAAATTATCTCATCTATGTTTCCAGGCTCGCTAAATTCGAACCTCATACTATTAAATTCCAAACTGGTCACTATTCGTCTCTAACTTAAAAAAATATTTCAAATAGTCAAATTAACACTATGTTGCGATGAGTAATATAGTCAAATCACCTTATCTTTATGTTTCCCAAGTCGCTAAATACGAATCCAAAGTCAATTTAACTCAGTCTGGTCACTATTCGTCCGCAACCTAAAAAAGTATTTCGAATCGTCTAAGTAACACTATCTTGCGATGAGTCATGTAGTCAAACCAACTTATCATTATGGTTTCGGGCTCGCTGAATCCGAGTCCAATGTTTTTTAACCCTATCCAGTCAATATTCGTGTCCAGCCTAAAAAAATACTATAAATCGTTGAAACAATACTATTTTGCGATCAGTAATGTAGCCAAACCCCCTTATTTTCATGTTTCCGGAGTCGCTGAAACTAATTCTAAT
Organism: Belonocnema kinseyi; assembly: GCF_010883055.1. Taxonomy (NCBI): domain Eukaryota; kingdom Metazoa; phylum Arthropoda; class Insecta; order Hymenoptera; family Cynipidae; genus Belonocnema; species Belonocnema kinseyi. Next base: position 142,978,949 of record NC_046662.1, read on the forward strand.
ACTAGTATAACTTCAGCTATTCATAATTTAAATCCATCCTCTACAAGCACCCTGATTTGCTAAGATCATACGTTTGACTGTCATAATGTACCTCTGCGTTTTACAGGGTTAAGACTGTCATTATGCTAAATACACAATGCCCGCATCATTTATATGATCCGGAACCACAAATTCTTCGGGTTATCGCGTGTATTGATGGTTTATTCTTTTATACTCATAAGAACAGTAACTTCAGGGCTGTGTGACAGTCATTTTGTGTTCACAAAGGAAGGCACTTAATCAAACCTTTATTAATATTTGGACCGTTTGGTTACATTCACGATATCTAAGTTTCACACCTTTCGGACATGCTTAATAATGATAATGATATATTGCAACTGGAATTTTCAAGAAACGCTAACGGATTGAACAGATGGTTCCAAGAAGAAGATATTGTCATTGTTGATCGGGGATATCGGGATGCCACCAATCTACTAGCGCGTTCGATTATTACGTTGAAAATCGCAGTATTTAATCCACTGCATTAGCAAACAACTTAAAACAGAAGATGCTAACGAATCGTATAGGTATAACACGTTCCTAATATAGGCGAATTTTGTCGGATAGATGAAGCTATTATTATCAGATACCATCCTTTAATTGTCACAGAAGGAGCTGATGCCTAAATGGCCAATGAATGACTTAAAAAATCTAAGGAACCGAATTTCGTATAAGCACTAGTTGAGGCAGAAAACTTTTAGACAAGAAGCGCCCAAAGATGGGTTCAATTAAATGCGGTCTAATTAGTAGGTTTCCCGGTCCTGACTCTTAAACTCTTAAAACAAAATCGCAGTTGGGGTTTATCTGGTTAAACTAGCACCTACTTACTGTGGTGCGAGAAACACCCGGAGATATCGCACTTTTCGCAGCAACGTCTGCGAAATCATGCTGAATACTCCGAAAAGGGGCTATGTAAGCGGAACGCCTACTCTACCACAGCTAGAACAAGCCGGCAACAGAGAAAGAGAGGCGACACTAAGACCAACCGCGGGCAGGCAAGTGAACCTGTGTCGCAAGAAATGTATGAACAACGAGGCTCAAAGAAAGGTGTAGCCGGATGTCGGGAGAATCTGCTCATCGATAGATGTGTCTGTAAAGATGCAGCATTCTACCAGCGTTAACCTATCGATGGCCTGGATTGATTATCGGAAAGCTTTCAATTTGACCTCGTGTGACAACTAACAAGGTCACCTTTCAGAGAGGTGTCTTTCAGGGCGACACCATGAGCCCACTCCTCTTTTGCCTTACATTACTGCCACTATCTCTAGCACTTCGCCATTCCGACGGGGACTTGTGCGGCAAACCTACAGATCGAAAGTACAAGGTCTCTGATGTATTTTGATGTATTTTACATGGACGATCTTAAGATCTACGTTAAAAACAAAGAGCAACTACATCTAGCTCTAGGGGTTGTCGAACGATATACTAAGGAAATTGGAATGGAATTTGGGTTAGACAAATGCGTTAAGGTTTATTTGAAGCGAGGAAAACTTAATGGAATTCCTGAAGATCCTGAGCTCGTTGATAGAAGCGCCATACGACTACTTTGCGCTGGAGAGACTTATGCATACCTGGGCGTGCCACAGAGTCGCATTCAGGATTTAACATCTATAAAGGATACTCTCCGAAGCAGATACAAACGTCTCATCCGACAGATTTGGTCTTCCGAACTGTCGGCGAGGAAAAAAGTATCTGCAACGAACATGCTTGCCGTCCCGGTAGTACTCTATTCATTTGCGGTAGTTCCAGGGACGAAGAACGAGTTCAGATCCCTTTATATCGGGACAAGAAATGTTATGCACATGAACAAAAGCATGCATCTTAAGTCTTCCATTCCGCGACTGTACATCTCACGCCCTCAAGGTGGTCGCGGAATATTGAGTCTTGAATGTCTTCACAACAGGATTATTCTGGGTACAGCACATAGAGTTGCAAATGGAAGAGACCCTCTTCTTAAAATGGTCAGGAATCACGAAGAAGTAGGCAAAGGAGCGTTTCTGTACAAAGCAACGGAGGAGGCTGCTGAAACACTCGGACTTGACTTCAGTATAAGGGATGAGAAAAATGCATCAAATCTGAGCTATCTCGAGTACTCACTCCTGAAAGCCCGGATTAAGAAAGCACAAGAGAAAAACTTTCGTGAACAGCGCCTCGATAAGAGGATGCTCGGTATCTTCCACAGAAATGTGAAGGATCAGTCAATGTCTTGTGAGCTAACGTTTTCTTTCCTTAAATCGCCCGGATTGAAGTCTGGTATGGAGGGTTTCATTTTTGCATGTCAAGACGGTGTCATTTCCACCTTAACATACAGTCGCCACATTTTGAGCCAAGACATTCCCGATGATAGCTGCTGGGCGTGCCATGCACACCCCGAGCATTTAGCTCACATACTATCTAGTTGTCCAACTCACG
>NC_046662.1:142981499-142988760 GCF_010883055.1 Belonocnema kinseyi
TATACTGGAACTTTATATTCTCGACAATTGTTTCTGTTGCTCACTCGAGGCCTGACATAGTTCTTCTTGACTTCGAGAAGCGAACCATGTTCGTTATCGAATGTGCGGCACCAGCTGACAAAAACATCATAACCAAGGAGAATGAAAAGAAATAGAGGTATCGAGACCTTATAAGGGAGTTGCAACGATTATACCCGGAATATTCTGTTAAATTAATCGTCCTTGTCATCGGCTCTCTTGGAGGTGCCAAGCTTTCACTTGCTAATGGACTAAAAAGCATCCCTGCGTGTCAAGAATATGCTAAAACACTTGTGGGGAAAATGCAGAAGGCGGTAGCCCGTAGGGTGCTCCGTGTTCTTAGGGTGCACGAGGCTTTTGCTGGATCTTCGTATTGATTCCTTTACAGACTGTAACCACCTATCTTACGGTCGTGAGACATGTTTATGGCTGAAATTTTACCGCGATTTCGCTGGGAGCGGGTGCAATTTTCCAAATTAGCGCCCGCTCCCGGCGAAATCCTGCGGTTGTCCTTACGACAAATTTTTAATTATATATGTATGGATATTAATATGCATATATATATACTCGCTACGGTTTTGATTCTTCTAGAATCAAACCGAAGGGCCGATGACAAAGCCATCTAATGTGTCCTCGGGTCATGGATAGAAGGTCCCTGTACCAAGGGTTTCTTCGGAATATGGCTACAAAAGATTAATAGGCAGGCGTGGACAATTGTCTAAGGGTGGTCCCGAAAAAATTCTGAGGTGTCTGAAACGGTGACTCTGGAATACCGGGTGACCTCTCAGATTAAGCAGCCTTATCCTTGAAAGGTGGGCTCTACAAGGGCAGACGAACCTTTTTCCTAGCTGCCCGTGGGAAGAACAATGACACCATCAAACGACCAAAAAGTTGCAAATGCTGTTCAAAACGATCGAACGCGCAGAGCACCCGTTAATGGGTCGGCATACAGTGCTCATCACTCTAGAGTTCAGGGTGCATTATTCCTGTTAGAGGAGAGTTTATGGCGTGTATGCACACTCTATGGGGCCATAAACGCCCAGAGATTTAGCATGTTTCGCATCAGTCATTACGAAATAAACATGCCTTTCTTTTGAAAACTGGAAATGCACGTGGAGCGCTTCTTCAACCACTACATGAACAAGCTAAAGACGAAGATGAGAAAGCTACATGAGATCAACCGCGGAAAGCAGGCACCTTCTAAGAGATGATCTCCGCGTGAGGATATCTCGAAGGAGTCCGAACTCTGGACCATCAATTGTTCAGTTTATAGTGCTGCGAGAGTTTTGGCTTATTTAAAGTGAAGGCTAAAACGAAAGATGAATCAAAATACTAAGAGACGCAATAACAGAACAAGAAGGTTGGATGAGCGAGCCAGAGTGCGTCCCATGTATAGTGTGTGATTGACTATTTAACATCTGGTAGGCCGCTAACGGAACAAGTCAAAGCTGTTGGCAATGGATCAGTATATTGTTCACAAAATACGGGTGTTATCTGACGCAAGTATGAGAATGCAGAAGAGGGATTGATAGATGAGGGAGAATCAACAGTTTTTTGTTCAACCATTGCGCCTCTACAGCGTTCCCCTTGTTTCTGCTAAAATCCACTTAAACCCAACAAAGTTGAGACTTTTCTGAGAGTTATGCAAGGTTCCGAAAACACTGGGGTTGAAAGGAGATACTGATAATATCATCCGCTTCAAGAAGTTTTGCGGCAACCTTATAACATCTGAGGAGGAATGTCCATCAATCACTGCTGAGGAGGTGAAAAAAGCACTGCGAGGTTCAAAGATCGTTTCCGCTGAAGGGACAGATGTTATCAAGAACTTCTGGCGGAAGAAGTTTACTTCTATACACTAACATCTGGCCCGCATATTCACCTCATATTTAAAGTCGAAAACAACCAATCCGCAGTGGCGTATAAATCTTTTACAGCAGTCCTAAATTAGAGGATTCTTCGAAGAATTGAACCTGTGTGGAGAGCAATGTACGAAAAACGTGGCTTGAAAGAAGGTGTAGAGGATGACGACAGAACCCACTAATTGACAGGTACGTCTGCAAAGGCGTAGCAGCCCATCAACGCATCCTGTTAATGGCCTGGATTGACTATCGGAAAGCTTTCGATTCAATCTCTCAAAAACTTTTCATCTGTCTGTTAGAAAACTTGAAGGTTCATCCACACGTTGATTGATTGATTTGATTGATGCTCCTTTGGAAAACTAGATTTACTATCTCCTCTGGAAAATATCGAGTGACAACGAACAACTTTACTTCCCATAGGGGCGCCTTTTATGGCGACACCATGAGTCCTCTGCTTTTTTGCATCACACTCTGCTAATATCTCTCGCACTACGAAGTTCTTCTGGATACCTCTATGGCGACACGAATTATCGCTAGCTTCTGATACAAGCAAATTTCAGAGTGTTTTATATATCATCAAGCAGTACACACGTGAGATTGGTATAGACTTTAGATTTGACAAGTGTGCCAAAATTCATATGAGAGAAAGGAAGTATTATTGACGTTTCCGGGGAACCCAAACTTGTGGATTCAGGACGAAACACGAGTTGAGGAGTTTTTCCGAAGCAGATACAAGGGTCTCGTTCGAAAGATTTGGTCTTCAAATTTTTCGGCGTTGAACAAGTTATCTGCGACTAACATGCTTCCCGTCATGGTTCTACTATACTCGTTTAGGGTGGTTCAATAGACGTAGAATGAGGTTAAGGCCCTTGATATCCCGTACACACGATTATTCATATGCATAAGAGCTTCCACATTAATTCGTCTATTCCGCGATTATACAATTCACTTCGTCAAGGCGGACGCGGAATTCTGAATCTCCATTATCTTTATAATCGAATTATTCTAAATAATGCTTACATCGTTGCAAATGGTAGAGATCCTCTTCCAAAAATAGCCAGGAATTATGAGATAATTGGAAAAGGAGCCTTCCTTTACCATACTGCAGATCAGGCAGCCGAGACCCTTGGCCTGCTTTTGAATATCAGAAGTTAGAAAAGTGCATTACTCCATCTACATGCTTCTTTTTTAAGAGCCGAAGTACAGAGACCAGAGGTTTAAAAATTCCGCTAAGAGCTACTTGAAAAGAAACTTCACGGAAGCGTTTAAAATTTAAGTGAAGAAAAAATGATAGCTTAATGAAAGGGGGATCATTTGAAAGGCACAAATTTTGTACGTTAATGAGCCAAAAAATAATATTCCAAAAAAATGTGTGTAGCTTATAGATCTGAAAATCTGATGAAATAAAGGGAATTATATAGCTTTTAAAGACAGTGAACTTTGAAGCATAGTTTTTTATTGAAAAAATAATAGAAAAACTCTGAAAAAATGCATGGTTTCTGGACAGATTGCCGCCGTAAAATTTCCAATATAAAAAAGTGACTTTAAATATCACAATTTTCACGAAGACAACCAGCAGCACATACTTTCTTCAAATGGTAAATTATTACAGATAGTTCAACTAACTACCTCCAATTTCAATCGCTTCATTATCTTCATTAGAACTGAAGATAGTTTAGTCGCTTATTTATTCTCTAAAAATGAACAATTATTTATATTTTGCCTATTTTTGGACGGCAATCTGTTCAGAAATGTTTAAAGTATCACCATAAATTTTTTCAGATTTTTCCTGTTATTTTTTCAATGAAAACTATGCTTTAAAGTTCACTATCTTTAAAAGTTATCAAATTTCCTTACTTTTCATCAAATTTTCAGATCTGTAATCTACAACAAATTTTCTGGAATATTAATTTTCGGCTGATTTTCTTACAATATTTGCATCTTTTAAATAATACCTCTTTCATTAAGCTATCATTTTTTCTTCACTTATTTTTTCAACGACGAAGACAAAGGACTAGAATTTTCTCGCCGATAGTACGTATCTGTACAGACATAATGCGGCCCTAAGAGTGACCTATTACCATCGTTGTCGCTCTTACGGCGTTGGCTACGACCCTGCCCTGCCAAACGCTCCGAGGGAGATAGAGTCAATTGTCCAAAACAAGAAGTGCCAAATTTTCTGGAACTACAATTTCCGGACAGCCGTCTCCGATGCACGCTCCCGGCCTTACATCGATCTCCAAGACATTGAGAAACTAACTATATTCGTGATCGAGTTCTCGGCCCTTGCCAACTACAACATCATTGCTAAGGAAAATGATAACGAGAAGAGGTATCAAGACCTCAAAAGGGAGCTGCAACGACTTATCCCAAAATATTCGGTTAAAGTAATTGTCCTTGTGATAGGTGCTCTCGCGGGTGCGAAGCTATCACTGGTTCGTAATCTTAAAGCCATACGAGCGTGCCAAAAATATGCTAAGGAACTTGCGAGATAGATGCAGAAAGCTGTCATCCTTAAATCGCTTCATATCCTCAAGACACACGAGGGTTTCGCCAGTCTGTCGTTATTATTTCGTCGTGCCCTGTGGTCGTAAGTGTGATTTACCATGGTTCTGCTGGGAGCCGTTGTCATTTTTAGATGACTGTTGTTCGCTTGAAATTTTTTTATCAATTAAAATTAATAAAATATTGCATACATAGTTTACATCTGATTGAAAAAAATACGTTTTAATACTTTTTTATTACATTGACAAGATAACTAATTAGAATTTTTTTCATTAAAACTGTAGACTCTTAAACATCTATTGAATTTGTTATAAACAAATAAGTGGATAGAAATAATTTTATGAGGATCAACAACGTTTGGTCGCCTAATTTCAACTTAATTTGTACAACCTATAGGAAGAAGGGGTTTTGCAAGTTGGAGTAATGAAAATTGATAAATAATTTATTATAATTATAATATTCATTATATTAATAAATCATTTATTATATTAAACTTTGTACTCAAATATGAACATTAGTTCAATTTCTTCTTCGGTCTTACGTTTCAAGTTTTAAATAAAAAGACAAGGAAATCCGAGTCAATAATTTAATGAAAATATCGAACCTAAACCTACCTTATTATAATATAATACATTTTCCAAAGGTTCAGCTCGTTACCCTTAAAAACTGATCAGAAAAACTTTATATTGTCTTAAATAAATGTTTAGGGATTCATAGAATACAAATCATTTTTTTGTTGCTAAAAGTGCTTCATATTAATGTGGGAATGCGATTTAATTACAAAAGTAATTTAAAAGTTTATAATAACCATTGTTGTAAATAATTGTTGTGGAAAAATATTAAAATTTGCGATTTTTTCGAATTATAATTTCCTTCAATCGTCAGAAAGACTTCAATTATTATTTTGGGCCTTTCGCATAGAATTTTTTTGGACTGGAAATGTTTTAAACTATTGGACGAATAACGGCTTGTCACAAAAATATAGAAAAAGTTAACAAAACACGGTTATTGACAATTCTTGTGACAAAATATTTAAACTTAAGGTTTTGTCAAATTCAAATTTTCTTTGATGGCCATAATGGCTACAGATATTCCTGAAAATAACATATCTTCGATAATATTTGGTAAAATGTAACAATCTGAATATTTATAAACAATTAAGATAAAATTGTCAAATTTCGGCTGTTTCAGGTAACAGAAAATCTGGTTTCTTCAAATGAAAAATTAAGAAATAGAATTTTTTCCGTAGCCATGGTATCCAGAGTTATGTTTTGTTTCAATAACTTTCTGTTGTTTTAATATTCTCTTTCAGAAATATGTGCATTGGGCTAAGATTTTTCTTTTCAAAGGTTTATTCTTTTCTGCATTACATTATATTTGTTTTCTTCATTCGTTTCGTTTAATAAATGGTTTTCCATGAAGACAAAATGGATAATTTAAATGTTCTCAAAGAGACCCTATCCGATTTTTTATTTCTAATTCCAATAGGGGTTTGGAAGATTTAGTGCAGTATCTAAAAAGAGAATTTCATTTAAACGATAAAGAATTTGAAAAGATTAAACCCACATTAAATTATGATTCTATCCCTCATTTTGAATGAAAGTGGCAGCATTTAATTAAGCTTGTTTCGACAGAAAGTTTGCAGGTTGGTTGAACACATATTTTATCGTGGAATTTTAACCTGAAAGTAATGACGAATACGGAAGGCCAAGCTCAGGTGACATTGTAGAATGTTTTACTTCGAAAAAACTAACGAAATTAATGGATATATGGAAAAAACATACTGATATCGAAATAAGAGAGGCTTTTTTATGCTCGCAAAATCTATGTAATAGGAAGAAAGTATCAGAATTCATGAATTCAATCTTACCTTCCAATGAAAATGAAAATATAAATGATTTCCCGACTCCTTACACATCAGAAGAAGCTTTGCCGTTAAAAGAGAAAGCTGATTTGTCTAAGAGTTAGTATCACAGTATCATGTTATTTCTCTTTCATTTACAGACACAAGGAAATCTCATAATTTGAAGTTAATTGTGAAATACGGTTTTGATTTTCCTTCAAGCCAAAGGACGTACAAAAAAAGAAAGATGATCCTGATGTGGTGGATAATAGTATCTTTACGGTTTCAATGGTAACGATGCTGGACCAACGGTTTGCCAAGCTCTTTCTGGAACTTTATCATCTATGACTGCCACATTTCTCAAGCTACACCTAAAGAGATCAATGATTTAGTTAGAGTCAAAGGAAAAGTTATAAATATCAGGCTATATAAATATGGATTGTTAACACTGCATGCTAGGGTTCACTTTATGGAAAATCTGTTGCATATAGCTTATCGACTCGACTTTAAGAAATGGCAATGTAGTAAAAGATTTAAATTATTTTGTGTACAATATAAGACCCAGGTTCGGTTTTGATTCCTCTAGAATCAAACCGAAGGGCCTATGGCAAAGCCACCGAACGCGTCCTCGGGTTGCGGATAGAGGGTCCCTTTACCAAGGGTTTCTGCTGAATATGGTTACAAAAACAAATAGGCAGTCACTGACAATTTTCCAGGGGTGGTCCCGAAGGAATTAACCTCCAAGCGGAGGTGTGAAAACCGTGCCGAAAGCTGAATGGCACCTGGGTGAGGTGTCTAGAACGGTGACTCTGGGATACCGGGCGACCTCTCAGAGTACGCAGCCTTCTCCTTGCATGCGGGCCTCTACAAGGATGGACGAACCCCTTTCCCTAGCTTCTCGTGGGAACAACAGTGACCACACCAAACATAATTTTAGTAAGTGCGGTTCAAAACAAAAGAACGCGCAGGGCTCCCGACAATGGGTCGGCCAACAATGCCGACCAATCTAGAGCTGGGGAGCCAATGAAAATGGATT
>NC_046662.1:142988860-142989969 GCF_010883055.1 Belonocnema kinseyi
GCGAGAAACACCCGGAGCTATCGCACTTTTCGCAGCAACGTCTGCGAAACCATGCTGAACTACTCCGTAAAGGGGGCTATGTAAGCGGAACGCCTACTCTACTACAGCTAGAACAAGCCGGCAATAGAGAAAGAGAGGCGACACTAAGACCAACCGCGGGCAGAAATCCAATAGATGAAGAGCGATGCTTTACGACCCGGAGAAACGTCAACACCAAGGTTTCTCTCAAGCCTAAAGATCTGGCTGAATTGGATGAGGAGCTTCGTGGACATTTTTCCGGAGAATCCGACGTCTCGGCTATCAATTATTGTGTGTATGATGCAGCGAGAGCTTTGGCCGATGCGAACCGTAAAACAAAACCAACGGCTGATCATAAGACCAAAAGACGAATGCATCAACTTGCCATAAAAATAGGCTGGGCAAGACAGTACGCGTCCCGCATTTAGTGTGTGATTGACTACATCACATCTGGTAGGAATTTTACGGCCAAGGTTCGAAAGTTCACGCGCGAACTCCGGACCCGTTATCACCCACTTAACAAGTCAAAGCTGCTGACCATCAGACAGCATATTGTTGAGAGAATACGGATACTATCTGACGCTAAGAGAAGTCTAGAGCGAAGGGAGAGGTGGGTCAGAGAAAATCAACAGTTTCTCTCTGACCCATCTCGACTCTTCCAAGACCCTCCAGTTACTGTCGAAGACCCACCCAAACCAGAGGAGGTGAAAAAGGTATTAAGAGGGATGAAGAACTATTCCGCACCGGGACCAGAATGTATCAAAACCTTCTGGTGGAAGAAGTTTTCTTCAACCCATCAGCATTTGGCCCGTATTTTCACCTCATATTTAAAGTCGGAAGAGCCGATTTCAGAGTGGTTGGTGGAAGGACGCACAATACTTCTGCCGAAAATAGGCAACGTAGCTGACCCGAAGAATTACAGGCCAATAACTTGTCTGAACACACTTTATAAGATATTCATAGCTATCCTAAATGATAGGATTGTTTGAGCAATTGAACCTGTGTGGCAAGAAATGTATGAACAACGAGGTTCAAAGAAAGGCGTAGCCGGATGTCGGGAGAACCTGCTCATCGATAGATGTGTCTGCAAA
>NC_046662.1:142990069-142991397 GCF_010883055.1 Belonocnema kinseyi
ACAATTGTCGAGATTATAAAGTTTCAGTATATGCGGCACTTCCCATTCTCGACAATTAACTCAATTTCTCTAGGAGCATTTAGAGGAGCGATATTAAGGTTAATGCCATAGAAGTGACAGAGATGGTAATAAAGCACTCTTAGTGCCGCATTGTGCCTTTGAATGTAGGTGTTTCCGCGTGAGTTGGACAACTAGATAGTATGTGAGCTAAATGCTCGGGGTGTGCATGACACGCCCTGTAGATATCATCGGTAATGTCTTGGCTCAAAATGTGGCGACGGTATGTTAAGGTGGAAATGACACCGTCTTGGCATGCAAAAATGAAACCCTCCGTACCAGACTTCAATCCGGGCGATTTAAGGAAAGCGAACGTTAGCTCACAAGACATTGACTGATCCTTCACATTTCTGTGGAAGATACCGTGCATCTTCTTATCGAGGACCTGTCCACGAAAGTTTTTCTCTTTTGCTTTCTTAATCCGGGCTTTCAGGAGTGAGCACTCGAGATAGATAAGATTTGATGCATTTTGCTCACCCCTAATACTGAAGTCAAGTCGGAGTGCTTTAGCAGCCTCCTCCGCTGCTTCGTACAGAAACGCTCCTTTGCCCAGAAACGCTCCTTTGCCCACTTCTTCGTGATTCCTAACGATTTTAAGAAGAGGGTCTCTTCCATTTGCAACTCTATGTGCTGTGCCCAGAATAATCCTGTTGCGAAGACATTCAAGACTCAATATTCCGCGACTCCCTTGACGGTGTGAGATGTACAGTCGCGGAACGGAAGACTTAAGATGCATGCTTTTGTTCATGTGCATAACCCTTCTTGTCCAGATATCAAGAGATCTGAACTCGTTCTTCGTTCATGGAACGACTCCAAATGAATAGAGTAGTACCGGGACGGCAAGCATATTCGTTGCAGATACTTTGTTCCTCGCCGACAGTTCGGAAGACCAAATCTGTCGGATGAGACGTTTGTATCTGCTTCGGAGAGTATCCTTTATAGATGTTACATCCTGAATGCGGCTCTGTGGCACGCCCAGGTATGCATAAGTCTCTCCAGCGCAAAGGTGTCGTATGGCGCTTCTATCAACGAGCGCAAGATCTTCAGGAATTCCATTAAGTTTTCCTCGCTTCAAATAAACCTTGGCGCATTTGTATAACCCAAATTCCATTCCAATTTCCTTAGTATATCGTTCGACAATCCCCAGAGGTAGATGCAGTTGCTCTCTATTTTTAGCATAGATCTTAAGATCGTCCATGTAAAATACATGAGTGACCATGTACTTTCGATCTGCAGGTTTGCCGCACAAGTACCCGTCGGAATGGCGCAGT
>NC_046662.1:142991497-142997469 GCF_010883055.1 Belonocnema kinseyi
ATACAAGCTTTTCATCAGAAGATCCCTATCAAGTTGTTGTGTTATTGGCAGAAGATTTTGTATTGAGTGAATTTTAGCATGCAGTATTATGATTCATTTTCAATCTATTGCGATTGAAAACCCGACTTTTTCCAAGTGAAACTGCCAACATTTGGAGTTTGTTTATCTAAACTGTTCATGAACATTTGAGCTGTTATATTTGACTAAATATGATCAAATATACATTTTTTAGGAATATCCGTAGAATTTTTTTATATAGTTAGTTTATTAAAATCTAAATTTCTATATTTTATCAAATATTTATAAATATTGATTGTTTTAAGAAATACCTGAAGCAGTTCTGGCGATTAAAGGAAATTATCATTTGAAAAAATCTCAAATTTTAATATTTTGCAATAAGAATTGTTTATAACAATGTTCGTTTTAAACTTTTCAATTAGTTTTGTAATCTATTGTCATTGATGCATTAATAAGAAAGCACTTTTAGCAAACAGAAAGTTCTTTACTGATAATAAGACTATTTGCTAATTTGTAAATAAAATTAGTTATTAACAAATAAATGGAATACTGAACAAATTATTTGTATTCTATAAGTCCAAAAACATTCATTTAAGACAATATAAAGTTGACCTAATCAGTCAATAAAGAGTAAAAATTATTATGTTCAAAATTTTAGTTATTCCATACTTTAATTGAAAAAATGAATAATAAACAATTAGAGGAGTCAAAAGTTTGGAGCGAAAAGCTCTTTAGAATTTAATGAACTTTAATTTTTTTTAAACACAATCTGACCAAAATTGAAGGTTCTGGATATTTTTGAACGAAAAAAGTTCATTTCCTCTCACTATGCGCAGCGCCATAGAAGATCTGCCTTTTGAATTTTTTCTCCCTAAAACCAGTGGAAACCCGCCTCAATAATTGTAGGACTTTTAGACCACATTTATACCTTCCGTTGACGAAAAAATATATTGGAATGACATTTTTTAGAAAAAGGGTTTTTCATTTTAATTTTATTACCCAAATTTCCAACAAATTAAAAAAAAAAGTATTTTAAAATTGAAACGGTTGAGTATAATTTCATTAATCCTATTTATGAGATTTAATTAGGGTGGGAAAAAATCTGCGAGATACGCTACTGCACGGCTCTCACAAATCCCTGTGCAAACGGGTAATATAAATCATATGTATAAGTTACGTGAAACTAGAGTGATTGCGTGCGCAACCAAATATATTATAAGCCTAGATGCGGCACAGGGCATCTGAGTCGGAGAGCGATATATACAGTCAATGGGGTTTTTGTTGTAAGGAACTTCTGACCTCTCGTCGTACTGCGAGATTTTTGTATTTTTCCGTGGTTTGAAGGACCTGATGTAAATTGAAGGTTCGAGTATTTCGGTTTATAAATTACTGTCATGTATACCTTTAAATCCTAAAATATCTTTTTTCAAAAAAATCTTAAACTGTTTTAAAATAGAAAAATCATATTTTAAATAGAAAATTTAGAAAAGTGATAAATTTTAATTTAATTAAAATTTAATTTAAAAAGTATACGTTAAATATTTGAGAGCAACTAACCATTTGCAGCTTCTATGCTAATCAGAATCCACAACTTCAAAGAAATCAAAATGGCACCAAAGCATACCAAAATAATCAAAAGAATTATAAAGCTGATAGGGGTGATTATGTTATTACAAAAAAATGGAAAAGAAAATGGTCTATGCATCTCGAAATTTCAGGACGACTAGTCTATCTTATAAAAAATATTGCCATGTGTATTTTTTTTTTTTTTTTGTATTTATGAAACTATAAATGAATTCGATTCCCTTTTAATAATTTTTCTAATTTATGCAAAAATTAATATTGTAAATGCTTTTTTCCATAGAACACTCACTTTTTCGAAAGATTGTCGTTTTACAAAAAGTCTTTTGCATTAATTAATTTAATAATTAATGAGTGAATAATTCATATTTTTCTACTATTTACTTTTGATTATTGCAATTCTATTTATATTTTCATTAATAATAAATAATAACATTCATAGAAAACAAATTTGTTTGCGAAACAGGTTCGAAAATCCGAAACGTTATTCATTAAAAAATGTTTGTTTTTGCGTAATAAAATAAAAGTTTCTAAGAGAATTGTATATATACCTATTTTAGTCAATCAAAAGTCAAACATTGGGGCCTATAAGTATGTTTAAATTTTATTCCCGAGTCATGATCTTGATATACGAAAATTATAAATCCACACAAAAAATACTACCGGACACTCCCTCGTCAGATATATATTTTTGTAAATAATTCTGGCAGATTATAATTCCATAATATTTAACTATGTTTAAAAATGTGTATTTATGTTGTTTTTGCATTTAAGATGTTAGAAATTGAAGTAGTATATTTAAATGTCACATCGGAAACATTTCCCCAAATACAAACTCGTCATCAAAACTTAATCAAAAGAATTCCAAAGAACTAAAAAGAAATTCAAGAATTTTTTTGCAAACCAAATGCCCAGGATTTTTTTCCTCGATTAAAAAATCCATCCGAATTAGCAGTTTTCAGGTAACGATCTAAAGAATAGGATCACAGGTTCTTTTATTTTCTCGAAACTTGTCACTTACAATATGCCCTGCAGCTGATAAAACACGTTGTATCAGTCCTTATTCAAAACTCACTTTCAATTTATTTGAATGCAATATGAAACACTTTAAATTCCTAATATTTCAGGTCGAAAGATACATTGAATTTCTAACAGAGAAGATTATTTTTCTTACAAAAAGATGAATATTCAACAAAATACATGAATTTTCTACCAAATAGTTGAATTTTAAACTTATGAAGGATTAACTTCTAACAAGAAATGGATGAGTTGCAATTTTCGGCGAAAAAAAGTAATTTCAAACACAAAAAAAAAACGAACTGCCAACAAAATTAAATTAAATTTTAAACCAAAAAGGTGAATCTTGAAAAAATATGAATTTAATAAAAACTAGATTTAGCAAAAAAGAAATTTAAAAACAATACTTTAAATTTCAACACAAATATATGATTTTTGAACCAAAAAATTATTTTTCTTTGAAGAAGTTCAATTTTCATGAAAATGGTTTAATTTTTGTCAATTAATTTAAATTCAACAAAAAATACGAATTTTTAACGAATAAGTTATCTTTCAATCGAATCCTACTTTAATTGTCTACCATATTGTTAAATCCTTAATCAAAATAGGCTAATTTAGATGGAAATAGTTGCATTTTTAATTTGAAAAATCAACACGACCCAGGAAACAAAATTAAAGAAATTAAACGAATGACAAAGAACAAGTATATTGAGACGGTACTTAAGGAATTTAAAAATTGAACTTAATAAAAAAAGCAAAAGATGAAAGTGCTTCTATTTAAAAAAAATTATTTTGTATCAACGAGTGGACCTTCATAAAACTCATAAATAAGTGGTTTACAGATTGTATGATTTCAAACAGAAAATAAAAAGATAAACGTTTTTAAAACTTTTTAATCATTTCTGACCTTAGCTTAAACTGATAAATGTAAGGCAAAATATTTATAAATTTTGATCAACTATTCTATTCAAATAAAAAATTTATTTTTTCAATTTTGAAGTTACCGGTTTCACAATGTTATTAAACAATTTCATCGTTTAATTATAATTGGTTTCTTATCATTAATTGCACAATCATACAAATTTATGAATCATTCTTTACGTAAATTAATAATCGTAAGGGAGGTGGTAGTGATTCTATAAAATTTAATTATACATCTAAAACTTACGAATCACTAATTCTACATGCGAGAACTCTACTCAATCATATTTCGAGAACAAATTAATTATGTTAAATTTTAACTCAATACGGTTATCAATCCTACGACGTAAAACTCTATAAAATATAATACTTTAAATGTTGCAAATTTAAATAAACTCTCCAAAATAAAAAAATTCGACACAAAACATTTGAATAAATGATTCTTTAAAAGATTTAAATTATTTTGTGTACAAATTTACAGTGTATAATTGAACCACCTTGAGTTTACAATTAAAACTTTTTATTTTTTTAATAAATATTAGTGTGTATAAAGTTTTCACGTGTAGGATTCTCGTTGTGGAATTTTGAAATGTATACACGGAGAGAAATTTCAAGAGAATAATTCACGGAAGTGCGTGATTTTACAGCTTCAATATTTACGTGATTTAAAGTTTCGGACTCTGTGATCTAACAACATGAAATAGAGATCTGAAAGCAAAGGAGCAAAGCCTGATGCCTAAAACTTCGAGACCTATGTTTTAAGAGCAAACTTTCCGAAATCTTAGTTCTCGCACCAAATCGTAATAAAATCAAGGAGTAGTGTTTTCGAATATTTACCATCCCTTTTTCAAAAGAACAATTTTCTGCATTATTACAAAAATTGACTTTAGTCAAATAATAGTGTTTTCCAAAAAATGTAAGCAAAAAAATCACAAGGTTATGAATTATTAATTGCTATTGAAAATGTATCACTCATAATGTTCATGATCAGTAAATTTTAATTGCATAATGACTGATTTTTCCCATAAAAAATGTAGTAGCTAAAAATATTTATTACGATACAATTACATTTTAATTCAATTCAAGAGTATATTTTATGCATCTGCATATTTTCTTAATTTGAAATTTATTCATATAATTGAAACTGATAATTTAAAAATCTTCAATATAAAATTTTTGTTTTATATTTGTAAGTCTTTACCGCCTAAGTATCGGCTATTCGATTGACTTGTTCGGAGGGAGAAGAATGCTGGGGCAAAGGAGTTGGTTGGCGCGATCTGCGTAAAGTTCCTCGAACTATACCCTGTACCCCATCTAGGCTTATAATATCTTTGGCGCAACCACTTGAAAAGGTGGGATGAACGGACCCACGACAACATGACAGTTCTCGATGCGAAGGAACGCACAGGTAGGCAGTCTGCGATTAAAATTCGATGTAGATGACTGTTTGGTGAGAGGCTCTCCGATTTCAGGAATTCTATTCTTTTCGCGGAAGTTTGTAATTTAGTTCGCCGACTCTCCAATCGAGCGGTCTCAGGTATTGAGGCTAAGTATGGTTAAAGGATTCAATGGGACGCTATGGTACATTTTAATCGACCTAAATAAAGGGGGACAATAATTAACTTAATTAATCAATTAATTAATTAATTCAAAAGGTATATTCTTATTACGCTCTTCCCTATTGCATGAAATGTCGAGGCTAACTAATTCTGAGCGGAATTAACAGATCCTCTTTCAACCTATCACCGTACGGGAGGTTGAGGATCATGACGCTAAAAAGCTCTAAATTAGTTTTAACCGATACGACACTAACGCGAAAAGGAGCTAGTTTAAATTATTCTCTTGGTGAAGTGTTTGAGAAAATGATAGAGAACCAAATTAAATTTTTAACTTGTCACCATACGGAAGTTTATCCTGTGGAGTCTTGTTTTTTGTTGAAACACTATTTCAATCGCGAATAAATTAATTGATGCGTTTAAATAAAAAATTACTGGTATCCTAGAAGCCAATCTCAGAATGGATCCTGTAATTTTGTTTTTCGAGCAATAATAGCGTACAAAGAAAGGTTGTTCCTCAGGGAAAGGGAAAATGAAAGAAATATATTTAGGGACCCGAATTCCGGGCCGCGAAAAGAAAAGGAAAAGGAAAAAAATAATGGGTAAATTTTATAATTGACGAACAATTTAGAGAAAGTATAAAATAAATCTGAAATTATTGTACGAAAAATTAAAGTTGATCGTTCAGAAAAATACGAAAGCAATTAAATTTTCTCTTCTATGTGCGTTGAAGTTCGGTTTTCGGCATCCGAGTCATGGGTCGATCAAATCAAAAAATTCGAATCGATGACAGTGCCTGTCGAAGTGTGGTTTTCTACGTTCGATGGGGATGGGTCGATCGAATCGATTTTTTTTCACACATCTAATGTGTGCGTCTGT
>NC_046662.1:142997569-143006043 GCF_010883055.1 Belonocnema kinseyi
TTAATAAAATTAAATAATTAATTTTATTCGTTTAAACATATTGGAGGCTTCCAAGCTGCCCTGCTTTCAAAAGTTATTTTTAATGAAATCTGGTTTAAATTGTATGGTCGTTGTCATTCCTCTATCCCTATCTAGGGGTGTCGTTACTTTACTGGAATTACTATAGATTAATTAAATGTTTGCGCGTCAGAAGAGAGAAAGAGAGAGAGAAATAAAAAGATTCGTCTGTCTACTTTCACTTCCACAAAAAGAGACACTCAACTTTTTCTCTTTTGTCAAAGTAATTTTTATTCGAAAATTGTTCAACCCAAGTAACTGGCACTTGCTGTCCGCTTGTATTTAGATGTCGCTTCTCATCCAATTTGATGAAAACTAGGTTGATAGCTACAATGCGTATCAGGTCTGTTTTGACAAATTCAAATCGTAGTCTTTCGGCACTTGGCACTGTCCATCCACTATAGCACCTTTTCAGACTGAATAAATTCACCAGCATACACTCAATAAATAATTTTGGCAGCCACAATACGTACCTTACTAATTCATGAGTAAAATATAAATGCTTTCATTCTTTTATTTTTCATACAAAGCTACCTAGAGGTTACTATGCGTACTAGCGCAGTTTGTATAAATTTACAGTCGAAAGGAGAAATTTATACCCGGAACATTCTGTTAAGTTAATCGTCAATAATGTCGGCGCTCTTGGAGGTACGAAGCCTTCACTTGTTAATAGCCTGAAAAGTATCCCTGCGTGTCAATAAGATGCTAAGACACTTGCGGGCAAAATGCAGAAGGCGGTCGTCATGGCCATATGCCCTTTTTCCGTAAATTACGTTAAACGCCTTAGGCATGGCTTTTACATGTATCACATAAAGGATATTTTTAAATTCGCATATTTAAATTTTCCTTAAATTAATATTAAAAGTCATTAATAAATGAAATTTCAAATTTTTAAAAATATGTAGTTTAAAATTTATTTCAATGTTTGATTGAAAATTACAGTTTAATGCCTTTTATGCTTCCAACATATTAATGATGTATTAGCTGATACATTTTTTTCACACTGTTAATTTACATAAAGATTAAATTTTAATTTGTTTAAATTAAGTACATGAATGAAGTATGAGCTTGAATGTTGTGTAATTGAATATTTGATATACTTGGCATAATTAAAGTTTATGTATGTTTAAAATAGTCACCTTTCAATTATGTCATTTTCCAAAAGTTTCTGATGTTGCAAAATGTGTATCTGAATACAATTTAAAAAATTATCTGTACATATTTTTAAAATTTTCTGGAATTAGTTTAAAAGGTTATTATTAATTACAATTTTTATAAAGATAAAAAGTAAAATTTAATAAAATGATTCAATGAATATAATTGTTAATGCTTTTTATGTTCTAAACTGATCGATTAATTATTCCTACAGTTATAAATTTGTAACAATATTAAATTGCGTGATGATTACATTTAAACTGATTTTAATTAGGTTACATTATTTGATTATTTACTTTAAGGATATGTAATTGAATGTAAGTTAGAATTTCTATAATAAAAGTTTCTATCAAATTTAAATAGCTTTATTATAATCAGTTCTGATTATATAATTTTTCAAATGTTTGCGATTATTTGAAATCAAATTTCAAAATTATATATTTATACACTTTAATTTTTTCTAAAATTTGTACAAAAATTTATTTTCGATTTAAATTTTAAGTAATGCAATTAAAAAAAATTAAAAACCCATGTGGAAAAATCCCCGCTGAGGGGACCTAGCTCGGATGCCCCCACGGATCAATGAATAAAATTTCAAAGTCCAAAAGGTGTATATTTGTTTTACATTACTATTTTTAATGTTTCATGAGTTCAGACTTACAAATAATGATTTGCTGTCAAAAATTGAATGACATTTTTCTGAAATTCGATATCTCACAATATGAATGTTTCATAGGGGCCCCCGCAGGGAACTAAGCTCGGCTGCCTTCACGGATCAACGATTAAAATTTCAAAGTCCAAAGGGCGAATATTTTTTGACGCCGCAAATTTTAAGGTTTTATGATTTCAGACTTATAAACAGAGAATTTCGGACAAAAATGCGATAACACTTTTATGAATTTCGCACTCTGATAATATGGATGTTCCATAGAGGCTCCCGCTGGGGGCCCAGCTCGGTTGGCATCACGGATCAATGATTAAAATTTCTAAGCCGTAAGAGTCCCCAAAACAACTTTTTGTCGCTGTTTTTTTTTGAAAAAAAAATTCTAGGTTTCATCTTTACAAAAAATTTTAAATGTTCATAAAAAATTACATTTCCTGTCATTATAAAAAGTTGTAAAGTAGTCTACAACGTGAAAAAACGAAATCTGACGCGAACAAAACTGGTAATCGATTAAAATTATTTATTCAATAATTAAAATTTGGTGCTTTAACTATTCTGAATTGTAGCTTAGGAGGATGGCTGTTAGGCGATAGATTTAGATAGAGATATGTAGGTTCGATATCCCGTAGCGTTAGAAAATTTATTTGTATTATTATGTTTAAAAATGTAATATATGTATTCACTCTTAACAGGACTATTAATATTTACACTCAAAATACTCGCAATCAATTAATATTTATTTTTTAATACTTTTTTCGTCATTTCGTTAGCGTATAGCAGTACGGTACTAGTTAGCAGTGACGCAGTACTCAGCCCATAGTGAATTTCCTATTGGAATAGTAGCGATATCGGTGCCAGTAGCGATATCCAGTGCCAGCCCAACACTGACAGTCCAATACAAAGTTGTGTTATAATCCCAGAGATATGCCAGTACAGGTGCTAGCACTGGCAAAAAATACAAAGAGGGCTTTCATGATGGCAACCATGAGGGATCCATGAGGGAAGCCCATGTTGGACCCCTATGGATTGGCATGTCGTTTCCATACGGGATCACGCCTGGATTGCCCTCACGGATTCCACAAGGCATGAAGGTAATCCATGTGGGTCCTGACGGGGGCCCCCTCCATTTTTCCACACGGGTATAAAGTAAAAGTTATCCGAACATTTCAGTTAAAATAATTGTTTAATGATTTTTATGTTTTGAAATGATTATATTACAAATTAAATTTCATTTAATAATTGCAAAAGATTATTAATACATTGAAATATTAAAGAATAAAGGTTTTTAATTGAAAATAACATAAAATAAAAATAATTTTATTGTTTCAATAAAAATAATTGTTTTATATATTTTTTCACACTATTAATTTACATGAAGATTAGATTTTAATTTCTTTAATTAAGGGATCGTCCATATATTACGTAAGATTTTTTTCTTTTGTTTATATCGCTCTGTCCTTTTCAACTTGATAAAAATATTATTTTCGTCTTTATTCAAACAACAGAAAAACGTCTTACGTAATATATGGACAATCCCTAAGTGCATAAATCGATAGACTACTTAAAGATTGTGTATTTGCTATATTTTGTGTAACAAAAGTTGATTGAAGTTTACTTTTCCTTTAGGTATTGGATATACGTGGTATAATAGAAGCTTATTTATATTTAATCTATCCTTATTAAAATTATATAATTTTTTAAACTGTTTATCATGTCATGAAATATATATCTGAAATAAATCTTCAAAATTATGTGTACATGCGTGTTAGAAAATATATAAAGTCAAAATCATTTGTTTCCAAGAATATAATGGTTTGAGGCTTTTTATGTTATGAATTGTTTAATTCATTAATAGATGACTAACTTTGTTCACTATAGCAAAGTACATAAAGTTTGAATTCAAATTGTTTCAAATTCATTTATCTAAATTGATTACAGTAGAACCTCGCTTATTCGAACTTTTGTGGACCGGCCCCAACTTCGATAACAGGGAAACTCGGACAAAAACAACATTTTAAATAAAAAGAAAGTCACAGTGTAATAAACTGAAAGTAAACTTTAATAAGCATTTAATTTATACAACTATGTGTTCGAAACATCTCGTAAATAGTTTATATTACATATGCCATGATGTATCTTTATTTAAGAGCGATCCACGCAGTTCATAACGTAGAGAGTATATAAATTATTAACTAATCAGAGCAGAGGTTTGGGAAAATATGTTCTGCTTGGTTAAGATAAGTTCATATGTATGAATAATGCATAAGGCTCGGATAATACGAACTAATCTAGCGCTATAGCTCGGATAAAACGGGTCAACTATTTTTGTTTCACCCTCAGATAATCGCGAACTCTGATAAAGCGGCCTCGGATAAGCGAGGTTCTGCTGTACATTTTATTAATGTTCAAAAAACATATTTTTCAATTTTATTATTTATGTGAATTTTTGTTATGCGGTGAAGTGAGTATCGAAATTTTGATTTCTAAATGATCTGAATATATATTATACTTTTTTCTGGAATATTTAAATTTTTATCAATAATACAAATTTTTAGAAAAATACTAAGTAAAAATTATTTGAAGAATTCATCATAAAATAATTCTTTAATGCTTTGCGTTGTTATGAAAAAATTAATTACTTTTTATTAGCTGATTAATTTTTTTTACGATATAGGATTATTTGAGGCTTTTTATGTTATGAACTGTTTAATTCATTATTAACTGATAATTTTCTTTACACTTTCTTCATATTTGTTTAAATTAGTTACAAAGAAGTTACTAATAAATTAGACGTATAGAAATGCTGTTTCAATATTTAAAGGGGAATATACACATAATGTAAACATTATTTGAATGTTTCGGTGAAAATCATTGTTTCATGCTTTTTATTTTGTGTACTGATTGCTTAATTATTATCAACTGATTCTACTGAAACTGACATTTTCTGGAATTAGTTAAAAAGTTTAAGGTTAAATAAAATTTTCAAAAATAAAAGTTCAAATTTAAAAAAAATGTAAAGTTAAAGTTATTTGAATGTTTATAACATAATTATATTTGAATGGTTTTTTTTGCTTGTAAAATGTTCAATTGAATATTAGCAGATTATCGTTTTTTGATTATTAAAGTGAATACAGATTAAAAGTTAGTTTCTTAAATTTAAGTAACATAATTTAATTATTTACTTAAAGGTTATATAATGAAATATTGAATATAATTTAAATATTGAAAGTTAATTTATATTTGCAATTATATTATTTGAATTAGATAATTTTTCCAATGATTCTGATGTACTGAAACGTGTATTTGCATTCGATTTTGTAAATCATATGTAAATATGTTGGCTTCCGTTTCTGGTACCGATCGTGAAAAAACTCTTTGGTGTCTAGTGGTGTTTTTTTGGCGTTGGTGAAGGAAATAGGGGTGAGTGGATGCAGAAAGGGCAGAGAGTGCTGAGCTCGAGTGTAGTGAAGGGGAAGAAAAAAGGAAAAGGAAGGCAGGGGGTAAGCTAGAGAGCATTGAGAATAAACGGAGAGAGGTCGACGAACAGAAAACTAGAGAGATGCATCAGTTGGAAGAACGGGTAGGCAAGTTAGAAGTGAGAAATGAGCATATGGGGAAAACAGAGAATGAGGAAAGAGTAAAAGGGAATGAAAAGAATGTGCAAAGCAAAAATGAAAGATTGAAAAAAAAGACTAAGTGGGATTGAAAGAAGATTAGAAGGGGAAAAAAGGGCAATGAGGAAAAATACCTTAGTAGTTCAGGGATTAAAAATGGAGGGTGAAACAGGAGAAGTGGAAATAAAAAATCTTTTCAGAGGCATTAAAGTGCAGGTAAGGGCAGAGTCAAGCGAAAAGAAGGGATGATGGAAGGAAAAGAAGCAATTTTTCTAGTAAAGTGGGGAGTGAGGAGAAGAAAAAGAAAATTATAGAGTTATTGATAAATGGGGGGGGGGGGAATGGTGCTGGGATGAAGAATTAGAAGAATTAAGGAAAAAAAAGAAAAAGTTTTGTGAAAGGTAGGCGGAACGGAGACGAAAAAGAGTCTAGAGATAAATCAGAATGGTTTAAAACGGCAAAGGGGAAATAAAGTGAATAGGAAAGAAGAGAGGAGAGAAACGTGAAATAGCTTTCTGGAATGGGTCAGGTTTGAAGAACAAGAAGAAAGGATTTTGGAGAAAGGAGATAAAAAAGATGTTACTGAAAGGTTATGTGTGAACAATGCAAGAAGTAAGAAAGGAAATCGTTAAAAGGAGAGGGATGGGCGGACTGGTCTCAGGTGTAAAAAAAAGAATTGGCAGTAAAAGAGAGAAAAGAGGGTGATAAGAACGAAAAGGATGGTACAATGGTAAGAAGGATTAGAGTTAAAAAAGTCAAAATAGCGGTGGTTTGTGTATATAGAAGAAAAGGGGAAGAGGAAGGTTGGAGTGTAATTAAGAGGTGGAAGGAGGAAAAGAAAGAAGAGTTAGTTTTGATAGGAGGTGATTTGAATGCATGTACTGGCTAACAAGGGGGGGGGACTTGGAATGGAGAAAGGGAAGCATATGTAAGAAGTTCCACACATAGGGAGATAGACATGGAGGGGTAGAGGTTACTAGACATGATAGGAGAAACAGGATGGTCTATATGTGATGGCAATATGAAAGGAGAGAGGGAAGCAGAGATCACATTTGTAGAGAAGGGAGGGGCAGTGATAGACTACATCCTGGCGGAAGAAAGAATGAATAATTTGATAAGTTGTATGAAATTGGGCAATAAGATTGGGTCCGAGCACTTCCCGGTAATAGCTACACTGAAACGTAGTGGCCAGAAGCGAGGCAGTTGGAAAAAGAAAAGAGGAAGAGAAAGGAACAAGAAAATGGGAGCCAGGGAAGTAGAGAAACTGAAAGAGTTTAAAGAAAAAATGGAAAAGGAAAAGATTAGGTTTATAGAAAAGGAGAGAGTAGACTTGCTAATGAAAAGATGGAAAGGGTCGATTGATAAGCTAAAGGATGAGATAGATACAAAAACAGAAAGAGAAGGGTAAAGACAGGCTGGTGGGACGAGGAATGTAAGGAGAGTAAAGAGAGAATGAAAGCGTGTGTAAGAAAATGGAGAAGGGCGGAAATGGAGAAGGGGGAGTAGAATAGGAGAAAACATGAA
Source organism: Belonocnema kinseyi (assembly GCF_010883055.1). NCBI lineage: Eukaryota > Metazoa > Arthropoda > Insecta > Hymenoptera > Cynipidae > Belonocnema > Belonocnema kinseyi. The sequence continues at coordinate 143,004,584 of NC_046662.1, forward strand.
CAAGTGAGGATGCTAGAAAGAAAAAAGCAAAGGCGAAAGGAAAAGTACAAAGAAGAAGTAGAAAAAGCGACCAAAGAAGGTAGTGTTTGAGATGTGATAAATAAGGAAAAAGGAGGAAAAAAGGGCGTGAATGAAGAAATAGAATTGGATGAGTGGACAGATTATTTCAAGCGTCTGTTAGAGGGAGAACAAAATAGGATAATAGGGGAAAATAGAAATTGAGTACAAGAAGAAATGAAGGTAGGGAATAGAATAACAAGAGAAGAAGTGGACGCGGCAATAAATATATTAAAAAGGAACAAGGCTACAAGAGAAGATGGTACGGAGAACGAAGCGTTAAAGTATGGAAGAGAAGGGATCAGGGAAGGCATGTGTGAGATCTGCAACAAGGTATGGAATGGAGTAGGGTGGCCAGAAGAGTGGTTGGCAGCACTTGTCAAGAAAGTGGCGGTAATGAAGGCAGATGAGTATAGAGGGATCGCTCTCATGTTAGTTGGCTACAAAATATATGCAGAAATTTTAAGAAGAATGTTCGAGAGTCAGGTAGAGGAAAGAGAAAGTATTCCACACAATCAGACTGGTTTTAGAAAAGGGATGGGAATCGTAGACAACATTTACCTACTGAACTACTAGGTTAACAGAAATCTAGGGAGAAAGAGAGGGACATCAATCTCGTTATTCGTGGACTTTAAAGCAGCTTTTGATTCGCAAAAAGAAAAGTGTTATGGCAGGCAATGAAAGAGAGGGGAATAGAAGGAAGGCTTGTGGAGAGGATAAAGGGAATTTTCACTGAAACCAGTCAGGGTGAAGATAGGAAAGGAAAAAGGAGGGGTATTCTGGATGGAAAGAGGTCTAAGGCAAGGGTGCCCTTGGAGTCCGCTACTGTTTAATATGCTGTTGGCAGACATAGAGGAAAAGCTAAAGAAGAAAGGAAAAGGGGGGAACGATATTAGGTAACAACAAAATATACTCTCTAGCTTATGCGGGTGACGTAGTTCTGTTCCCAGACGACGGGAAGGGGTCTTTTTCAAAGTTTTTTCAAAGCTTTTTTTTTTTAAATATGTTCCTTCCTCTATTGGAAATCTAGTAGTGTTTTAAATCTCAAACTGTCAAGTGTTCACATGAGAATAGTGAAAACTGTGTTTTTCGTGGACGGTTAATCTAATATTTATAAAAGGAACTGATTTGTTGTTAAATAACTTTATCGTACGTCTGGTTATAAAACTGCTTTGTGCAGTGTAGCAACAACCTTTCTTCCTCATTTTCGTTAAATATTTAGTTTACCCTCGTCTCCGTATCAAAAAAACAATTTACAAATTTTTTCAATACTCAATAAAATCCACCGGAACCGGTTCATACTCCCCAGAATGCTTACGTTCGGAGTTAGACCATGATCAGTCCCAAAACCGCGACTATTTTTGAGTTTGATTGTACATCAGATTTATTTTCACGTATTAATT
>NC_046662.1:143006143-143015232 GCF_010883055.1 Belonocnema kinseyi
AATACTTCACCGTTAATCGCACGTTTAAACGCTATTAAAATTTTCATTTGCAAGTGAACTCAAAAATCTTGATCGAGCACAGTAATAGAAAATCCGTATAGATTACTGTTAATAATGCAGCAATTCCATGTTAAATCATTTGAATAATGTTTTCTATTGTTAGCAGTTTTAATAAAACTTCTAGTAGCCGTTCTTTTAGGTGTTGAAAGGAAGAAAAAACTATTGTTTGAACTTTAATAATTTTCGTGATTTTAATAATATTGACATGTATGTTTTCAACCGTAAACGAGGGTTAATTTAACCTCAAGGACAGTGCATGACTGTTCTCACTTGCATCGCAGCGTTGTTTTCTAAGGTTTTCACTGGGTGGCGCTAGAATCCAGACAAAATACTTAAATTTACCGTCGGAGCGCTTATTAATTGCTATTAAAAGAAGATGCACTTGAAGCCGCCTTCGGCCCATGCAAATGACAGGTATTTTATTTTTTAAAGTTTTTAATGCTGCAAGAAACAGTATTGCGATTAGTCCGTGAGTTTCCAATGCAAATTTTAACGTAGAATCCGAATTTCAACAATTTAAAAGTTCTTCTTTCTGTTTTTTTTTAGTTTATTGAAGAAGAAACCGAAGGGGAACTCAGTGGGGTCTTTAAGGGCTCTTTGTAGAGGCTCCTTTCGGTTCTTTCGAACCAATATTTCTTTATAAATTATCGAGCGCGAAACGCGAGAACTATTCGACGCGCGCCCTAGACGTGAAGAAATTCGCGATCCGCGCGCGCAGAACGCGATGAAGATGTACCCATCTATACGTTTTGGTACTCACAGAGTCCGAAAATCGTAACATTTTGTCGGTGTCTGTCAGTCTGCCTATGTGGCTGTATGCATGTATGTATGTATGTATGTATGTATGTATGTATGTATGGTAACCTGAATGTTGTAGCCACGCTATCTTTTGAAGGATTTTTCCAATTGAGTCAGTCTTTGATACACTTTTCAAGGGTCCCAAAGTGAAGGTTAATCTTATTAACCACATAATTCCAACAAAAATTAGAAAATTTTGTGATTTTGAAAAATAGATTTTTCTTAATTTGAGAAATGTTTGTAAAAGTTTCTTACAGATGAGTAAAAGACTTGCAAATTATCTAAATAACATAATTTCGATGAAAATTAGAAAAATTGTATACTTTCCATAATTATTAAAATATTCAAAAAATAGAAAAAAAATGTTTTTCTGATGGATTAGGAAATTTCATTGAAAGTTTTCACTAGATATTAAATAGATTTAGAAACTATCTTTGTTAAATTTTCTTATTAGACCAAAATTCAAAAATTTGAAGCTTTGATTTGAAACAGATTAAAACAGATTTGAAACAAATAGGAAGGAAATAGGAAATAGGGAGGAAAGTTTTTAAAGTATCAGGAACTTTCAAACCAAATCTCTACTTTATTTAAAATATGTTTCGACACTATTCTCATGAGATTTGTTAATCAAACCGAAATTCAAAAAGTTAGATCCCTTTCAAAAATAAACAATTTTTGTTTTCAAGAGATCCGTATAACATTATTTTTAGTAGATTTTAATAAGATTCACAAATTATCTTGATGAACTTTTTCAATTTGACTCAAATCGAAAATGTTCTAGATTAATTAATGAAAGTATAGTTGCCTTAGAACTCGTATGCTATTCAAGTTTGTCAACATCATTTTATTTTTCAAAGAGAATTCACTCGACAACCTAAATATCGAGTGCAAAGCGTGAGGGCCGCATTAAGAATGTAATCGTCAAAGCTTTTAGATTCTTTGAGAACCTTCTTAAAAAAAAAATGAAAAAAATTTCCCTTTCAATTTATGACTGTAATTCTTCAGAAGTTTAAATCACAGTTGTGCAATTAAGTTACAATATTCATGATATTTGAAAAAAATATAGTTGAAGTTTACGCATTAAGCTTATGAAAACGAGCGCGAGAACGTACCTGCGCATCATAGGAGTGCTCAAACTTGGCGCGAAGCTCCGAGTGTGCAGCGCGCAATGAGAATGTGCCCGCGCGGCGGGGTTTTTCTATGATAAAATTTCTTAGCAGGATTGATAAGGTATCACATAGAGTCCGAAAAAATTCCAATTTTAAATCCAGTTTTATTTTTCTTTGACCTCATGTACCAGGAACTTTTTGCTACTTCAACGAAAGAGTAGGTAAGAATAGTAAGGTTAGAAACACCATTTGCACTCGTACTACTTTTATTTTATTTACTCAAATAAAATCAGCAACTACGTTCGGTACTACATATCCCGGATATTAATATCCCAGAATATATTGTCCATAAGTATGTTGGGCACCAGGCTTTCCGTAGCCACTCAAAAACATCAAAAATTTAAAACACAAACATGCTAAAGCATAATTTAAAAATGCAAAAAAAAAGTTCTACAGCAGAATTCAACAAACGCAAAATTAGACAACAAAACTCAATTTCAAATCTAAATTTCCATTAGATACAGTATACCGGAACAAGATTACGCTAGCTCAGCCCTGAAAATCTATTTAATGGTAGAGGGAGCGGTCGGTGGTAAAAATAAAAGAACTCCCTGAATTTAAATAAAATGAGATTGGTCATGATTAAATATAATAAACAATACATGGTTTGGTAACGCTTGATAAAACTAAGTTTTACTGGTAAGGCATAATCCTTTTTGTTCAAGCGACAATCCTACTCTACTTTACAATATATATTTAAAACTTTGTCATAAGGACAACCGCAGGATTTCACCGGGAGTGGGTGCTAATCTGGAAAATTGCACCCGCTCCCAGCGAAATCGCGGTAAAATATCAGCCACAACCACGTCTCACGACCATGAGATAGGTGGTTACAGTCTGCATATTTTTGACACGCAGGGATGCTTTTTAGTAAGGTCTCGATACCACTCTTTCTTTTCATTCTCCTTGGTTATGATATTTTGGCAGCTGGTGCCGAAAATTCGATAACGAACATGGTTCGCTTCTCGAAGTCAAGAAGAACCATGTCAGGCCTCGAGTGAGCAACAGAAACAATTGTAGAGAATATAAAGTTTCAGTATATGCGGCACTTCCCATTCTCGACAATTGACTCGATTTCCCTAGGAGAATTTAGAGGAGTGATATTAAGGTTAATTCCGTAAAAGCGACAGAGATGGTAATAAAGCACTCTTAGTGCCGCATTGTACCTTTGGATGTAGGTCTTTCCCGCATGAGTTGGGCAACTAGATAGTATGTGAGCTAAATGCTCTGGGTATGCATGGCACGCCCTGCAGCTATCATCGGAAATGTCTTGGCTCAAAATGTGGCGACGGTATGTTAAGGTGGAAATGACACCGTTTTGGCATGCCAAAATGAAACCCTATGTACCAGACTTCAATCTGGGCGATTCTAGGAAGGCGAACGTTAGCTTACACGACATTGACTGATCCTCTACTTTTCTGTGGAAGATACTGAGCATCCTCTTATCGAGGCGCTGTTCACGAAAGTTTTTCTCTTGTGCTTTCTTAATCCGGGCTTTCAGGAGTGTGTACTCGAGATAGATAAAATTTGATGCATTTTTCTCACCCCTTATACTGAAGTCAAGTCCGAGTGTTTCAGCAGCCTTCTCCGTTGCTTTGTATGGAAATGCTCCTTTGTCCACTTCTTCGTGATTCTTGACCATTTTAAGAAGAGGGTCTCTTCCATTTGCAACTCTATGTGCTGTACCCAGAATAATCCTGTTGTGAAGACATTCAAGACTCAATATTCCGCGACCACTTTGTAGGCGTGAGATGTACATCCTGAATGCGGCTCTGTGGCACGCCCAGGTATGTATAAGTCTCTCCAGCGAAAAGGTGTCGTATAGCGCTTCTATCAACGAGCTCAGGATCTTCAGGGATGCCATTAAGTTTTCCTCGCTTCAAATAAACCTTGGCGCATTTGTTTAAACCAAATTCCATTCCAATTTCCTTAGTATATCGTTCGACAATCCCTAGAGCTAGATGTGTGTGCTCTTGGTTTTTAGCATAGATCTTAAGATCGTCCATGAAAAATACATGAGTGACCTTGTACTGTCGATCTGCAGGTTTGCCGCACAAGTATCCGTCGGAATGGCGAAGTGCTAGAGATAGTGGCAATAATGTAAGGCAAAAGAGGAGTGGGCTCATGGCGTCGCCCTGAAAGACACCTCTCTGAAACGTGACCTTGTTAGTTGTTACACGATTTTTGCCAGATGAGATAGTAAATCTGGTTTTCCAAAGCGGCACCAATCTCTCTATGCACCCAACTATTTGCGGATGAACCTTTAAGATTTCCAAAAGACAGATGATAAGTCTATAAGAGGTCGAATCGAAAGCTTTCCGATAATGAATCCAGGCCATCAATAGGTCACGCTGGTAGAATGCTGCATCTTTGCTGACACATCTATCGATGAGCAGGTTCTCCCGACATCAGGCTACGCCTTTCTTTGAGCCTCGTTGTTCATACATTTCCTGCCACACAGGTTCAATTGCCCGAATAATCCTATCATTTAGGATAGCTGTGAATATCTTATAAAGTGTGTTCAGACAAGTGATTGGCCTGTAATTCTTCGGGTCAGCTAAATTGCCTATTTTCGTCAGGAGTATTGTGCGCCCTTCTGCCAACCTTTCACAAATCGGCTCTTCCGACTTTAAATATGAGGTGAAAATACGGGCCAAATACTGATGGGTTGAAGAAAACTTCTTCCACCAGAAGGTTTTGATACAATCTGGTCCCGGTGTGGAATAGTTCTTCATCCCTCTTAAAACTTTTTTCACCTCATCGTTAGTGACGGGTGGGCATTCTTTATCAGGTGTTATGAGGGCAACACATAACTCCTTGAAGCTATTTATATTTTCTGAGTCTTCGTTCAGTCTATGCTGCACTTCGCAGACTTCTCTCCAAAATACTTCGACCTCCTCTGGTTTGGGTGGGTGTTCGACAGTAACTAGAGGGTCTTGGAAGAGTCGAGATGGGTCAGAGAGAAATTGTTGATTCTCTCTGACCCACCTCTCCCTCCACTCTAGACTTATCTAAGCGTCAGATAGTATCCGTATTCTCGCAATAATATGCTGTCTGATGGGCAGCAGCTTTGACTTGTTAAGTGTGTGATAACGGGCCCGGCGTTCGCGCGCGAACTTTCGAACCTTGGCGGTAAAATTCCTGCCGGATGTGATGTAGTCAATCACACACTGAATGCGGGACACGTACTGTCTTGTTAGCCTATATTTATGACAATTTGATGCATTCGTCTTTTGGTCTTATGATCAACCGTTGGTTTTGTTTTACGGTTCGCATCGGCCAAAGTTCTCGCTGCATTATACACACAATAATTGATAGCCCAGATGTCGGATTCTCCGGAAAAATGTCCACGAAGCTCGGCATCCATTTCAGCTAGATCTTTAGGCTTGAGAGAAACCTTGGTGTTGATGTTTCTCCGGGCCATAAAGCATCGCTCTTCCTCTATTGGATGTCTGCTCGCGGTTGGTCTTAGTGTCGCCTCTCTTTCTCTGTTGCCGGCTTGTTCTAGCTGTGGTAGAGTAGGCGTTCCGCTTACATAACCCCTTTTTCGGAGTAGTTCAGCATGGTTTCGCAGACGTTGCTGCGAAAAGTGCGATAGCTCCGGGTGTTTCTCGGACCACAGAGCATGCAGCCGTGCCATGTAACCCCGTTCAAGGGCCATACTCGCATCGTAGCACTCTAGCAAGTCGTGATTCAGTCGCTCCGTCCACCCAAAGGTCGCGAGTACCCGCCAATCCATTGCAATGAATCCATTTTCATTGGCTCCCCCAGCTCTAGATTGGTCGGCATTGTTGGCCGACCCATTGTCGGGAGCCCTGCGCGTTCTGTTGTTTTGAACTGCACTTTCTACAACTAAGTTTGGTGTTGTCATTGTTGTTCCCACGAGAAGCTGGGGAAAGGGATTCACCCATCCTTGTAGAGCCCCGCATGCAAGGATAAGGCTGAGTACTCTGAGAGGTCGCCCGGTATCCCAGAGTCACCGTTCTAGATACCTCACCCAGGTGCCATTCAGCTTTCGGCACGGTTTTCATACCTCCGCTTGGGGGTTAATTCCGCCGGGACCACCCCTGGGCAATTATCCGCAACTGCCTATTTATTTTTGAAACCGTATTCAGCAAAAACCCGTGGTACAGGGACCCTCTATCCGCAACCCGAGAACGCGTTCGGTGGCTTTGTCATAGGCCGTTCAGTTTGATTCTAGAGGAATCAAAACAGAGTATATATATATATTAGAAAAACTCATAGTCCCAAAGCAGAAACGTGGTCTTAAACTTAAGTGCGCAAATTTTCTATCGGCTAAAAGGGCACTCTGAAAGGGAGAACAAAAATAAAGAAAGGGGTAACCACGGGGTAAGCGAAATTCTAAGTTCCAGAGTAGTGAAATATATACCCCATGGGGTAAGCGAAATTCTAAATTTCAGAAAGTAGTTGTCAGAATTAAATAAAAAGTGGTAACAATAACTTTACAAAAAGGGCTAATCAATTCAAGAAAAAGGGCTGGTCATATTCTATCAAAACAGGTTAATCAATTCAAGAAAAAGGGCTTGGTCATATTTTCATAAAATAAAAGAATAGTCAAATTAATAAAAAGCGGGTGGTCATATCCCAACAAGGGGGAAATCCATAACTAACAAGAAAGGGGTATGAAAGTTATCAAAGGGGGAAGGTCATAACTTACCAGAAAGGGTAGTCAGAATTTTACCAATTAACCAAAAGGGATAGTCATAGTTCAACAAAATTGGGTAGCCACATTTTACAAAAACAAAGATGCTCAAAATTCATCAAAAGGGGTAATCAGAGTTTCGTCAAAAAAAATCACAATACATAGCATCAAAATGGGGTAACCTCAAAGTCCGCAAATTAGTCGGTACACAATATGTTAGGCAGAATCAGATAAAATAATAAAAATGAATCAATAGATCAGAAATAGTCAGATTCGAACAACATAATACCTAAACCATAAATCAGTAATATTAGAAAAAATCTATCGAAGACATAACCATCAACAATAAACTCTAATAATAAATAAAAATAAATTAAATAATATAGTAAATTCCATATGAGCAAAAATCACCATATCGACAAATATATAAAGCAAAAGGAAAATGTTTACTCAGAACATAATTTTAAAAGGTTAATGTTAAGGTAACCTAAAAAATGGCCAAGTGTCGGGTTAGTTTCACTAAACTAAGTAAAAAAATTTACATTGAGTCTTACCAGAAAAATACAATTAAAGTTCCCATCAATCGTCTCTGCAGAATACACCCTGCAAATCCTCCGGAATTCGACGTTGACAACAATTTTCGGCTCACTACTTTTTTCTTGCAACTAATTTAAACTGGTCTGTGACCAAATGACGTGACGCTTCGGGAACACCAACGGAAAATGAGAACGAGTCTCGGCGTGCTCTCAGCTGGTTCCTCTTCTCGCCTTCTCCTTCCTGTAGCTCGTGCTCTTGTTGTCTGGATTTGGCGCGACGGCAGACAGTGTGTCGTAGTGGGCTTCAGTTGACTACAATATGTGACTTAAAAAGGTGGATAATTATCCTCTTTACTCTCCGGTGAGACCTATTGTCTACAACCTGAAGCCCAAATTCATCTTGTGATATGCAAAGTACCTCCTTTGGTACCGATAGTCCTAATAGTATTAGCCCGAGGCTGGGCTAAAGAGCTCCCACTAGTCATGCTGGGGAAATGAGAATAAAAATTTCTCAAAAAAATTATTGTAAAGGTCCATGCTAGGTGGACAAGTCGAATTTGGAATTTTTGGAATGGCCTAGAATACTCCTCGAATCCAGTCGGCATCTCAAAAAAATTCTTCTTGAGGTGTGACATACTCTTCTAAGCGTTAGTTGGTAGTCCATGTTTCGGCGGGAGAATTTTAATATTTTGAAGTTCCACATATTGCCTATCCCCGTACATCTCTGGTTCTCTAATTGTCCTCTATATTCCATATGTCCAAGATGTCCCTCGAAGTATTTCGATGCTAGCAACGATTCGCAGGTGATATAATAAAAATAGACAAAACAAAGCGAAATCAGTTCTTAAATATACAAAGTCCTTACAATTACATTCCCTAGTCGTGGAGCACCGTGCAATTCCCGAGGCGTCATTACTCGATACCTCGAAATATATTCAAAAAACTATGAAATTTTAAAAAATTAGAGGTTTGTGAGTTGCAACAATTTTGCAACGTCACACACTTTACGGACGTTTCATGGTGTCTGACATTAACACACTTTAAAAAATTCCGATAATAAATAAATTAATTAAGTGTCTTTAATCCTACTTTAGAAAATGTTGGAACGCAAAGTACTGCTTGAATTACGTTACTGATAACTCCTATATAGGTTCTTATATAAGATACCATATAGGAAACTACATAGGATCCTATAAAGGAACCCATATGTTTCACCTATGTAGGTGCCACCTATAGGAAATGACATAGGAACCTATATAGTAGGTGCATATTGGACCAAATCCAGATGCACACTCTCTCGTAGCGAAGGGGGGGGGGGGGGCATCCCCAATTTTGAAATTCGGAAATCCTAGGATATTTTATTAATAAACTCAAGCAACGTTCAAAGAATTTCGGTAATTCTAGATAAAATCGTCAATTTTTGAATATTTTTAGGCAACAAAGGTTAAAGAATGAGAAGTTAATTTGAATTTTCATCCCAATATATTTCCTTGTTTAGAAAATTCGCCATTTAATTGTAAATATGTTACTCGATATTTTTTAAAGTTTCATTTCCCGGAAATGCCAATTACTTCATAGATTTTTTATTTGAATAGGAGAAAATTATTATTTCTGTATCGGGAAAATGTAAAGCTATAACTCTGCAAATCGACTGCTTTTTAAAATTGAAATCACATGAAATTGTCCTTTAATGAAGAAATGGCTGGATGAAACCTTAGAACGACCATATCACGTGACATACCTTAGTGCTGTCATCCAAAATGAATTGATTTCAAATCGTAGATTTCAAATTCTTTATGTCTTACGGTCCAATCGTAAATCGAAAAAATAAATATGAGTCAAAAAAACATGTTCTTCGAAACT
>NC_046662.1:143015332-143033121 GCF_010883055.1 Belonocnema kinseyi
TTGGACCGTAAGACATAAAGAATTTGAAATCTACGATTTGAAATCAATAAATATCAACGGTCGAAGAAAGGATTGATTTGTTTTATCAAATCATTTTACAATCCAAAATGAATTCATCTATCTCTTGGAAACTGAAACTCAAGAAGCCATAGTGGAAGAAGTCAATAAAGCAGGTATTTTTTCTGTCATGGCTGACACAACTTCGGACTTATCACATAAAGATCGACTTGCTACCAACATTCGGTACTTATTTCAACAGTCTTGTATTGACAGAGGTTCGAGCCGGACGTGTTGTTCGTTCCACTCGAATCTTAATCTAATTCTGGATTTTCCGCAAGTTGGCGAATACTGAGTGGTCTGTGGGTATCAAATATTGATTTGTCTTTTATGGGTTTATAGCTCATTTATGGTGCAGTGAAGTGGCGATTGATTAGACATCAATAAAATGACAGAAGCTGAGTCGAATGGTCAGATTCTGCTGAAAATACTAGATAACATACAATTCATTACGGCCTCAAATGAAAAAATCCAAAAGGACATAGACATTATAAAATCATTACAAACATTAAATATGGAGCGAATCGATGGAGTAGAAAAAAAAATCGAACGGATTAATAAAAAAATAACCGTCAAGGAAAAAAATGAAATGGCAAGCAACTTAATAATCTACAGTTTACCAGAAAATGAGGAATCAAATAAGAACCTTATCGTGGTAATCAATCAGCTATTTGCGAATATCGGCGTTAACATTCCAGACATTTGTGTGCAGAGCAGCTTGGAAGGGATGCAGTTAGTAAGTACTTATGAAAGTAAACCAAGCAGAATGGAGGTTCATATTAGAACACCATCAAATCCAAAACCATTCTTAGTTACATCAGATAAGAAAGGTTGCACATTGGAGAACTTTGTTCTAAATATCAACACGGTCAAACCTAAGAAACCGCTTGGGCGTCCTCGTGGAAACTCGTCCAGCTCACTTTCGGATTCAGCAGCAGATCATCAAGGAAACGAACCTCCTCGACACTCATGAACAAGGAAGGTGAATAGAGTTTAGCAAACGAAAACAGAAGCGAAAGGGGGTAAAAGTCCACGGCAGAAGAGGCAACTGTTGATAAAAAGATTGTAAAAGAGGATGATAAAAAGTTTGGTAGCTTAAATCTCAGTTTAATTTTCTGGAATGTATACCGGCTGATTCTTATCTATTGCAGTGCAATTTAGAGTACTCATTTGCTATCAGAGAGCATTCAAGAGGTAGAGCGAGGGGGGTATTATTATTGCTTACAATAGGAATCTTTTTGAACATGAAATGCTGAAGTCCACGACTGAATTATTCATAGTTAGAATCTTCTCAAACGAAGTGGAGTTAGTAATCATGGTAGTTTACTTTTCGCCACGATCCAATCTTGGTTTTTCTGTCGAGGGTCTTAACTCGACATTAGAAAAAGCTTACTATAAATACCCTAACTTTCCGGTCGGTTCCCAGTGACCAAGTGTTATTGATTATATAGCCTGTGATTGGATGCATATGGATATTATAAACGATTTTGAAGTTATGAATAATGTTATATCTTCGGACCATATGCCTGTGGCGCTAGAGACTTTTATGTGTCAGGACTCAGGTAGTGACATATCGAGATTTGGAGTTTTTGAGCCTTTGAGATGGATAGAGGAGCATAGTCCTAAATATAAACAAAGCATGGAAATTAAACTTTTAGACAGTCAATTTAACGGTAACGTAGATGAGTTAAAGACTTATATTACTGAAACCATCTTAGAGGAGGCTCAGAAAATTATTATGGTGAAAAAAAGCCTTAGGCAAATAATAAAAACAAATATAAAAAACCATGGTGTGATAAGGATTGTACAGAGGCTAAACGTAGGGTAAGGCGCCTCTTGAGAAAATGTGTTAAAAATAAATTTATGAATCAACAGTTAGTACAAAATTTTACAGCTGGCAAAACGAAGTATAGAAACCTTTTAAAAGATAAACAAAATGTGCACGAGAATTATATTATAGAAACCATTAAAACACGTAGGGATAGTAGGCAATTTTGTTCTTTTATAAAGAAGTGTAGATAAAAAAAATCTATGCAAAATGTACTTTAGAGAAAAACCAAAATGACTTCTTTCTGTGTTCCAAATTCTTCTTGACTCATGTAATAAATGTACAAATTTCGACGATATTTCGAAGTAGTGTTCAAGTTGAAAAATGTAATTCCCTTGGCGCACAAACTCATTTGTTTAATTTTGACTGTTCCTGTAACGTCAGCTTTTTGTGAACGTTCATTTAGTGCATTGAAATTTGTTTTAAATTATTTGCGCACAACAACGGGGGATGATCGCTTGAATGCATTGATGTTGCCTTACTCTTCGAAGTATAAAGTGGATGAAATTCATATTCGTAAAATCATTCAAAAATGGTCCCTGTTGAAACACCGCAGAGTTAAAATCTGACATGAACTACGGGTAATCTATGTTTTTAGGGCACTTAAAAGAATCTGATATTGATTTCTGCGCACCACAACACTTCAATTTATATATTCCTGTAAATAATTTACTGTGATAATAATAATTCTTACCATATAATTTTTTCCATACAAATTCTTCAATAATTTTTTTTCACCCAGTGATATCCTCTTTGTTACAACCGAATAAAATTTATGCAGTCAGCAAACTGTTAATTAAGTTGGCATTTCGATTAAAATTGCCCCCCCCCCCCCTTCACAATTGAAGCCTTCGCGACGCCCCTGGATGCACAGTAGTATTCTATGGTACCGATGGCTGCACAGAAGTTTGTTCGGTCCTCCAGGAGCATTTGGAGACATACGTATCATGAGGTACTATTAGTTACCTTATTTGGAAGGGTTCATATACAGAAACCTATATAGAAGGCAGAACACGACAAGAGTTCCTACCTAAAAATAATTTTTTTTAGATCGGGTTGAAACATGGCTGAATTATAGTCCTATTGGACCTAAATTAATTCACCGTATTATCGGTTCATTTATCAACCGATTGTCAATATAGAGGGGCTCGAAGTTTTCACTTTTTCATGCGTTTCTGACATTCGCGTTAGTGTAATATATATTTTAGGATGATCTGATTGTACTTTTATCAGAGTGTTTTGGAAAGCTCTTCTCATGTACTTTAAGACTATCATAACGATATATTAAAAAAAATATATTTTCTCAAATTAAAATTGAAATGGATTCTTTGAAAAAACGAAATTTAAAAAAAATTGTTTTCTTTTTCAAAAAATATCTACTTCATACTCTTTAAAATCATGTATAGAATAGAAAGTTAGCCGAAAATGTTTTCTTGGTAAAATTTAGATTTTTACGCACATTCTGAGTGCTGCAGAAGTTTAACGTGTACCCTCGAGCGCAAAAATCTAAATTTTACCAAGAAAAAATTTGCGGCTAACTTTTTATTATACATGATTTGAAAGAGTATTTAAAAGCTATTTTTATGAGATAGAAAAAATTTAAATATGTTCTTTTTTTCAAAAAGTCAATCATCCTAAAAGGATCAATGATCCAAAAGGGTGATAAATGGACCTATGGTTTGGTGGATTAATGTACTTCCACTAAGACTATATTTCAGCCAAGTTTCAACCCGACAAAAAAAATTAATCTTAGGTGGAAACAATTGACGTATTTCTGCCCCATTAGATCGTATGTCATTCCCTATAGGTGACATCTAGAGGTGAAATATATACGATTCGAGGTAGGATCCTATATAGGATCCTATGTAGGATCCTGTATGGGATCCTAAATAGGAATATATATAGGAGTTTTCGGTAGGGATAGGCTAATCGAGAATTAATATCTTAATCCAAGTTGGTGAAATGGACCCTTTAGGTTTGATAATAATTTCTATTATTTATTTCTAGCCTACGCAAGCTAAATGGAGAATCGTTTTCATGATATCTGCTGCGGTTTACATTGTGTGTGCCACGTTTTACGTCATATTTGGTTCCGGAGAAAGGCAGGCTTGGGACAATCCTGAAAAAGATGTTAAAAGAGTGGAACAAAGGAAATTGGATACAATAAAGACAGTGAACGAGACAAAGCAGTGACGAATTTCCCATTTTAGGGAATATTTTCCCCGTCAATACAATATTGGAGAAAAAGATTCCGTTTATTCTTTTAAATATAAAACATAAGTGAACATTACAGAAAACAGGTAGCAAAAAAACATTCAATTAAAAAATTGGATTTTATTGCAGTATTGTATTGTAATGATTAATACTATAATACTATAATTTGATTACTTTGCTGTATTATAGTTCATTAAATATCATAAGATTAAAGCACATTTTGTACAAAACTTCTCAGTGCATTGAGACGTGCATCGGAATTACATTATACCTTTTCATTATTTAAATCTAACTTTAAATGCAACTTGTAACATATTGTAACTATGTCAGTAGTATAAAGAAACAAATAATATTTACGGTTCTAAGACTTGATAGACTGTATTTATATTCTTATAAGCTGTAATCTGCGTTTCCTGCATTGAAAGTAACTTATTAATTTGTTCCCCGATAGCATTTAAGGTCCCAGCAACCTAGGAGCAATCTTGTAAACTTTGCAATAAGACACTGCAAAGCTGTGGTAAGTTTACTGGAAGACTGGTATTAAGTTGCTGGTAGGCTAGACAATTGTTTTTAATCTTTTTTTCCAATACATTAACAAATATCTTGAATAATTTAAATGTACGTAATCATACAACGCATGCGAATTTAAAGCTTATGAATCTGCAGTTTTAAAATCCACATTTTTTTGGCTCGTTATAAATAATAGCTATAATTTATATGTTTTTCCGATTCGCTTGTAATTTGATGATATAAATAAATGGCATATAGAACAAATAAAATAGACTTCATTTTTCAAAGTATAAGAAAAATGTTTTTTGCTTTAAGAAATCGTGCTCTGCTTACTACGGTAGTTGGAATTTATTCTGTATATCTTGTATAATAGATTATCAAAAGAATGGACAATCTATACCAACCGTTTTTAAAGATATATTAAAATAAAGAAACTTTTACGGGTATTTTGAACAAGACTAGCATGTGAGAGAGATTCAGGCACTTTGCAATTAAAATATACGAAATTCAATCGGTTTTCTTGATATATTCAAAAACTAATTATATAACTGAAGAATTTCCTAATCGTCTGAAATTAGAGTTTTTTGTATTTTAATATACTTTTATTGTAAATATTTGTATACTATTTTTGAAGAGGAAATTATTTTTTCTTTGTATTTTATCAGTTTACTCTTACATATTTAAATTTAAAATTTCTCTATATATGTCTATGTCTACATGTCTATAGATCATTGTTAAGTGAAAAAATCTATTCTACTTGTCACAAAATGCGATTTAAAAATAGTTTGAGAGATTTTTCTGATATAGGACCCCTAACGCATTGATACTTATTGACTGTTCCACGTGAATACGTACATGCATAGAGTGAATGCTGGAAATAAATGATTTTGCAAATAATAAAAAATTTAAAAAATTTCTTTGTGTTTGTATCGTCAGTTAAATTTAATTTGACAGTTTGTTTTATTGTAAAAAAAGTATGCAACTTTTTCAGGTTAACTTCCATTTTTTTTCATTCACGTCGGTTAGCTTTTTTGAACATTTCACTTGGAATGCATATTAAAAAAAAAACAATCAGCGTCAATTTCGTAAAAGTGGAAGTAGAAATGAAAATAAAATATGTATACAATCTTCTTCCACGATATAACTTGGGAAATTAAACGTAATGGTTCGAGGACCACTACTCTAGCTTGAACCTCGTTTACGACATTTCCATGTTAACGTACTCTTTCTTATCTTTGAAAATTAGCAAACGAATATCAATTCACACACCTAAGCTGCGTATAAGCCTGAACGTTTTTAGTCAACACGTACACATCAATTCAACAAATAAATAAACAGATTATAACTGGAACACTCGGTCCTTAAATTTTGATTTCCCGCAACACAATGTTAATGATCCCATGGTGAATCGCGTCCTCTCATTGGCAGATAGGCATGTCGCTATCACCCTTCCTGCAAGGGATCGTGTATTCTAAGTCTTTCACCGGCGTCCCTGTAAAAGATATGTTTCCTTTCTCGGTCCGCAGCCACTCCAGCACCCTTATCAACTCACTGCGAGCGATTTTCTCCTTGGAGATCGTAAGAGCTTGTCAGTCTACGCCTTTTCTTTCGATATTGTTAATAACAATATTATAAATTAAAAAAAATTAACTTTTTCCACCAGGAGAAAATTATTATTTCAGATAAATCATGTTGCAACTATCTGATTGGTCATATTTTATAAAAAAAAAAGTGTCACTAACTCTCGCCTGTTATTGTTATTTACAGTTTTTAAAAATAAACAGTTATCTATACTAACTTTTCGTCTGAATAAGCGGTTCTTTCGTGTTGACCATTTTAATACATCTTGGTAGTGGTCCTCAATTAAGTAACTTTCTCAGTAATGCTTAATGTTAGAAATAGAATAATAGAATAAAATAGAATAATAAAATAGATAATAATAATAATAATAATAATAAAATAATAATAAAATAGAATAATGTTAGAAAATTGTAACTCTTGTAAACAAAATATTTCGGAAGAAGTGTTTTGCTATAGAAATCAGAGGTTTTTTACACTGATACATGCGTATGTCAAGATATTTTTGTAAAACAAAGTTTAACTTAAGCGACTAGTATTAATAATATTAATTGAGCATTGCTGACAAAGTTACTTATTTAAAAACCACAATCAAGATGGATTAAAAATATTCAAGGGTAGAAACCGCTTATTCACTGGTAGAATTTCTGAAGATTGTTGTTAAATAAATATTGTTTATAACAATAACAATTGCCACTCGGTAACAAAGTTTTTTGATGAAATATAACCGCTAAGATAGCTGCAACATGACTGTGACGAAAAAAATAATTGGTTCCCGATGAAAAACGCTACATTTTTTTAGTTTGTGTATAATATTGTTATTGAAAATATAAATATTTAACATTTACATTTTTCTGCATCTATTTATTAAAATTTAAAATAAATTTCAAATTTTTTTAACGAGACAATCAATACTTCAAAAACTGTGTTTATTAGAATATTTATAATAATTTTAATGGTTAGTTTTAAAATGGACGGGAAGACCCCGTGGAGCTTCCCGGTCGCTCAATCTATAAAGCCTATTGTGCCACACCCTTAACGATTCGCTCTCAGTAGTTGACCCCAGACATCTTGATAAAGCCCACTACGTGAATTACCGACCGGGGTCTAATTTACTCGGGTTCCATAAAATGGGCCCCAAGGGTTTGCTACCTGAGCCTAACTAACGCCGGGCACTGTCATAATACATGCAGGGATGTTTCATGATCCCAGTCGTATTTGCTGCACTCTGTGGTGGGGTTATGCCCTATTTGGTGAATATGGTTGTTCAAGTGGCTGTGTTTAGTCAGCATCTGAACCATTGTCCTTACTTCTTTCTTTGACAAACCCAGGATCCCTTGGGCTCTGCCAATTCTGTACGTGAAGCCTAGTACGGATCTCGCCCGTCAACAGCCCTGGATTTGCTCTCAGTATTCCTGGTGCTTGTGCGGATCGAGCTTTTGATGACAAGACTGGTTCAGCAAGACACTAGTTTCAGTACCGGTTCAGCTTCTATGTATTAAATTACCGCGCCGCAGTTTGCCAACTGGTCCGCTTTTTCATTGTCCTTGATCTTTGTATGACCAGGAACCCATATGAGAGACACTTTTTTCTGTAAGTTGGTTTAATACTATTTTGCATTCTCAAATCAGTTCGGATGTTATGCCTAGTTACCCTACCGCCTAGATGTCCGAAGAGACCGTAATCTGTCTGCCAGAAGCGGTTTGTTATAATAATGTCTTTTCACAGCGAATGACAGCCAGGACTTTCGCCTGAACGACAGTAGCATGTCTCCCAAGCGGAAGCCCCATCCCACTTCTTCTCGCGCTGTCATAGATTCCTGCTCTTAACCTTTCCTCACCCCTGGAGCCATCCGTATACCAGATTTCCCCCTAGAGGAGTCCTACTTACGGCTCATTCCACTTTTTTGCCGTCTGCAACCTTTGAGGCGAAATTACATTTGGCCCTCTTCGACTCTTATCCATTTTCGAGCCTTATTAGCCCGAGAGAAACTTCCGGCTTTTTCGCTGGGATCTTGTTAAACCTCGCTGTTTCAAGAATACCTTTCGATTCCTCACAGGAGCCCCTACAGTCATCCTATTTGTACTTCCTTATATTTTCATTGTATTCATGCTGGGCCGTCTTACAGATTTCCCAGTCTAAATGCAATTCAGCTCTGTTTGCTCTCTTGTACAATGCGCTTGTCTTTTTGCGGAGTATTTTTTTGTGGTTTTTTATTTGTGGTCCGAGAGAGACTACTCATCAGAGACTCTCCAGCCCACTACCCTGCTTCTCAGCTCCTCCGAGCATAGAGTAAAATGGAGAACCTCAATCCTGTTTTTTATCTGGAATATGGGAGTATCACCTCGACTAAAAATGTCCATCGCAGTGCCCGCTATATATTCAATTAAATCTTTTCCCCTGCCATTGACGCTTATGCTCCCGTATGGCGAATGTTCGCATCCCAACACAACAGCAGAGGAATCCTGTTCTTCTGACAGTGCCTATTTACAGTCTCCACCTCTCTGAAAGTGAAGGTCCATCAGCATCACCTGATAAATAAGCCGAGGAAATAACCACCTCTAGTCTTTTGCGGCTTCTGCCCCTAAGGCTAACCTTAACAACAGCGAGATCCCTAAAGCAAAGCTTAGGCACCAAAATCGCATCCACACCCTTGACAGCTATGCATGCCCTTGGCCTTTTTTCGAGCCGCCCCTTATATATGGTGCCACACCCTGACAAGCCATTAATACTTTCCCTGTATAGCCAGGGTCCTTGGATGAGGGTGAGCCCTATCTACACCACTGACATGCGTCTGGCTGGAAACGCCGAGGCACCTTTTCTGTGGTGCAAATTAATCTGCGTCATGGACATTCTCGTCCCGGCCATTAAAAGGCTCATTGGAGAGAACTCTGGACGCTTCTGGTCGATAGTTCAGAGCCACAAAGGCCATAGCAGAGATCAACTACCAGAATCCAAACTCTCCCCTTCGGCCTGGATCCCTGTCTGTTGGAGTACACCTTCTACGAATCAGTTTGCAGAGGCGGGTTTTGGAAGCTCAGACCACTAACCAGTCTCTCGACCAGATGTCTGCGGCCTCAGCGGCCTCGACTACAATGAAACCCGACCTGATGTTGGTAAAACTTGGGGCAAGCCCCTTGTGGGGAAACTTGTACATATCTTTAGAAATTTCCTTCCTTAATCTGTCCAGTTTATCGAGAGTTAGCCAGGTTTCAGGATAACCCGACGCGACCGCAACACTCACCAGGGAATTCTGCTGCTTCAACATCCTATTTCCCTTACTACCCCTTGTAGGGTGCCTTGGCTGCTGTTTGGGAGAAATGCTTTGCGGTATGTCTTTGTTTATGTTCCGCTACGGTTCCTCCTCCTCACAGAGAGTTCCGTTAGCGGCTCAGAGGTGAACAAATTGAAAAGGAGTGCCAGAATGGAACCCTGAGGAACCCCACTCTTGACCTCCCACCAGTCAGAAATCACACCACTACTATTAATAATTCTGTGAGACCTATTATTAAAATAGGATTAGAACCATTTGACCATAGAACTTGACACGTTAAAAGATTTTAATTTTTGTAGAAGTAACTTATGGTTGACCATATCAAAAGCCTTCGAAAAATCAAAGAGGACAAAAATCGTGATCTCCCTATTATCCATTGCTAATTTAAGATCCGTCGTTACTTTAAGGGAAGCAGTAAGAGTGCCATGTTTCGCCTGAAAACCCGATTGCATCACGTCAATGGCCCTAGATGTTTAGAGAAATTTGGAAAGTTGCAGGTATACAATTTTTTCAAGTGGTTTAGATAGTACAAATAAAATAGAAATAAGCCGGAAGTCTTTCGGGGAAGTGGGTTTAGAAACTTTGGGAACTGGGCAAATAACTGCCTTTTTCCAGATATCTGAGAAGATACCGACCTGTTTTGTCTCTATGGCGCTTGTCATCACGTTCCCTCATCAGATTTCTAATTTTAGGTGTGATCCAGGGGGCAGCTTTATTGAAAATTTTAGGAACGTGTAGCGGTGAAAATTTATCGAATGCGGAGACTAGATAATTAATAAGAGAGTCAATTTTATTATTTATATCTGTATCTAGTAATATTTTTTCCCAATAATACGTTATTAGGTGGTCATAGAGTGCATATTCATCAATATTAGAGAGATTCCGCACCAGCCTTTGGGTTGGTATTGAATTTAAATTATAGGAAAATTTAAAGGTAATGTCAATCAAGTCATGGTTAGAGAGAAAAGGGATGGCATGTTGTTCGTGGGAGACAACCTTATCAATATCGCCTACAATCATTAAGTCAATATGAGTACTGAAACGATCAGTATGGTGAGTGGAATCGTGAGGTACAATCGAGAGCCCGGAATAGTACATCAAAGATGTAAGATATTTAGTATGATTGGAAGTGAGATTTAAGTTAGTGTTAAAATCTCCAGTAAGGATAATGCTGTTAAAGTTAGGAATAAGTGAACAAATTACTTATTCAAGCTCTGTACCATAGGAGGCATTGGGTGGTTTATAAATTACTCCCACTAAAACACTATCAGAAGTTGACTTAACCTCAACAAAGAGAAATTCGGTCGTGGGATAAGTTGCCACTGGACTCACTTCAAAGACAGTCCCACTCAATCTGTTATGCAGAAAAAGACAAACTCCCCCACCCCTTCTCTCGTCTCTGTCTCTTCGAAAGAGTGAATAGTTGTCAATTGGAACGAGGCTAGAAGATATATTTGGAGTTGACCAGGACTCAGAAACAGCAATTATATGGTAGGAACATGTACTGAAAAAATATTTAAATTCTAGAAAATGTGCCAAGAGAGACTGGGCGTTAACATGGCAAATGCTTGAGGTATCCATTGATATATAAAGAGAAACATTAAAATGTGAATACGATACATAAAAATAGTTAATTTGTAGAGTTGGCGCAAGGCTGAATTAGCATAGTGATAAATACACATTAAAGCGTCAAATTGAGATCGATAATCATTCAGAGGCAAAGCACATAATATGGCCAGCATGCAGTTAATTGTCATATGAAAGAAAATATAATTTAATATGTATGAAAAAAATGCTGTATATTTACTATAAGTGTTTGATCAGATGAAAAAGAAGTGCCTGAGAAATAAAGCAAGGAGATTTAAGTACTTTTCTATGCAAATAAACAAGATTAACTGAGGATACAGAGTGAATATGAGTGAAATACATGTAGTTAGGTAGGAGTAGCACTTGAGAAAAATTAGCGCTAAAGTTAGTCGAAAAAAAGTTAAAAAAATATTGGACTTAGGCTGTGGTTGCTATTGTAGTCCCTCTACAGAAAGTAAGTTTGCAAGATTCATTCTCGGCGAACCGTCCTCCTTACGGCAAAAAAATCTTCCACCAGAAATCCAAAGATATATAATTCTCTTGTCTCTTCGGAGACCGAGAGCAATAGCATATATTTTCCGGTTGAGTGGAGTTAAAGCCTCGCGAAGATAAATAAAGCGTTGCTCATTTTCGGTCCATCCCAAACTCGAGGTAGAAAAATCCCTTTTGACTTTACGTCTCTCGATCATTTTATCGCGTAGATCCTGACGGTTGAATTTGACTACAATGATCGGTGGGGTAGTATGATGAGTGAGTGACGGTGCTTTAATAATACGGTAAATGTTGACGTCATCCTTAGCAAGGGGTACATCAAGAGCCCTGGCAATCGACGCTACGTTGGACATAAGGTTCTCATTTGACTTCATTTGAAGACCATGGATTGCAAGAGTAGTATGTAAAACCGCTTGATCGCTCAGATTCTGCGGGTGTTAAAGTGCAGCCACTTTCATCTTAAGGTCTTTTACTTCCTTCTTAACAAGTTGAATTTCCTCAATTTGCACTAAGCAGCCGGCTTCGAGAGAATTTATGCTGATAGTGTTATTGGTGAGGTCAGTCTTCATTTCCAAAAGGGTTGAATTTAACTTTTCATTACATTCCTGTTGTCGAGTTTCGAATTCACTATATCTCGCTAAAATCTCACGAGACTGCGCAAGGGATCCACTTTGGGCGTCCGAGACCACTTGATGTAAAAGTTCAACGAGACCCAGAGGTAGAGCAGGTGGATTGACAGTGGTGGGAGTAAAGGGTACAAAATTTGCACTACCGACGTACCGAGGGGTTGTACCAGGGTTGGTATCCACTGCCGCAGAGGTGGCACTAGTAGTTGAAGAATTACATCCCTTGCAGACATAATCCATCTGGCCCTTTTTAAGTTTTTCAAAGTTTTTTTTTGCGATGCCATCCCATGTTAACGTACATCATACGTAATAAAAATAACTATAACTGTTCTAAAAAGTTTGCACAGATTAGCAACAATTAAACGAGTTAACGCGAAGTTAAAAGTCACAAACAAACTGGCCACAAAAACTTTTACAACATACTAATTTGAAGCACTAAAAAGAAACTGAGACACGCAAGAAATTATAAAGGACTGAAGCGGAGCAAATCGACACGTCCGTACCCACCAGTACTGGTGACAAAAATGTTTTCCTAGGGGTGTCAACAGAATTGTCGCCATCTTTATAATTTCGCACCACTTCCAGTGGATTGCCCCCTAAGGAACTTTGCGCTTTCGGCGATGGGCCAGAGGTGGGTCCCAGAACGGACTCCTTTTTTTTAGTTTGTTTTATAATCTGTGTTCCTATCATAGTCGCACGTCATGCTAAGGAAATAAGAAATACCACCCGCAGAGCCCGCATGGAGTGGGCGGATATACATATTATGGGATTTGACCTGGTGTGCCAAACTCTCCGTTAAGACACCTGCTTTGTGACCCCTGTCTCTCCGCCTCTACTGAGGAGGGTAGGCCGGGTTGTTCGAGGATTTGTTAACCCTGGTGCTATTCAGTTCTTGACAAGACGATTACATCGAGACTGGGGAGCATGAGAACTTGCGCCTTCGATATTCCAAGAGGCTTTGCTATTACGCACAGAAAGGAACGCTTCTTAATTTAGATTTCGCCGACTAGAGTCCGTCAGATCCTCAGAACAGCAGCACCTCGCAATGCAGCCTTTCTGGGGAGAGATGGCAATTGTCTTACCCATCCGCGATAATTCATTAAGTTTAAAGAGCAGTTTCTTTGAAGTCTAATCAATAATAAATTTTAGATTTCTCTTATTTTATTCGCTCTGACTGTCAACACACAAATCTGAGTAATCGGACGTTCGTATCTCGAACTAGCAGTTTTTACTCGAACAAAACGAACTACATCGTCCTTTCTCTTATAGTATTTAATTATACGACCTAATAACAACCTAGAGGGCGGTAACGAATCGTGCTGTACAAGAACTATGTTACCGATAACAAGATTTAGCTTCTTGTTGACCCATTTTTAGCGTTTTCGTAAAGACTAACTAATCAACAGTCCATCTTCTCTAGCAAATCTCCGAAATTATGTTTACTAACTGCTATCGATTTAAACGATTTTCCGAAGTAACTTCTAATGTTGGTTCTGAAACGCTGGTCAAAGGTGCTCCTATCAGAAAATGTCCAGGTGCTAAATAGAAAAAGTTTTCAGGATCATTCGAAAGAGGGTCAGAAGGACGGGAATTGACGCAAGCTTTTATACGAGTAAGAAGAGTATAAAAGTCTTCGTAGGCAAAAGTATAAGCACCTACAATTATTTTCAGATTGTATTTAAAACTCTTAATTCCAGCCTTCTACAAACCCCCAAAATGAGGAGCAGAAGGAGGTATGATATTCCGAGAAGTACCCTGAATTGCGAACTCATTATGCAAATTAGTATCCAGTTTAAGATTCAACATGCAATTTTTGAATTCCTTGTTTGCAGCGTGTAATATAGTGCCATTATCACTGTATAAGTGTATAGGTCTTCTTCGCCTTGAAGTAAATCGTTGAAAGATGGCAAGTGAAGCGGCCGAAGAATAATCAGAAACCAGTTCTAAATGGATCGCTCGCGTACAACAACAAACGAAAAGCATGACGTAAATTTTATAACTTTTTCTGCCACCACCGGGAGCAAAGCGAACATTAAATGGGCCTGCATAGTCCACATCAGAATGTGTAAATGGACGATTTGGGGTGATTCGAAATTCAGGTAAGTCACGTTTGCACTCAAGGCAACCTTCGATCAATCGTTTAACCAAAGATCGAGCTCCTAACATCCAGTAACGCTATCTGAGCGTGTGTAAGGTTAATTGCTGTCCACCATGAAAAGATCGAAGGTGAGCATGCATGGCGATAAGATCACTTATGTGATGACGTGGCAAAATGGTAGGATGCTTTTTATAGAAACTTATAGGAACATGCCGCAGTCTTCCACCTAACCTTAATAGTTCAATGAAATTCAAAAATGGATTCAAACTTTTTAATAACGAGTTATTCGCAATAGCCTTATCGTCTTGGCTTAAGGCTTAGTAACAGGGTGTCTACTATTTTTTGGCTACCAAATTTCCCGGTTTTTTCCCGGTTATAATTATTCAATTTTCTTTTAATATAATCACGAATGAAACGCAATTAACATAAGGTTTTTCTGAGTATAATTTAATTTATAGTGATATCTTATTATATTTCAACAAAATACTATTTTTGTCATTCAGTCTAGCTAAAATTTACAAACTTTGAGCAAAAAAGAAAGTTGCTGCAACATTTTTCCAAATTATAAACTCATGTATTAATATATCGCCAATGCTTAGGAGAATGAAACCGTAAATTATATTGCTGTGAAAAAAACACTTCTTACCATAACGCCATGAAAAAAAAATCATCTCTATAAAATGTGATGAACAAAAATATATGTCAGTAAGCACTGTAAAAAAAAATACATATTGTTAAACGCTGTGAAAAGCATGTCTTGTATAAATACTGTGAAAAAACCCGCATCATTGAATGGCCGTAATAAAAAACATATTTTAGTAAACACTGCGAAAAGAAACCCTTTTTAAGAAACGCCTTGAAAAAGAAAAAGTTTACTTGTGGAACGCCATGAAAAAATATTTTTTGTGAAAACGCCTTGAAAAAAACCTTATTCATGAAAATACCGTGAAAAGTAACTTATTCAGAAGACATCGTCAAAAAATACTTGTGAAAATGCTCGAGAAGCAAATCTTTTCACATCGGTTCTTCAAGTGAATAATTACTTTTTCATATTGTTATAATTATAATGGTTTATTATTTTATTAATAAAAAAATATGGTATATAATTTAACATTAAATGCTTGTATTTTTTAAATTAACCCTTTGTTCCACGTACTTTTCTGTTCAGTGAATTTACTTGAAAATTCTTACTCGCTAGTTTTTGGGTCGTTCATTACGAATATGAATTCAGAATTTCGAAAATTTCAATTCAAGATGGCAGATGCAAGATGGCGATTTCAAAATTTATAATAAAGAGATAAATGAGTTTGAAAATCTCTACTTTGGGGTTTTTGGGATCGCTGATTACGAATCTGAAGTCAGCAGTTCGAAATTTTTAATTCAAGATGGCGGATTCAAGATGGCGATTTCAAAATGTTGAAAAAAAGAGTTATATGAGCTTGAAAATAACTCCTGGTGAGTTTTTGGGGTCGCTGATTACGAATCTGAAGTTAGAATTTTGAAATTTTCAATTGAAGATGGCGGATTCAAGATGGCGATTTCAAAATTTTGAATAAAGAAATATATGAGCTTCAAACTTTTTAGACGAGGTTTTTTAGGATCGCTGATTACGAATTTGAAGTCAGAATTTGGAAATATTTAAATTTAAGATAGCAGATTTAAGACGGCAGTTCCAGAATTTAAAAAATAGCGATATATATATTTTTTCGTAGCATTTTACTGAGATGTGTTCTTCTTCACGATATTTTAAAACAATGTTTTTTTCACAGTGACCTAATAAACAATTTATTTTTCACGGCGTCTTTGAAAAAGGTTTTTCTTCATAGTTTTATTTTGCAGGTTTTTTTTCATAAGCACCGACGATATAATACACAAGAACGTTCTAATACATGCAACGAACACAGTGTTTTTGGTATGTTTTTAACCAAGTGTTAAAGCAAGATACATTGTTTTAGAAAACGATAGAAATATAATATTATTGCTATTTTGTAATTTTATGAGAAAATACAGAGCGCATATCCTTAGAATAAGTGAGAGTGAAATACTTAAATAGAAATCAGTGCAACTTGAATATGACTTACAATTAAAGAACATTATTATAAGTATTATTATATTATTATAAGTAAAAACTAATTCAGGTATTAAAGAGGACATAACAAAAATTGTAAATGAGAAGATGTACAGTTACATATGGATAAATTAGGAGGCATGTAGATTTTAGAAAGCACAACCTACCCATAGAAAAACTCGAAAGGTACAAACTAAAATAATAATTTTCGTAGTTTCTTTAATTAGTCATCAACAGAAGCAATTTGTTTGCAAGTTTCTGACAGCAACTTAGCTTTTTTACTTTTCAGGTCTTTTTCTTCTCTTTCTATCTTCCTTTTATTTTCTTTAACCTTTCCGTCTTCGGTCATTTTATTTCTGCTCTGTTCCAAAGCATCCATATATTTTCCTTGGGCATTCCTCATTGAAAGAATTAACACCTTAGAGATGTTCAAGGATTCAAAACCTCTTTATTTCGTTGAGGCATCGTATATGATTTGATGTGACACAAGCATTTCTTGTTTAAGATTTTCGCAAGCATTTTACCGTTCACAAAAAACCCCCTTTCTAAGGCAGCATTTCGATGAGATAGTATGAAGCAAATGTTGAATATTTTCCTAAGGTTTCCCGTCTCTATTTCTGGCCGCCTTGAAAGAGTTTCTTGCATCCTTCTGAGAGAACAGTTTCACTTGCTCGATTGCGTAAGGATCTGCCAATAACGTTTTGTATTCCCGATCTGGATTTTGAAGAATACTAGTAGACAGAAGATTTGCCTTCAAGAGAATATCTAAGGCCACGCGCAACTGATTTTCTCCTGATTTTACAGAAAGATATTTTTGCCGGATTTAGAAAAGTCATAGCTTCTGTCAAGGGATACTTTAATGGAGACTTTTCTAGTAACTTTGACACAAGATACTAAAACAAGTTCTGCACTTTTGCTTGAATTGAAGTGTTTCTTTAAGTCTCGCGGCTTTAGATTTTCCCAAAGCATCACGAGTGGCATAACCAAGATCAATGTCTTTTGCGTACAACAGATTAACATATAATTTGTCCGAATTGGCCAGAACATCAATGCGGTGCAACGGCGTTTTTGCTATTACGTCTTCATTGACAAAACGTGCCATGCAATTGTTTACTAAGAGCGTCAGGCTATCGTGTTAAAATGGTGCTACTAGAGCATTTGACTAATATTCAGTTAGAAATGGTTCTAAATCCTCAGATAGGGATTGAAAAAATGCAAGCTTCGCTAGGAAAAGGTTATCTTTTAACGCTTCAGTAATGATGTTGAAGATGTTACAGGACGGTTCTTTATTCGTGGCTTGAACTTGTTCAACGTATTTTTTTAAATTTGGTAGAACTTTTTGCAGTAAGAATACATTTTTGATACAGTCTGTCAAGTTAAAGCGTGGGTGGCTTTACTCGCAGTCGGTAAGGTGTATCGACATGATTTTGGTGTCAAAATATTAAGAAGAGCTCCCT